>NC_133662.1:63134734-63734734 GCF_037893015.1 Macrotis lagotis
GACTTGTTCAAGTACCTAAGAAGACAGACAACAGTTGAAATAAATGTAAATGCTCATTCTCAAAAAACAAAACAAAACAAAAAAACCCTATGCAAATCAAATTTTGCCTTACACTGTGTTTTGCTACTCAAATAAAAAGCAGATCTTATAAGTGACCAAGACTAGACAGCAAACATTCTTCCTATTAAAGTGATGGTGATGCATATTTTTCAGTTTTCCCTTTCTTCTTTCTCAGGTTCATGTGCACTGACAAGTACAGAGCATCACAGAATCATGGATTGCAGGACCATATAATTATCTCATCCAATGATCTCACTTTATAGTTAAAGGTTTAATCACTAAAATCAGTCCATTAAATGGCATGTATGTCTATACATATATAAACACACATGGACATATGAGTACAGGCACATATAATGCATATAAATATCTAAATGTGTGTATAAGTATGTGTGTATTTATGGATTGTATATATGTGTGCATATACATAAATATACCTGGTTTATAAATTCACAAATATCTATGTTGATTTAACTTATTCTAGAAAGCAAATTACTAGCAGAGGTCTTTCCTCCCCAAAACACACACATAACACATACACAAACACAAGAGCTTCTTATGAATCAAATTTGGTAGTTATCCATTGGGAGCATTCATTCTGCCACAGTGATAAATATTTCTCTGCATCATATAGATCAGTCAATCAGTAAATGTAACAGAGGTAAGTCATGGTGAATCTCAAAGAGAGGCAGAGGTATCTCTAGACCCTTCTTTCTTATCCTTCTCCAAAGGAGACTATTTCCTGACAGAAGGGAAAGCAAGAGGTAGGGGCCAGATGCTAAGTCACTCTGTTCTCCTAAGACAGGGAGTTCTGGGTTTGAGTTATATTTATCTTCTCTCTTAAATATTATTAGCTTAAGTGGATATGAATTTCAGATTTAATCTAACTTTTGATAACTCTTTCAATAATTTGGAGTAAGGAGGATCCCAAATTTATATACAAAGCTTGACTCCCCACCAAACTCCCCACAATGGATACTCATATAATGACTATCAAAGAAACTCTTCAATTCAATTCTATAGCAAAACAGAAGCCAGAGAAAATATACCAGACAACCTAGAGTGAAGGAGCTCTCTTAATTGAGAGTAAGATAACTCTGTAAAACCAAGAGAGAGAATACCAGATCTCACCCAAGGGGAAGCTCCCCAAAGTCTCTAACTAATAAACAAATAGTAAGTTGGGGATAGGGATATGATGAAGACTGCTGAATCCTCTCATGTTAACTTCTTCCAGATCTTCTCCTTCAACAACCTGAAGTGACATTATAATTGTCCATCTTCTCTCTCAAAACTGGAAGCCCAGAGAAGCCCAAAGGCATTGCAGGACCCAAAGAGGTTTAAAGAGGCCTAAGTGATTAACAGACTTAAAGAAGCAAACTTTTTTTCCCCAATCTCTCCAACTCTGGCTTATTCCCCAAGCAAGTGCAGGGATTGGATTTCCATCAAGAAAGAAAGAGTCCCATACCAATAGACTTGGGACTGGTACATATAAGCATTTAGTAAGAACCTCCTAAGTTTAAGACATTGTGCCAAGCATAGATACCCAAAGAAAGGCAAAAATCATTACTCTCACTTTAAAATATCATTACATTAAAAAATATTTTTAAGTCAAACTTATGGAAAATGAGTTGCCTAATAGAAAGAACTCCAGATTTAGAGTCAGAGGAATTAGATTTGAAATTTAATTCTTATTAGCTTTTTAATAATGATCTTTTTTTGTAAGTCCTAACTCATGACCCATTTATCTCAAACAATATCTGATAAACAAAATCCCAGTACAACAAAATAATCTAGATAGCCCCAGTACTTTATTTTTTGAGAATTTTACCTATAAAATATAAAAAAGGTATATCTTCTATGTCAGAAAAAAAAAAAGAATGAGAATTCAAATAGTTGCAGCTTGCCCAAGTTTTACTTCCAGCAAAAAATGTTGAGATCAAAATGCCACCACCCTCAGCCTTAGGAAAACTTGAATGGAACCCATGTACTTGAGAAGTTTCCTGTTATCTAAATATTTTCAGTTTCCCCTATGCAGTCACAGACATTCTTTCAGCATTGAGAACTATCTGCTTAGCATATTTCTCCTTCAAATTCTATTTTGTTCTTTCTTCATATTCCATTGAGATGGTTCATCTCTTTGTGCTACAATCTTAATGATTATGAAAGTCAATTGGATCCTAATCAAAAAAAAATCTTTCTACACATTCAATGTGACAGTGAATTTGATGAATATCAGTACATTAGAACTGGAATATTAGAACTCAAGAGCTGGGAAAGACCTCATAGTTCATCCAAGCAGGACTTTCATTTTACAGATTTACAATTTCAAGAAACTGAGATAGAATAAATTTCTCAGTGAAGGTCACACTTCTAGTTAATGCCAGAGTTTGGTGAATAAGATTAATAAAATACCATTTATCATGATATCTATTTAACTTTGCTACACTAGTAGGGTAGCGAGGTGGTGCAGCATAAAGAGCACCAGGTCTGGAGTCAAGAAGATCTGAGTTCAAATTCACACTTGGACTTTTACTAGCTGTATGATCCTGAGCAAGGCCCTTAAGCCTGTTTGACTCAGTTTCCTCAGCTGTAAAATGAACTGGAGAAGAAAATGGCAAACCACTCATGTCTCTGCCAAGAGAATCCCAAATGGGACCCACAAAGAGGTGAAAATGACTGAAACAATGGAGCAATAACAATTGCTTATCTTAAAAGATAGACTATCATGCTCCTATAATTACATAAAGTCAACTGCTTTTTTCAATGTTAAATGTCATGTGTAACATAATCAGCTTAGAAAGAGAAAGATCTGAGTTTGAATTGTCTCAGGTACTTAGTAACTGTACTACCCCAGGCAAGTTAGTTAACCACCCTATGCCTTGGTTTCTTCAACTACAAAATGAGGATAATAATGGAGGTAGCACTTAGGATTGCTGTGGATCAAGAGAGAAAGTAAAGAGAAAATATTTTTAAAACATTTTTAGTGCTCTTTAGATACTAACTACTATATTTTACAAAATACTATGATAATATCCACAAGTGATGAGTCAGAGGAGTGAGCTTTGAGTGCTAACTCTGATGCTTATGTACTTATGTATACTTGGATAAATCACTGCATTTATTTGGGATTCAGTTTTTCTTATCTATATAAAATGCAAGCACTGATAGGAAAGAGTACAAAAAAAGGAGTGAATAGAGGGTCAACCAGCCAGTTAGAAAAACCTGGATTTAAATCTTCCCTCTGATGGTCTTTTTAACCATGAGCAAGTTATTTAACCTACAAGTGCCCCTAAGCAACTGTCTTGGTCTAGATTAAATTTATAGAAGAAATGTCCATGGGGCAGCTAGGTGGCATAGTGGATCAAGCACTGGCCCTGGAGCATTGGGATCTGACTTCAAATTTGGTCTCAGACACTTAATAATTAACTAGCTGTGTGACCTTTTGTCTAGCAAAAAAAGAAGAAATATCCATTCAAGAGTTCCTTCCACTGATAAAATCACAGAGTTCTGGAAACTTATTTCAGGAAAGATGATTCCTGCCTTATCTTAATTAGATACTTCAAAGTCAGCATGGACAAATGATTTAAAAATTTGAATAACATTAAGGGAATTTATTTATTTCATTTCAAAGGCAGTTCAAAGTTAGGCAACCTAAATGAAAATATCTAATTTTCTCTTTAATGAAGCTATTAACACCACCAGATAAATGTTAAAATAAATCCTTCCTTTGTACACCCTAACAGCAACATGGGGATGATGATCAACCCTGATGAACTTGCTCATTCCAATAGCGCAACAATCAGGGGCAATTTTAGGCTATCTGCGATGAATACCATCTGTATCCAGAGAAAGAATTGTGGAGTTTGAACAAAGACCAAAGACTTCAATTTAGGGAAAAAACCTGTTGTCTTCTTATCTCTTATACTTAATTTTTTTTCCTTAAGGATATGATTTCTCTCTCATCACATACAACTTAGATCAATGTATACCATGGAAACAATGTAAAAACTAATAGACTCCCTTCTGTGGGGGGTTGGGAAGGGAAGCAAGAATGGGGGGAAATTGTAAAACTCAAAATAAATAAAATCTTTCTTTGAAAAAAAATAAATCCTTCCTTCCTGGAAGGGTTTGCATGAACTGATGCTGAGCAAGATGAGCAGAACCAGAAGAACATTGTACATCCTAACAGCAACATGGGGGTGATGATCAGCCTTGATGGACTTGCTCATTCCATCAGTGCAACAATCAGGCACAATTTGGGGTATCTGCAATGGAGAATACCATCTGTATCCAGAGAAAGAATTGTGGAGCTTAAACAAAGACCACCTTTAACTTTTTTTTTAAAAAGTTTATCTTATTATGTAATTTTGCTACCCTCTTACACCTTATTTTTTTTCTTAAGGATATGATTTCTTTCTCATCACATTCTATATATATATATATATATATATATATATATATATATATATATATATATGTACCATGGAAACAATGTAAAGACTAACAGACTGCCTTCTGGGGGGGGGGGAGCGAGATTAGGGGAAAAATTGTAAAATTCAAAATAAATAAATTTAATTTTTAAAAAATAAAGGAAAGGACAGATTGAAAAACAAAAAAAATAAATTCTTCCTCATTCTATTCACTATTTAGGTCCATCCTTCCACAGACAGAAGACTGTATTCTGCTAACCACCATGGAAGGGGGTGGATGGGAGGAGGTTGCATTTGCAGCTGTAATCATTATAAAAAAATATGACAGACTCTACAGTAAGGAGCCAAGGTTTTCAAAGGAGACAGCATAACTGTGACATAACTGTGCTTTCCATTCACGATGTGTCTTGCATAGAAAAGTTACCTACTATGAGAAAATATCCCTCTTGAATATGTGACCCAAACATTAAAGTGCCAGACACATTATTCAGCCATTCACAAAGAAAACTACAGCTTCATAAAATAGTGTATCTTATGTGAATGGAACTGTGCAAACTTGGTGGTTCTGACTTTTCAGTGGTTTTATTTTGTGGTGAAATTTCAGTTTACCTGGGTTCACACCCCTCTACTTTCACTTGGCCAAACCTAAAAGCTTAAAGCCAGAGATGGCCAACTTTCACAGAGTTACATATTTTCCACTCACACTCAGTCAATCCCTCCTTGGCACTTAGATGAGGCTAGCCCTTAACTTGCCTCAGAGTCACTGGGGAAAGGTGCTGAAACTCATTGAGTGCATTCCAGGAGAAAACTCTACATTTTTTCAACTTGCAGTTACATACTACAAACTATGATCCTCTATTGTCCGGAGCAGATGGCTATTGCCAACGACAGGAGCCCCCCTCCAAACCTAGGTCAGAGAGTCTGAACAGTCACTTAAAGTCTAGCCCTGTTGACATTCACACATTCAGTATTCACTTCTGGTTAACAATGTGGTCATCATATATGAAGTCATTATTTGAGTAATGGCCCAAGGGAAGAGAGGTTGTTGACCGTGACTAGCCAGAAAAGGAACAGTTAAAAGGGCAAAGGGTATAGTGTCCTGGGTCAGTCATAGCAGATTTTCTTGTGCAAAAATGAAAAATTAAAGGGTAAGAAATAAAAGGTGGACTTGGCACTTGTAGAAGAGCACAGCTGTCTACAGCCTTATGAAGGAACCAACTCTATACATGGTCCAAGTAATGTGAGATTTAAGCTGAGGGAGAGAGCAAAAGAGAGAAGGAAAATGGAAACAAGTATGTGGAAATTTTAACAAAATTAGCCAGAGACTAAATGTGACCTGGTGACTAGAGGGTTGGATTCTAAAAGAGAACAATCTGAGTTCAGGTCTCTCTTTTGCTTTTTTTAAGTTTCTTTTTTGTTATTGTAATTAACAGAAAGTCATTCTTTTAAAAATATTTCTTTTTCTTCTCCTTTACATATTGAAATTTTTGTGTATGACAATAATTACTAAATTTATTTTACATATATTTATCTCATTTGACATTTACCATTAAATAGGGTTTATATATTTATACATTAGAAAATTGAGGTTCAGAGATGTTAACTCACTTGCCAATGGTCATGAAGTTCCTGCCTTTTCAAATAGTTTCTTTGACAGATTAAAAATGGAATTATGGAATTATTTTCTTTTTTGCAAAGATCATTTACACTGGAAATTTTGTTCTTTGAAAGACAAGTCCAATGCAATCTTTTTTTTTAAATTTTAATTAGCAGAAAGTATTTTTACTTAAAGTCATGGTTCACTGTTCAACAATTAGCTTGAGCCAAGAAGATTTTTGAACCATGAAAGGGTCTGAGCTAAACAAAGTATTGTGTTTTGAAGAGGACCATGTGGAGAAAACTAGAATTCAAATGGTATCTTGAACAAAAGAGTTCAGTGCTTTAAGTCATTCTTTTTTTAAATTTTTTTTAGGTAATAGGGTTAAGTGACTTGCCCAAGGTCACACAGCTAGGCCATTATCATTAAGTATCTGAGGGCAGACTTGAACTCAGGTCATCCTGTCTCCAGGGCTGGTGGTCTATTCACTGCCCCGCCTAGCTGCCCTGATTTAGTCATTCTTAAGATTTGTGAACCAGGGATGTGCTTTTTCAGATCAACTTACTAGTTCCATTGGAAGGAATAAAAGGTATTGAAGAATAATGCTGTTTCCAATGTAATGATGACTCCTGAATAGGACAGTAACACTCCTTATTTTTTAAGTACTTTAATTTGATTTAAAAATCACAGTCAAATTTTATCAATGTAACTTCTTGCTCCACTGGGCTAGATTTGAGCCAGTATTATAGTGGGAAAATTTGTTTCTCTAGATATATGATAAACTTCAATCAAGTAGTCTGACACAAGTCCCAAGAGAGTCATCTTAAACACCACTAGAAGAATGAACACTCTGGGATTTAACTAGGGAAAAGCTATATGTAACATAAATCTCTCAAGACATGAATCTTTAAGGACATTCAGAACCAGAACGAACAGCTAGAATTTCATTCAGAGCTAGATAAAAGCCAATCTAGCATACAAATCATCAGTGTCAAAAAGCTCTAACTGAAAAATCATACAGTTGCTGATTACTCCAGTAAATATACTTCAAGAGAAAAATATGAAGAGAGGCAGTTGTCAGCTTTAAGTAACTACGACAAGCATGCCAGAGATATACAACTAATATCTAAGTAGGCTGGTTCTCCAAGCTGCTGTCAAGGGGTAACTGAGAGTCAGGAACAGATGCAGAGTAACAAATAGCAGACCAGAACCAGCTGTTGGGATATATATGATGCTCTAATTTAAAAAAGAGTAGGGAAGAGATACAGTTTTAAGGCATAGAGAAGGAAACCCAGGTATGAAACTTAGAAATAATTGGACAGGTAGTTGTTGCTGTTGATGCTTCATTTTCAAAGAGGATATTGAGAACTGATATTTGGACTACCACGTAAGTTGAATTTAAATGAGGTAGAGTTGTACAAAGTTGTCAACTTCACTTTCTCTCCCAGAGTAATAAAAGTCCAATGGTGAGACAAAAGTCAAGACAACTGGCATTGACCCAGGAGGCAATGGTTAACCCTGACATCTTCTATGTCTGTCTAAATTCTAAGGTTCATCCACCTTCACAGTTATTGGAATAAATTGTTCTTATCTGCTGAGGGGAAAACCAAATTAGCAACTCTTAGAAAGACCAAAAAAGACAGGTACTATGCTAAGTGTTGGGGATAAAAACAAAAATGAAGTAATCCCTGCCCTCAAGGAGATTAAATAATATTAATGGGTACAAATGTATACACAAATGTGGCATATTACAATCACTTTCAGATGGAATCACTATATTGTTAGTTTTGTTTATTTTACATTGTTGAAAGAGGTCTCTTAATGGAGTGGGGTAATCTATAAATGTTTGCAATATAAAAACATGTCAATAAAACTTTGAAAATTAATAAATTCTAAGTAATTTTTTAAAATAGCAAGCAAATAATGTTTGGGAGAACTGGAAAAACCTAATGTAGTAGGGGACACTTAAAGTTCACCTAAAGCTTTGGAGGTAGATAGGAATTCCAAGAGTCAGAGGTTAGGAGGGACAACAGGTTATAAGCATGAGGCAAAGACTTGGAGGTAGGAGATGGAATACTGAGTAAAAGGAACAGGAAGTGGGCTAGTTTCTCTGAAGTACAGAGTAAAAATTAGCCTAGAGAGATAAATTGAGAAATGCTAGCAAAAAGACTCCCAAAGTATCCAGGTTCAGTTTAAGTCAGGAATGAACATATTAGTGGTAGAAGGTGTCAAAATGGAGAGAATTGGAGAGAATAGGAGAGAACCAAAGTCAAGGTCAGGCTAGAAGCATGGTTACAAACACAGTAGATCATCATCACAGTTTTTAAATATATCATGGGATGATCAAGGAAATTGTTGCAACAAGGGAGAAGCTGACTCCACTTCTTTTTTGAAGGAGTTGACTGGGTTTTAAAAGACAGGTTCCACCTTGAGACTGTAATTAGTTGTTCAGACAACAAATATTTACTGATTATCAGGTATCTAAAGGTGAGATAGAGAACCATCTAAAAGCATCTAAAAGATTTCAATTCAACTCTTGCCTCGGATACATATTTACTGCAACCCTGGCTAAGTCACAACCTCTTAATGCTCCCCCATCCCCCTCCTACCCCGGGACACGCTAAGACAATGTTACAGATAAGTAAGTTAGTCCACATCAGTGGAGGAAGCTTCCTCACTCATCAGGAACAAGGATGAAATCCTAGGTCTGTATAAACTATATATGGTATTTATATATATTTGTGTGTTTATGTGTGTGTGCATGTTACAGAAAAGAAGCAAGTTGAGGAATTTACCAGGCACATATAATATGTCTTTGCATACATATATGTATATTTGTAAGTATGTTTGTTTACAGAATGTCCAGCTTGGAATTGGCACAGGTAGGAATAACAGTGAATTTTTTGCACTTGGGAAAAAGAAAAGAAGTGTCTTTTGTCATTTTAATTCAATTCAACAAACATTAAACATTTATTATATTATATTTTATATATAAGCTAGGTACTATGAGTACAGAAAGGAAAAATGGAACAATTTCTACCCTCAGGGGTGTACAGTCTAGTAAGGGTGATAATAAGATGGGAGAAAGGTAATTGAATAAACATTTATATGGCACCTAATATATGCCAAGGATTTTTATAAGTATTATCTTATTTGATCCTCACAACAACCCTACAAAGCAGGTATTTATTATTTATTATTATTATTATTATTATTATTCACATTTACAGTTGAAGAAACTGAGGCAAAGGACAAGTGATTTTGTTCAGGGTAATACAGTTGGTAAGTATTTGAGGTCAAATTTTAATTCATATCATCCTGAAAGACTCAGCATTCTATCTACTGTGACAACAGATACCTCCAGTAATATAAAAAAAACTATAATACAACTGAGCATTCTACCTACTTTACCATCAGCTGCCTCTAGTGTTATAAACAAATAACTATAATATAATTTAGAATGTGAGTATATATGCAAGAGATGTTGAACTGGGTAATGTGAGAGATATAAGGAGGGAAGGTACACTTTGAGTTGAATGGGCAGGAATCAGAAAAGGAGCTGTAGTGAAGTAAAAAAGGATAAGGGACACTTAAAGTCAAAACTCACATCTAAAGAGTATTTTTCTAATTTTGAGCTACTCACTCTTTCTTAGACTCGGTTTCTTCAACTAAAAATGGGTGTAATACTTGTATTACATTTATAGTGAAAAACAAATAAGAAAATGTCTCTAAAAGTTCGTTGTAAATTTTAAAACAGTATGTAATTATCATTTATACTATCAATACTTTAAATTATAAAATGAAGCAGGTAAAGGTCTGAAGTTTATGTCCTGAACTGCACAGACACACTCAAACAATAACACCATTTATAGAGTTATCACTGAGGATCTTACAAGGCAAAGCATTTCACCTCTGTGTCTCTCTTTATGTCTTTGCTTATCTTCTTTGTCTAAGTTTTGCCATTTCTTTTTTTAGCAGCTGATGCCACATGTTAATAAAAATATATTCTACTTTTATTCCTTCCTTTTATGCATGTCACTGTCCCTTGTCAACAACTCCCCCACCAACAAATTCTTACCTCTTCTTCAGACCCAGCTAAAGTTCAGACTCCTCTGTGAGACCTTTCCTAACCAATCCATTCTATGTCCTAATGGTCTTTGCTTTTCCTGACCTTCCACAGTAAATGCATCAATGATGCTCATTTAGCATTTAGCATTTGCTTGATTGTATTATAGATCCTATTACATATGTGGCCTTCCTCCCCACAGAATGAAAGTTCTTTTAAGGTAGAGATAATGACTTAGGACTCCTTTCATCCTTTACCATCTAGCACAGTGCATTATACATAGTAGGTGCTTCATAAATGAATGCTGAGTATTGATTAAGATTATTGATGCCACAATTTAGGAAAGACATTGTGCTAGTCTGACCAAGCCAGCAAAATATTCAATATGTCAGCTATGCAAATGTAGTGGAAATTTTGTTTTAAGGCCAAGGGAATGCTATAAGATCAAAATCTAGAACTGAAAGAGTCTTCAAAAGTTATTTAGTCCAACTTCTTCATTTTACAAATGAGGAAACTGAGGTCCAGGGAGGATAACTGACTTGCCCAAGGTAGGGAATGGAATCTGAACTCAGGTCTGGGGATTTTTTTCATTGTATCATTTATATTTCTCTCCATTTTCATCTGCTGCCTTACCTGGTTTCAACTCCACCAAGCAAGGTGCCCCCACATGAACTATTCCTTGCTATCCCATCCCTCTCCACCGCCACTTTCCAAACCTCCTTTTTTATGTTCTTTAGATTGTAAGCTTGCTGAGTGCAGCAATTGTCTTTCCTTTTATCAATTATATCCTCATCATTTCTCACAGTGCCTAACTTATCGGGGTGGCTTAATAAATGTTTACTGGAATGGATTGGATTACATTGGATATTCTTCCCTTGTTTGATCTAGGTATTTTGCTAGCAATCATAGATAAAAGAAATATGTATGCCTCAGTCCTTCATCATGCCCCAGCTTGTAAATCACTACTATTAACTTTGACAGGCATTTATAAACTGAAGAATGTTCAGAGCAGGGTGATCAGAATAGTTGGATGTCTCCTGGGCATCTCAAACTCAATATACCCAAAGGAAGACCGATTATTTCCCCCCAAAAACCCTTTCTTTTCCCAGATTTCTTGGTTTGCTTAAGAACACCACTATCCTCCTAGCCATTTGGTGTCATTCTCAACTCCTAACTAAAATTCACTCCACATCTCCACATACTCAATCTCCTGTCAATTTTTAACTTCAAAACATCTCTCTTATACATATATATATATATGTATATATAAATATATATCCCTTTTTGTGCCTTTATAAAGTCATCTTACTGCTTTTTAGCTGTCATAATAAGACTGGTGGAAAGAACTAGAGATGAAAGGACTTAAGCTGATAGTTGTCTTTAAGCATTTAAAGATCAGCTACAAGGAAAAGGGAATAGTTCTTAGTCCCAGAGGGCAGAACTGACAACAGTGGATGCAGGTTGCAGATTTAAGCTCAATGTAAGGAAAAGTTCTCAAATAAGGAGCCATTAAAAAGAGGAATGGGCTGCCTCAGGTGGTAAGGGTTCCTTCTCATTCAATAATTCAGTATAGCTTGGATGAGTATTTGTTAGGGAAGTAATAGAGGGAATTTTTGCATAGCCATAAATTGGACTAGAAAGACTCTGGAGGTCCCTTATAAATCTAAGGTTCTAGTTCTATGATAATTACAAAATAAGTCAATATTATTACATATATAATAATATATATTATAACAATATATGTTAATAATTAATAATATAATTATATATTATATTATAACATGTATACTACATATATGTATACCAACAAAAATCATATACTTACAAAACTTCCATCAATTCACCAATATTATTTTTATCCCCAGAAGAACCTTTGGTCCCAGAAAGCAATGCCCTGATGATCAGTTCCAGAGCATATTTATGATTTCTTGGTTGTTTTTGTTTTAAATTTATGGAAAATATTTTTAGACAAAGTTGAGTTTCTCCCAGTCCACCCAGGTTAACTTCTGTGGGTTCAATTCCAGCTAATTTATTTGCATCCTTGTCCCAACCTCAGTTGAGTTTTAAGAAAATCAAGGAAAAAGAGATGTTTGTTTTGGGGGGAAAAAGCTTAGCTGTTCATCACCTCACAACACCCTGAACATTATGCAACTTTTCCACATGACAAGAGCAGGTCTTGAGGCAAATAGTGTGAAAGCACCTGGGAGGTACAAAAAAAAGAAGGGGCCTTCAGTATAGCTGTCTGGACACTTTTGGAAAGGAAAGAATAACATCGTCAAAGGAAGAGTTCTGTCATCTGACTTTCAAAAGATTATAGACAGAATAATGCCAAATTCATAATACAGATGGTTTATTTAGTGAACATACGTGGCTACTTATTCATATGAATAGGCAAAAGGAAATACTTTTTATGCTAGATTTCAGTAGCAGAAGAGACCCTAAATTCAAATGGTTCATGGAGGGAAGACCACGCAACTACATCATGAGCCTTAAAGGTCTGATCTGGGGGTTGTCTGACCTGGTCCCAATCTTTCTCGAGTCCTTAGTACTCTAGTTGGAATGGATTCTTGAAATGATTGACCAGATTCCCTGGCTAGTGGGGGTGACATACCAAATAGAAAGTTGAAAACAAAACTGTAGAATTTATTCCCAACTTAACATGTATACAAAGCCCTTTTCAAATGTAGTTATGGTATTTATAAAAAAAGGCAAGACCTTAAAATGTCAAAGAAAATAAAATGGAATAGGGCTGGCTGCACATTTTTATCTTAGGGGTGCAGCCATGGGAATACAAAAAGATTCACTTGTTTCACTGAGTTTTTCTGAAATTCACAAATTGGATTTTTACCCCATTATCTTGATCAAATGCTTTAATTCCATTTTTACATATCTCTCTATATACTACCTTCTTTAGTCTTCAATATCGCATACCCTAATATAATTTTGAAACATTGACTTATGGTCCATCGAAAGGGCCTCCCAGTTCTCTCCACTCTAGTCCATCCTCCACATCAGTGTCTGATTAACATTCTCCAAAGACCAATTGAATCATAGTATTTTAAAGCTGGAAGAGATGTTAGAAATCATCTAATCCAGAAAGCTGAGGTCCAGGGAATGGAAGGCAATGTTACTCCTCTGATTAAAGTGGTGTTTGACTACAGATTAGGGAAAGCAACTAAACATCTTTCCTTATATAGATTTCAAGAAGTCTCTCAGAGGTTGGACTCTCATTATATTCCCAAAGTAAAAAAAAAAAAATTAAATATATAGTCTACTTAATGGTTCCCCTTAATTATAGTGGTGATTTAAAACTCAAATAGAAATAAGGGGTATTAATCTGAACATAAATATTCCCGTAAACCACATATTGATTTAGAAAATCACATATTAATTTTATGTTTTATTATATTTTTATTTTAAAAAATATTTCCCAAATATATTTTAATCTGGTTTGAGCTATATTTAGGAGTACTGTGGACCACATAAGACCCATGGGCTGCATGTTTGACACCTCTGGTCTATAGGAAAATATCCAATCTTTTTATTGTAAAGTTCAAGGTCATTTGTAATTTCATCCTAAACTGATTTTCCAATCAATCACCAAATGTTTGACTATTAGAATGCTCAAGGTCCTGTGCTAATTATATAGAAAGAAATCTGAACCATAGTTTCTGTCCTCAATGAGAATATATCTCAGTTCAGATCCTTACTTTCTTGCCAAATTAGTTTGGCCACTATTTGCTGGACATATCTTACTCTTCTATACAAACAGCTCAAAACCTTTTCCTGTTGTATTTTCTCCAAAATACTGTACCTTTCTTCCATTTAAAATTGTATCCTTTCACCAAAGTTAAGAACAAATCCTACATATTTTAGAACTTGGAGCTAAAAAAGACCTTAAAGATCATTTAACAGTAAAGAAAACTAAATTCAGAGAGATTTAGTGATTTGTCCAAAGTCACAGAGACAGAGAGAAAATTGAGATTTGAAAGAAGGTCTTTTGATTCTACCTTCACTGCTCTTTCTACCACATCAGGTTAGTCTCTCTTTTTTTTTTTTTTAGGATTTTTGCAAGGCAAATGGGGTTAAGTGGCTTACCCAAGGCCACACAGCTAGGTAATTATTAAGTGTCTGAGCCCAGATTTGAACCCAGGTAGTCCGGACTCCAGGGCTGGTGCTTTATCCACTGCTCCACCTAGCCACCCCAGGTTAGTCTCTTTTTGAGGCAGTTAGATGGTAAAATGAATAGAGTGCTGGGAGTTAAGTCACAAAGACCTGAATTCAAATCCAGCCTCAGACTCTTACTAGCTGTTTGATCCTGGGCAAGTCATTAATCTCTGTTTATTTTAAACCATTGGAGAAGGAAATGGCAAACTCCTCCAATATCTTTGCCAAGAAAACCTGGAGGATAGCATTGGTATGCTATGGTGCATGAGGTCACAAAGAGTCAACCCAATTGAATGACGTCTTTATTGATCAGTAAAAGAAATATCTTCTTTCTCTAATTGTGAATATATTTATTATCTATGTGTTATAGAATCATGGGACCTTAGCATTGAGAGGCACCTGAAGATCATCTAGTCTGTCTTCTTTCTGAACTTTTACTATATTCCCTGGAAGTGGTCATATGGAAAGATGCCCTTCCTCCCAAGTATGACTATTCCTATTGGACAGTTCCAAACTTCAAATAGTTCTTTCTTATACACCAGCACCCCTGAACCATTTCTCCTTATGAGGTTTAGCAGAATAAATTTAATGCTTCTTTCTTGTTTTAAAAATTTCTGAGGCCTAATCAATGCAATTAAAAGATGATTTGGATATGTTTAACAAAATAAATAAAAATATAATACAACTCAGATAATGTTAATTTGCTTTTTTAAGTCAATCTGCAGTCCACAGGAATCTGTTCCTATTTCTTTGTCCACTACTTTTGTCTTATGTTTTTCTATGATTTTCTGATATATTTTTAATCATACAAATATTTACAGATTATCCACACTTCACAAGAGAGTTCTTATAACAAAGTAAAATAGTTAAGTAAAACTAATAATGCCATGATTTCTGAAAATACATGCAACATTTGTACCATCTCCTAGCTCTTTATATTTTTCATTAATGGAAATCACATTTCCTCACAGACCCAACACTTGGAAATAGAGAAAAAAATATATATACATAGTCCAGAAAAACAAATTCCTTCAATAGCTATATGCAAAAATATGCTTCACAAATCCATCAGGAATGGTCATTGTATCAATAGTAGTTTTTACAGTCTTTAAAGTTATTTATTATATTGTTTTGTTATTGCATAAATTGTTCTGGTTCTGCTCATTTTATCCTCCACCATTTTATAAAAGTCCTCAGAATTGAGACAGAGAGACAGAAAAAGAAACAGAGACAGTCAAAAAAACCAGAGAGACACAGATAGAAAATCAGAAGAGCTGAGTATTACAAAAGGAAAAAAAATGAAGACATTTCTGAAACTGTCCAGCAGATTTTGTTGGGGGGTGGCCAATGTTGGAACTCTGAAAAATAACATGAACGATTGTACTGAAAATGTATTCATACGTCAACCCTTGCCACATGAGGTTTACACAGAGGCCCCAGAGCAAGCAAAATGGTTCATCTGAGTAAAAAGCTCGCCAAGATAATCTAATGACCTAAGCATCTGATGACACTATATACCGTCTCTGATCCTGCCTGGTCTTCTTTTAATAGAGCAATATTTTTTATTGCTTCTCTTCTATGAGTGAAAGACTCCTCTTTGTGACTAATTAAAATATTGTCCAAAATAAGGAAGCTGATTTTTTAAATAAATGGTCTTCTACCTTTTGTTAATGATCTGTTTGGATCTTTGGTATAGCCTCAAGAAGCTCCATGGTTCCCAGCTGACTCAAGAATAAAATACAGACCTCCCTCTACCCCATCTTTAGCATTTGAAGCCCCTCATAATCTTGACCCAACCTATCTTTTGAAACTTTCCTATTATTCCCCTTCTTGCATTCTGTATTACAGCCAAATTGGCCTGCTTTCTTTTCCCTATACATAACAGTCTGTCCCTTATCTCCATGCATCTGGACAAGCTGTTCTCTTCCCACTTCTACCTCCCATAAAGTGCCCTCCCCTTCTTTTCCTTCTCTAGGACCTGCTAGTTCCTTTTTCAGTTAAAACAGCTATCTCCTATATGAGACTTTTACTGATTTCTCCCAGTTATTAGTCCTTCCTTCCCTACATTACTACATATTTTTCTTTTTTATGTAATTTGTTTTTATTTATTTGTGTACACAGGGCAGTTAAATGATGCAGTGAATAAAGCCTGACATCTGGAGCCAGAAGACTTGAGTTCAAATTTGACCTCAGTCACTTAGTAGCCATGTGATCTTGGGCAAGTAACTTGAGACTGTTGGCCTCAGTTTTCCCTTCTGTAAAATGAACTTGAGATGGAAACAGCACTCTAGGCAAGAAAGACCTAGGACATAAGTATATAGCATGGTACTGAAGAGTCAGAAATGACTGAACATTTATGTATTTGCTGTTTCCCCTCAATAAGCCCTCTTACAGAGGGGAAAAAACAGTTTCTTTTTTTCTTTATATCCCTAATCCTTTGCAAAATGCCTTGTATACAGTAGGCAGCTTTATTCAACTGAATAGGATTTAATATGGTGATGAGAAAAACTGGTCCTACCATACTTATACTCTGTTGACTGCTCTAATCATCTGACCTCACCATCCTCCTACTGGAAGTCCCCTCCCCTCAGTTTTTCATGTCCAACTCTGAGAATAACAATTAAATCAAAATCATCATTGTTTCTGTAAAAGGCAAATCATTCAATTGCACTATGAATTCATTCACCCATCTTTGTGACTTTACATTTCTCTGACTACCACTCTCCTATATGTGCTGTTCTCCCCACTAGATCAACAACCATTTATTAAGCATATATTCTGTGCCAGGAAAAACCTCTAGGTACTGAAGTTACAGGTACAAAGGATGAAACAACTTCTACTCAAAGGGAGCTTCCAATCTAATGAAGGAGACAAGTACATTTATAAATATATAAAGCATGAAGAGAACCCAAAAAATATAACCTCCCAAAATCTATACAAAGCAGTTTAACTTCAAGTCTCAAGTCTGAGGAGGAGGATACTAGCAATTGGGGAGGAATCAGGAAAAACTTCATTTAAAAGAAGTTTAAACTGAACCTGGAAAAAAAAAAACGATCCTATGGTTTAGCCCCATTGGATTGTACTTCTGATCTAGCCAAACCAGTCTTTTCTCTCTTGTACCCTTGGCATGCTTTAGCACCACCCATCACCCATGTCTGCACTCCCTCCCCAATTCAATTATTGAATCCCTTGGCTTCCTTAAGCCCCAACTAAAATTCCCTCAACCTCTTTTAATTACAATACCTTCCCTCTGTTAATTATTTCCTATTTATACTGTATATAGTTTGCTTTGTGTTTGTTTGCA
The DNA here is from genome assembly GCF_037893015.1 of Macrotis lagotis. NCBI lineage: Eukaryota > Metazoa > Chordata > Mammalia > Peramelemorphia > Peramelidae > Macrotis > Macrotis lagotis. Next base: position 63,152,359 of record NC_133662.1, read on the forward strand.
TTGTATTGTCTCCTTCATTGGACTGTTTATATTTGTATGTTGTATTCTTACTATTAGAATGTGAATTCTTTGAGAGCAAGGACTGTCTTGCCTCTTCTTGTATCTCCAGGACCTTAGCAGAGTGGCTGGGACATAGTAGGTGCTTAATAAATGCTGATTGATTAATTGATATGTGGGAGTTATCTGCAAGATATAATAATTAAATTCATGGTAGCAGATAAGTTTACAAAAAAAAATGAAAATGCAGGGGAAGGAAAAAAGACCTAGGGCATAAGTAGATAGTATGGTACTGATGATAAACCAGCAAAAGAGTTTGAGGATGTAAATTCCTTGAAGGCAGGAATCTTGAATTTGTATTTTCAAAGCTTAGCACACTGTTTGTCACATAGGAAATGTTTATTAAGTGTTTTCTTATTCAACCATTCATTCATTTGTAAAGTGAAATGTTCCCCCCCACCAAAAAAAAGTGTTTTAGATTTAGAGGACCAAGGTAGTAATGATGGGATGGAAACTCTCAACTGGGTGGTACATTGGATAGAGTGCTGAGTTCAAATCCAGTCATAGACACTAGCTGTGTGACCCTGGGAAAGTCATTTAATCTCTGATTGCCTTAGTTTCCTCATTTGTAAAATGAGATAATAATTCCAAGACTATTTTTGAGGATCAGATGAAAGCATATTGGTATAATAAGTGCTATAAAACTGCTAGCTATTGTTATTATTCTGTCCTTTGTGTGTATACATATATTACATATTCTTGTATTTATGAATATATAAATATATTTACATATATAACATCTTTATAAAACCAGTTACATGTCAGAAATTTTCTAGAGAAGATTTTTGCTCAGCGATAGGTCAGATTCAAGAAATTCTTAAGCACCTTTCAACTCAGATGCCTCTAATTTTATGCCATGGCTTCAGAGGAATTCAGACTTTTTTGAGACTAAAGAAGTCTCTATTGACCTGCAAATGGCAGAAAGAAAACTCACTTCTCTTCCTACTTTTTACTTTAATATTTCCAAGCTATTGCCATTGGGGTTCCCTCCACCAAAGCAGATTGCAGCCCTAATGTGATTTAGTAGATGGCTTACTAGAGCTGTTGTGGCAAAAAAAAAATGCTCACCTCATAGACCTCAACTTAGCTAAGATATTTTTCCAAAAACTTCCATATAATCCATGACCAATTTCAAAGAGGTTATCACTGGATATGTATTCAAATCTTGGAAGGACCTACCAGAGGTTGCACTCCACTGACACAAGAGGCCAGGGCTACCTCTATTAAGAGTTAGATTTTGGTGGAATTAAAATTATACTTCTCATGTGATTTGAAAATATAATATCCTACTAACATTTTAAAATGTAAAAACCATAGGAATACATGAGGAGCAACCTTCTAACTATTATTTACATAAGTCTTCATGTTCCTGAATAATCATGTTTCCATTACTTTTTTTACTCTTTGGGATTATCAAGGATATATTTCAGATGTAATGAGTGTACCTATCTTTCTGAATAGATTTTGTTGCATTAGATTTCCCATTTACTGCAGAATTCTAAATTCTAAATAAAACTGGAAGAATTTTCAAATTCTTCAAGTCAATTTATATTAATGCTCTCTAGTACTGATTGTTTTAAGTAATTGAAATCGAATGTTATTGTGATAGAGGGAATGTTACTGACTCCAAGCTTTCATCTCATCTTACTTGAGAAACTATATAGCCAGTCAGTCAGTACTGATGACAAAGGACCCCAAGAGAAGAGAGCCCAGAATGCAAATGGCAAGCTGTTTCTGTATCATTGGCTGTTTTTGGAGACAGATACTCAGAAATGTCTATTCATTATTCATTATTCATTATTATCAGAGGGTGTGTTGGAATCACATCAAGTAAATGGATGGGATGGGGTCCACACAGATATATTCCCTTGGTCCCAGAAAATCTGAGGTACCATGGTGGTAAGAAAGTCCACCAAGATATTTTTCTTGAATTTTTTTAGAGCAGAAGAGACAAAGGACCTAAAGAAGAACAAATGGAGTTTTTCTCCCCGGGATTTTTCACACCTACTTAATCCTGATTTAGCAAAGGATCCTTCATTCTGAAGACTTTCAATACTTGCACTCCCTCTAATGAAATATAGTCTTAAGCCTTTTTATAAATTCCAGTGGAAGACCAAATTAAATATTATCTCTTGGAATCTCTCACATCTTAAAGCAAATAAATGATTCTTACCCAAGAGGTACCAGTGGTACCCAGTGGTAGTAGTGATAGTGGTTCAAACACTTCACTTCGCACCTACATTGAAAATTTAATACAACACAGGCATTTTAAAAGGTAAATGTCTCAGAGCCTCAGCTCCACCCTAAATGAAATTCCTAGAACTAATGACAATTATTCACATTTATATACCAAACCCTATGCTGATGGTTTTTGTCCTTGAATCTTTTCTCCTCAAGTTAAATGTTGGCCTGTTTGAGAAAGGACAGACATTCAACTCATATTCCTGGAATCTATTAAAAGTCACAATTCTAATTAAGTACAAGCTTTGGGTATTTATGTATTTTGGTTTGGAAGCTGACCAAAGGAAGATAGCCAAGAGTACACCATGATATGTTGAGGTTTTTTTTTTAGTAGTCACTAAAAATTGTCTGTATTAAAATGATTGTTATCTTATTTTAGCTTTGGTGATACGGTTTGTATATGTAAGAGGGACAAAGCATTCTGTCAGAATTAGAATTGGTCCAAACAAGTTAACTTATGCAGAAACATTTAGTATTTTCAAAATTTCCTATCACTAAAGAACACAATTATTTTGAATATCAGGTTCAAGTTGGATATATCATATTTTTAGCATCTATTATGTCCTGGATATATTTGAACTCTCCATTTATAGCTTTCCTTTTCTTACCTCTGAGTTTTTGTACTAGTCATTTCACAAACAAACCTCCTTCCAAAAATCTTAGTCTCTAATTTTTCTTAATATTTTGGCTTTTTAAAAAAGCACAATTTGAGGAGGTTAGGTAGCACAGTGGATAAAGCACAGGCCCTGGAGTCAGGAATTACCTGGGTTCAAATCCAGTCTCAGACACTTAATAATTACCTAGCTGTGTGGCCTTGGGCAAGCCACTTAACCCCATTTGCCTTGCAAAAACCTAAAAAAAAAAAGCACAACTCTAATATCCTTGTGTATTCAACATTTATCAAACCATATCTATATACATCAAGGTGCTAGAAATTGTTTAAGATGCAAATTTTTTTGGAAGATATGTTTTTTACCATTAAGGGAGTTACTTTCTTAATAAGCAACATGCTATAATAGAAAGATCAATGATCTGGAAATCATATGACCTGAATTCTAACCCTAGCTGTTCCACTAACAGATCCAGGCAGACAATATGATCTCTATTATTCCTTCCAGATGTTATTGATTGTAATCTGTGGAGACCAAATATACATATATTGATACTGGAATGATGATTTCACTGATATTAGGAACTCTCCAAGTGAGAAAACTTCCTTAACTAAAGCAGGTCAGTAGCTTCTTAGAGAGTTATCCAGAACACTGAGAGGTGTCAATAGTCAACAAGACTTTTTTAAATTCCTACAATGTATCAGGCATATTGTGTCTTAATAGACATTTAAAAGATTCCAGGAATATGATTTGAGGAGACAAAGAAATGTAAGACAGTCCCTGTTCTCAGAAAGCTCACAGAGCTAGTATGTCCCAGGTCTTCCTGCTTCCGAGGCCATCTCTCCATCTGCTATGCTAATCTCTCTCTCTCTCTCTCTCTCTCTCTCTCTCTCTCTCTCTCTCTCTCTCTCTCTCTCTCCATATATATATATATATATATATATATATATATATATATATATATATATATATAAATAAAGTTTGTGAACATTTGCAAAGTAACACAGACATATATAAGATATATAAGCTATGATAGTATAAATTGGATGCTTACAGAAATTAACCAGCAATCTAAACTTTTTCCATGGACTGAATCCATGAAAAATGTGAAGATTGGGTCAAGGAGGAAGGGAGAGTAATGAGAACTGTAGTCAAAAATCAAGCATCTTTCATTTTGCAGAAATATATAACTTATATTTGCTTGTTTAAGAAGATAAATTAGCTGAAAATTAATAGACCAAATGGTTGTTTCAAAAGTTAACACATTGCAGGCCCTCAGAAAGTTCCAATAATTAAACAAAGGTTTCTGGATATTATAAAAAAGGTATTTCCATATACAACAAAGGTCATTGTAATATATTTGAAGTGGAATGTAGCCAAGATAAAGCAGTCATAACAAAAAGAAAATGGAAAAAGTAACTGCAAATGTATTCTGGTCAAACCCCAGACTCTAAGCCTGACTAATGTACCTTATCTTGATTTATTCTTCCTCAGTCACTTTAGACTTTACCACCTTCTTCAAGGGTTGGGAAATTGCTCTTATTATCACCAGTTTATTTCCCTGACTCCAGTTTAAAAGTGTCACTGGTTATTGATAGGGAATGCTAACTGAGTTATTCAAATCAAATCTCCTAGAACATGTGTTTAACAGGTTCCAACAAGGTAGAGAATGGGAAGAGACAGCTGTACTAACTACTATACTTTGGTAGATTAAAAATATCCATGTTTAATGAATCAAAACAATGTCCAACCCTCTTGATATGCAAATAAAGGGAAGTGCTGTGCTTCCCAGAGGTCCTGTTGGTACAGAAGCTGAATTATGCCATGTTTGCTCTTGAGAACTCAAAAAATCAAGCCCCTTTTAAGACTTAAAAAAAACTCCACATTTTTTATTAATTTGTTTTTATGGGATACCAGCCTAATACTCAAATACTTGTATTTCATGGTAATTTCATGGTAAATTAATGTCAAAATTTTTCTTTTTTGGACTTTTTTAAAAAAGTCAATACTAGATTACTAAACGAAACATGTTGTCATAGATTGAATGGACATTAATTTTCGTACAATATTTTTGGGTTACATGATTTGTCAAAAATATGAAGCAGGAGAATGAAGAAAAGAGAGAAGAGCATTAGAATAAAGTTCAATGTAGCATAGATTTTTAAAAAGTCATTCTGCATGAATAGGTTGTGCATCAAAGTACTATCTGTAAAAAGTCACAGAAAACCCTTGTAATCTATGGATTATAGCATGCCATACTTGTGGGAAAACATTTTCCTTTTTAAAGCCAAAATGAATACCTGAACATTTTGTAAATGTTTACAAAGCAATATTTATGGACAGGTCATCTCTCGGCTCATGATTTTTCTCACTTCATTTACTTTATAGCCAAACCATTCACTGGGACCTTTCAGTTTGTTAACAGAGATACTTTTAGTGCCTACAATATTCTAAATATCTTTGACTCCATTTACTGTATGGGAAATGGAGATGTCCCTAGTGAGAAATCTTAACACTTTATTGAATAGTTCAACTTCAGATATTCTTCATTCATTCATTTACTCACTCACTCATATAAAGATTCATTCATTCAACAAATATAGAGTCTATTATAGACTAGGCAAAAGGGAGGCAGAGTAAATAGAGAATTGGCCTCAAATCCAGGAAGACCCAGGTTCAAGTCCTGTCTTTTACTCCTATAGGCTTTGTGTCATTAGGAAAGTCATTTCACTTATTAAGACTCTAAGATTACAAGTCTCTTGGAAAGTGCTGGTATGTTTGTAGAAGAAGTTTTCTATATCAATGAAAATACAATTCTAAGCCCCAATTCTGTTCCTTGCCTTGTAGACAAGGCATCACTAATATATTCTCCCTCTTCCTAATATGCTAAAGTCAAGGCTATAAAATATACAAAGTCAAAATCATGCAGATATAGTCATAGGAAGATAAAATTCCTGGGTTGGAAGGTTGGAAAGATCACTTAAGTAATCATCTAGTTCAGAGATGTCAAACTTGGGTCCTCTCCAAATGTACCGTGCATCAAATTAAAATGCAGTTGGGAAATATTTAACAAAATAAATAGAAATATAATACAATATAAATAATGTTAATTTGTGATTTTCTAAAACAACATGCAGCCACAAAAATCTATCACTTTTTGAGTTTGCCATCTCTGGTCTAGTTGATCTTCCTGCTTGGAGATAGGGCTTGCTTCTCCTAAATTATCTAAAACAAATATACTATCTCCTTTTGTTCCTTTGAAGAACATAAACTAGTTCTTGCTCTTCTAATAATTTTCTTTGATATGGAAATTGTGTCTGATGGGTGGCAAGACTTGGGTCTGATGGGTGGAAAGGCATCAAAGAAAAGGAGACAGATAGGAGCAGTCACCAAAACAAAAGCTGAAATGAAACAATATGGAAAGGCTAAAAGAAATAGACCAAGACAGGAGGAAGAAGTAATGGAAAGACTAGGAAAACCTTAAAGAGAAGTCAGAAAGCCCTGAGAAATTTAATCACAGTACAAACAAATTGTTTACACCTCCACCTACCTTTTGGAAACTATTCTCAAAGAAACTACTGTGCTAGAACCCAGAAACTAGACATAAATACCCTTTTAGAGTACTTAGTACATTATAATCTAAGTTTTAGAATTTTTTTAAATCCAAATACTATGTCAAAAATATACAGCATGGTACTGCAATTGAGTAGTCAGAAAAACTTGGGTTCTAGTCCTGCCTCTGACATACACTAGTTATGGGACAAGATTCGTAACTTTCTTTCTTTTTTAAGTTTCTTTTTTTTTTTTGCAAGGCAATGGGGTTAAGTGATTTGCCCAGTGTCACACAGCTGGGTAATTATTAAGCGTCTGAGGACAGATTTGAAATCAGGTTCTCCTGACTTCAGGGCCAGTGCTCCATCCACTGCACAACCTAGCTGCCCCCTAAGATTCTTAACTTTCAATACTACAAATCAAATAAGATTATACATTACAGAGGACTTGTTGATCTGTGCTGATGCAAGGAATTTTCATTTCAAGATGGCCTGAATTGAAATATAAATTGGAATATAATCTCTCAATTTCTCCTCTATTTTCATATTCCTGAGGCAGACTTTTTGATGTTGTTGTTCTTAGGCTTGTTTTTTCTTTTTTATGCTTGTAGGGTTGAAAGTGGCAGAGTATTATTTGTTTTTTACTTTTAGAAAATAGAGAGAACAAGTGATATGCAGAAGTCAGGGACAGAGAAGGGAAATTTGTAGGTGGGGGCCTGAAATGAAGTTTGGCAAAGGTGGGGAAAAAGTCTGGTGCCAGAGGTTTCAAGTCAAGCTTCCAATTTGGGTCAATTCTACTGCTTTCACTTGAAGAAATTTTTTATCTAGTCTTTGGAGGAGTAAGGGGAAGGGGCAGGAGGTTGTGGAGCATGGAACTAAGGGGTAGGAGCAGAGAAAGTGAACACAGTATTGTTCAATAAAGTTATCAAAGGTGTTTTTTGAAATGCAGATTTCTTTCAGAATTCTATAGGTAGGGCAGCTAGGCAGTATAGTGAATAGAACACCAACCCTGGAGTCAGGAGGATCCGAGTTCAAATCCAATCTCAGACACTTAATAATTACCTAGCTGTGTGACCTTGAGCAAATCACTTAATTTGTCTTGCAAAAACCTAAAAAAAAAAAAAAAAGAATTCTATAGGCAATGTTAAATTTGCAAACAGCAAATACTTAAAACAAGAACTGTTATATTTCAAGGGCATTCTGTACTGTTTTAATTTCTTAAATTATATTTAACTCCTAGCACACTGGTATTTAGAAAATATTTAATAACAAATATTCATTTAATAATTATAATAATTTTGAAAATAATAATTTAAAAAAGATTCCTAAAATTTCAATGAGGAGAAATAACATCTTTAGGTTTAAGAAGAAATAAAGAAATAAAAAGAGAAATGAGAAATAGTAAAATGAAATTAATTAACTTGTATTCACAGAAAAAAATTGAGATTGTCTCTTAAAGCTTTTTTTCACTAATTATGGACAAAGCACTGATGAATTAGTTATTCAGGAGGCAATCTGTAGAATTTACACAGGAAGTAAAAGAGGAATAGGCTATATAACCTAATAATAACCTCCTCGTCTCTAGCTACTAAGGTTCAGAAGAGATTCTCAGTCAATACAAAAGTCTCTCAAAGAATTTTCAATTCTGTGTAAATAGGCACTTTGGAGCATACACAGATCAGCTAACATGAAGGTGTCCTTGAGGTCTGAGTATACCTAGGTCTCCTAAAATAAAGACACTCATTTTTCCCTTCCATGTGGTGATGAACAGGCTGATGTTTTTTAAGACTGGTGAGGTTAAGGGGGGGCGGGGTCAAGATGGCAACAAGAAGGGATCAAGTCTTAGGAGCTCTCTGATAAAATTCATCAGCTAAGGACTCTAACTAAACTTTCGAGAGACGGAACCCACAAAGGGACCCAGTGAGGCAGTTCTCCTACTCAAGGTAACCTGGAAAAGAGCAGAAAGGCGAGTGAAAGAACTTCAGCCTCCGGAAGGCAGCCCCAGGACGCTGGGGGTCTCAGCTCACAGCAGTGGGGGAGTCTCCTGAGCTGCACCCCGGGGAGCACCGAGCACAAAGTGGGGGAACAGCAGGGGACCTCTGCCAGAGCGGCACGTGGAGCCCAGCCCTCGGGGCACACAGCAAGCAGCTTGGTCTTTCCCCAGCCCTGATCCAGGAAACAGAAGCAGGAGCCCCCAGGGCATGAGCCCATTGAGCTGAGGGAGGGGAGTGAAGAGAGACTGCCTAGCTCTGTCCTCAGCCCTAAGAACAGGACTCTGGGGCTCTGACCACATTCAAATCCTGATCGCAGTCTAGGCCCCCCCACAGAACAGCAGGGCCGCCCCACCTCAGCCCCGTGGCAGAGGGAGGTGCTTATGGTCATTCAGAGACCAGGAGGGAGGACAGAGCCTCACACACTGAGACCCTTATGGGAGTGTCCCAAAAGCTCAGGAAGCACCCCAACACCAGGCCCAGGCTGGCAAAATGAGCAAGCAGAGAAACAAAAGGAAGACTATTGAGAAATATTTTGCAAATGAGCCCAAGAAGGATCAAAATACTCAGTCTGAAGATGAGGAAGCACAAGCTCCTGCATCTAAAGACTCCAAGAAAAACAGAAATTGGGTTCAGGCTATGACAGAGCTCAAAAAAGACTTTGAAAATCAAATGAGGGAGTTGGAAGAAAAACTGGGAAAAGAAAGGAGAGAGATGCAGGAAAAACATGAAAATGAAGTCAGCAGCTTAGTCAAGGAAATCCAAAAAAATGCTGAAGAAAATAGCATGCTAAAAAACAGCTTAGGTCAAATGGACAAAACAGTTCAAAAAGTTATTGAGGAGAAGAATGCTTTAAAAAGCAAAATTGGCCAGATGGAAAAAGAGATAAGAAAACTCTCTGAGGAGAACAAATCCTTCAGACAAAGAATAGAATTCAGGTAGATTGATGAATTTACCAGAAATCAGGAATCAATACTTCAAAACCAAAAAAATGAAAAATTAGAAGAAAATGTGAAATACCTCATTGAAAAAACAACTGATATGGAAAACAGACTTAGGAAAGATAATGTAAAAATTATTGGAATACCTGAAAGTCATGACCAGGAAAAGAGCCTTGACATTATTTTCAAAGAATTACTACAGGAAAATTGCCCTGATATTCTAGAAGCAGAGGGCAAAATAGAAATGGAGAGAATCCACCGATCCCCCCGAGAAAGAGATCCCAAAAAACCAACCCCTAGGAATATTATAGCCAAATTCCAGAACTCCCAAGTCAAAGAGAAAATATTACAAGCAGCCAGAAGGACACAGTTCAAAATATCGTGGAGCCGCAGTCAGGATCACACAGGACTTAGCAGCAACTACATTGGAAGTTCATAGGGCTTGGAATATAATATATACCAGAAGGCAAAAGAGCTTAGAATGCAGCCAAGAATGAACTACCCAGCAAGGCTGAATGTCCTCTTCCAGGGAAAGAGATGGATTTTCAATGAACCAGGGGAATTTCAAAGGTTCCTTTTGGAATGGCCAGAGCTGAACAGAAGGTTTGATCTTCAGATACAGGACTCAGGTGAAGCATGGAGATTGGAGGAGAGGGGGGAAATATGAGGGACTTAATGAGGATGAACTGCATGTATTCCTGCATAGAAAAATGACACTGATAATACTCATATGAACCTTCTCAGTTAATAGAGCAGGTAGAGAGAGCTTTTATAGTTGAAGCACAGGAGAAAGCTGAATTCGAAGATAAAATATGGTGTAAAAATGGAGTCAATAGAAAAAAAGGGAAATGGAATGGGAGAAAAAGGAGAGGGGGGAACAGTCCAAGATATTTCACATAAAATTTTTTTTATTACAATGAGCTATTGCAATGATATAGAAGGGGAGAGGCAAGGGGGAATGAGGGAATCTTTGCTCTCATTAGAGGTGGCTAGGAGAGGAAACAGCATATATACTCAATGGGGTATAGGCATCTGGAGTAAGAAGGAGGGGGGAGCAGGGGGAAGGGGTGGGGATGTGAATAAAGGAGGAAAGGATGGACCATGGGGGAAAAGCGGTCAGATATAACACATTTTCTTTTTTACTTCTTACAAGGGCTGGGATTGGATGGCCTGTCTGGGACCATGGGGCCAGGTGGATTCTGGGCCTAAGGGGTGGTATGGGGGCTCAGGGCTTCTTGGCCCCAGGACCAGGGATCTGTCTGCTGAGCCAGTCAACGACCCTACAGCAGAGTCAGAGTGAAAGGAGAGAGAAAATAGAGTACATGGTAGTGGAGAAATAAGAAAGGAGGGAGTTGTGATCAGCAATGGCAAGGGTGGAAAAATATGGAAGTAACTTTTGTGATGGACTTATCATAAAGAATGAGATACACCCATGACAGAGTTGTTGGTGTTGGAACAAAGACTCAAGTACATTTTTTGTTGTTATTATTTGGGGGAGGGTGCAGGGCAAGTGGGGCTGGATGGACTGCCTGGGGCCACATAGCAGGGTAATCTTTGGGTGTCTGGGGCCAGATTTGGACCCAGGTGCTCCAGGCTCAAGGGCCAATGCTCTGTCTGCCACCCAGCCACCCCTACTATTATTACTATTTTATTTTATTTGGGGTCTTTTTTTTCTTCTTTTTGGTTTTTGCAGGGCAGTGGGGATCGGGGAGCTTGCATGTCACAACGGCTGGGTGATTGTTGGGTTTACGAGGCTGGATATGGGCTTGGGTGCTCGTGGCACCAGGGCTCATGCTTCATCCATTGCACCACCTGGCCATACCTACAATTATTACTATTATTTTTTTTTTAATTTTTTCTCTCCCCTTTACTTTTTTCGCCCAAGCAAGTCTGTCTATATTCATGGGGGAAGAGGGGTATTTTGTTTACTTGTAAACAAGAATATTTTATTAATGTAAAAAAACATTTGTACAAAATGAGAATAAAAAATAAATTTAGAAAAAAAAAATAAAGTATTTAGTTTCCTATTAAAAAAAAAAGACTGGTGAGGTTGAAATGGGTCCCTTTCTGCTGATTTTTCTGCTTCAGTTCTTTTCTATATGATCCTTCCTATTATGTCCAGAGGGTGAAGATCCCAATATGCCCACAGTGCAAGTGCCATGAACTAAACCAAGGATAGGGAAAGGACTTCTTTCTGCTGTTCATCCTTTTATTTTACATCTGAAAAATGGGCCAATGAGTTTTGTTTCTATTCTGTTTCATTTGTCCTCAATTTCAGGTGATACCTGGCTTCAGAGTTTGAACCAAGATTCCCAATAAGGTGATACAGCCAGGCTGTCTAGTAGGGAAACCAAGAGAATCTAGGGTGCACAAGTAAGTTTTGGACTTAGACCTGGGACTATGTGCTTTATAGGACCTGAGATAGGCTATGAACCTAATACCTTTCCCTTCCCTAGAGACTAAGGTGATGCAGAGGAGAGGGAGATTATGACTTCCATATTTTGGAGCAGTAAGTGTGTATGTTTGAATTTATATATTTAAGTAAATATTTCTTTGTAAAAGCTAATCTTTGAGTGCTTAAATGGAACTGGAATGCAGGGGATCCCCCTACACTTGAGCATTGGTGGGGAATGGAATCAGCTGCAAAGAACCTTAATATCCTAAGGCCCCTTAAGTATATCAGAGAACCTTAGGGGAGAAGTGAAATAGAATTTACCTGACCATCAGGAAATGGGGGGAAGGGGGTTTATAAGGTAACACAGTGTTATACTTCTATCTACAGTATAAGAACTCATTTATGTTTCTTCTTATTTTTCTGTTTCATTGATTTGATTTTATCCACAGATGACAACCCATTCACATTTCCTCATCTTAGGCACTCCTTTTCTGTGAATTCCCATAACTCCTCAACAGAGGAGCCATTCAGCATAGTAGGAGCCTTCTTTGGGATCTCTTGATATCATGTATGTACTGTTGAAGATCTACACTATTTGGTAAATATTTTAAACTACTTTTGGTTATATGTTAAAGCTGAATCACATGCATGATGAATCTTTCCATTACCTTTTGGGTGACCTGCCACTTTAAATCTTTGAAGAATATGATATTCCATGATTCTTAGCCATATGGCATCTCTGAAGGAATATTGGTATAAAAGCATGGGCTTTTGTTTAAGGAAAAAGTTTGGGACCATTAACAACACTACACAGTGATCCTAATATGATCCAGACAATTCTCTTTCTCCTGTTCAATGTTTTTTTAAAAAAAGATTTATCATGCTTTTTTTTATATTAGTCTTTTATGAAAAATACCATCCTCCACCTCACCCTCATAGCTCTCAGAAATGAACCCTGCCCTTGTGATAAAGAGGAACTAAGCAAAAGCAACTGCTATCAAGACTATGTCTGACAATGTGACAACATCCTGCATTCCCCACTACTTCTTTGCCAAGAAGAGAGATGAACCTTTTGTTATCAGTTCTGTGGAATGAAGATTAGTTATTTTAACCAGTGTTTAGCTTTTTATGTGGATTTTAAAAATATTTTTACTTTTATGGTACTATTTAAATCTGATCCTTTTTTACAAATAACATTATGCTAATTTTGAGTCCCGGAATTTTTCAGAGCCTCCTACATGAGATACATAATCATTCAAAAGAAATTACCCTAGATAGCCACATAGGAAAAATCATTTGAATGAAAAATGCTTATTATCCAGATTATGATGTGTAGTTGGATGTGCAGACTACAGAACTGCCACATTAGCGCATATAATGAAGAGGTTCAATGATAGTCATTAGTAATAATAATAATTCACATATTCCCTAGTAGTAGCAGAAAGGGATACAGAATAAAGTACTTGATTTGGAATCAGGAAGACTTGGATTCAAGTTTTAACTCTGAGACTTAAAAATATCAACCTCAGTAAATCATTTAACATCTGTGTGTCAAGCATTATGCTATAAAGTCATAGGTGGTATGACTTGTTGATGGAAGGATTGACAGATTGGGAATTACATAAACCAATAAAATCTTTGATGTTCCACCTATTTATGTAGTATTTTTTCTTTTTTTTTAGGTTTTTTTTGCAAGGCAAGTGGGGTTAAGTGGCTTGCCCAAGGCCACACAGCTAGGTAATTATTAAGTGTCTGAGACCAGATTTGAACCCAGGTACTCCTGACTCCAGGGCCGGTGCTTTATCCACTGTGCCACCTAGCTGCCCCATATTTATGTAGTATTTTAAGGCTTACCAAAAACTTTTCTCACAGTGAGGTAGACAGGATAAGTGCCACTGTCTCCATTTTTCAAATGAAGAAACTGACATTTGAGATATTAGTTGTGCAAAGTTAGTATAGAAGCTGTAACTTGAATCCAGGTCTTCTGATTACAAATAAATTGTTTTTCCATCATGCTGTCTCTCACATTTTATCTACTGCATTGGACAGGTAGAAAAAATTTATTTCTGGGATTCTATTTTTTCCATCTTTTTTTGTAATCATTATCAAAGTATTTACTAAAACTAGCTCCCATTTTTTCAAAAAAAGGTATACTCATACAATTTTCATGATAGTCTCATTCCTTGTGAAAGGAAAATTGCCATCAGATTGGTTTTAAAGCCTAATAGAAAATAATCATTCAATTTCTGTATAGACTAGTCTATAGGGTTAAAATTAATTAAATTATTTATAATTTCTATAAATTATAAAAGTAATATATTTTATGATTTATATTATATATAAATTATATTAATTAAAATTATTTTAATTTCTGAGTTTGAGGCTAGAAGATGGTAGCTTGCTTATGTTATATCTTAATAAGTTTTTAAATCATTGTTGGCTAAACAGAAGCTATTACTATTTCTTGGCAAAAAAAAAATTCAAACTTTTCAAGTACTTGATTATACACAGAAGTCTTTTATGTATTCTAATCTCAAAAAAATACTCAATTTTCACAATCTTAAAAAATGAAAACTGAACATCCTGGCCATGGCCAAAGTTTTAAGTGGCCCTTAAAGGTCCTAGACTTTATATCAAAGATTCCTTATCAACTTACTGAAAAATTCAACCTGATTGCTAAGACATCATTTGAGTGTTAAACACATTCTTAGAGATGATCACATGGATTCAATGGTACTTGGCTCAATTTTTCTTACCCCCCCCCCCAAAAAAATAACTTTTGAGACTCAGGTTGCCCAAGGGTAAGGAATCAGGTAATGAAATAAGAGGCTGAGCTCTACCTTTTAGCTAGAACTATTTAATACTAGTATTAATTGGAAGAACTTTTGAGATCTAAAGCCTTTTCATTTGCAAAGCAGAATCATTCCTATTGACATCCAGGAGTACTGAAATGAGTGACTTTTCAATAGATCCCCATCATGTAAAATATTCATATTTGGTATTACTTGATTGTTAAAGATGCTTATGAGGCTCCTCTTTGTAGGTTTGCCTGGATTCAGATGATCAGTTGAATAACTGATCATTAAATCAAAAGATAATTAAATCAAAAATCCATTTCAATTCAGGAAGCATTTATTGAAAACCTATGTTTGGGCATCTGTTCATATTCTGCTTCTATATACACATACAGGAAATTTGTTGTGACTCTGACTTTCTGTGCAATCAAGGATAAGTGGCCTTCCCTCAAGGAGCATTAGTTACCTCCTCTGTTATTGCTGTAGTTGTTGTTGCTGTTACTGCTTATCTTTCATTCTTGAAGAGCACTATGACATCAGGGAGATGATGCCATGGCAAACAAGTAGAATTGGATTTAAGTGAAAGAGGGCTGTACAAAGTCATCAGTCTCACTTTCTCCTCCAGAGTAATTTGGGTTCAGTGGCAAGATATAGATCAGAGTTACTAGAGATGCCTCTGGAAGTTCATAGTTTTTGTTTTTGTTTTTAAGTTAAGGTCTTTAACAAGCCTTGATCTTGGGGCAGTTAGGTAGTGCAGTAGATAGAGCATGAGTCCTGGAGTCAGGAGGATCTGAGTTCAAATCTAATCTCAGCTATGTGACCTTGGGCAAGTCACTTAGCACCATTGCCTTAAATAAATAAAATTTTAAAAAACAAGCCATTAACTAACTGAAGCAATGCCTATTCAATGATGAAGGCTAGGGAAGAAATGAGGCAGATGATAACCTCTTTTACCAAGTCAAAAAAAAATCAAAAGGTGGTGGTATGCTAGATGATTTCTAAGTCTTTCTCAGAGATAGTCTCTATAATTTTATGATACAAATGTTTATCTGAGCCCTATGAGTAAAGGAAAAAAAAATGGTATAATCTCTGCCCTCATGGAGCTTGCAGTAAGTATAGTTAGAGATAAAAAGTAAATATACATGAAATGATTGGAAAGTAATTCAAAATGGACTTGTTAATATCCTGATTTGAATCCCTATACTGACACATCTCTCTGTGTAAACTTGTTAAGTCATTTAACCTCAACAAGTTCATTAAATAATTTACCTAAGGTAATATAGTGAGAATATGGCAATATTGGTACTCAAATTCAAATCTTATTGCTCTATGCATCCAAATACATAAAATGGAGTTAATAATACTTGCACTTTTTACAAGATTGTTATGAAGATCAAATGAAATAGTGAAAACATTCTGTACACTATAAAATACTTTCAAATTGCAAGTACTATTTTGGATCATAGATTTAAAATTGTAAGGGACATCGGAGAATATCAAGTTTAACTGTATCATTCATAGAGGAGGAAACTGACAATTAGGATGGATAAATGATTTGTTCAAGGTCAGTAGAGTCAGGATTAGAATCTCAAATCCTTTTATTCTAAATTCTACCCTTACTACTACACTACAATGCTTCTATTGTTTTTATTGTGGTTGTTACATGTTGCATTAAATTTAAACCAAGTGCCAATAAGAACAATGGACAGTTAGCAGGGGAAGAAAGCAATGTTCTCTCAAATTATCATGGAAGACTTTGAAAATTATGCAACTTGTTGGTTAATCTGAAAATATAGAAGAACTTGGAGAGGTGTGAACACACACAACTGTAAAAACAATGACTTTCTTTGAGATCAAGATCTACTCAAAATCAATAATGTCTCACTATCAGTAAGAAGTTCTATTCACAAACCTCATCAGATTAAGTTATGTGTTGAAGGATTGAGTTCAAACACTGGGATTGGATGGGTAAACAATGGCAATGACCTCCTTGCCCTAGAGAAATAAGATAAACTCTGGAAGAAAAGAGAAAATCTAAACCATATGTGACAGTCTCTTTTAGTAGTGTATTTCATGAGAAATTAAGGTCAGACAGTTATAGAAGTAAACAGACTGCCATGGTTGTCAACATCAAGATTTATGGAGATAATCCATGCTGTAAAAGAAGGATGCTTTAAGGTCAAGGATGATGTTAAGGTTATAAAGAATGGAGTCAACTTTAGTCTAAATTGAGGTGATGTATACTTGCACCAATGATTTCATCACCATGGTATCAGAGAGGACCTGTTCTATCTTTAAATACTAGCAGTTTCTTGGGAAAGCAAAGGTTTATTTATGTAAGCCAAGAAATGTTTTATAAAAAGAAATGTTTCATACATATACTGTAGTATATTTGTATTTGGAGTATTTGGAGCCAGGAGATGTCATTCTCATAGTAAGAGTTCTATGTTATCTTCTATATTATACAATCTTTTAACTCTGTCTTCTGGAGATAATCTTGAGAATCCAAAACTTTGAAATAGAGACTTTATATTCATTGAGTTACATGATAGCTGGATAGCCTTCTTCCAAATTCCAAATTCTGACATAAGAATCCAGGAGATTACCCCTTTTAAAGGAGTTTGATTGAACTCTAATTCCAAGAGAAAATGATTCAATTATTTATTCCATGCCTTTACCTAAAAGTAAAAAGTAAGTCAAATTTAGGCTGGATTAGTTAATGCAGTTAATGTGATGTTATGACATAAATAAGATCAAAATAGAAGTTTTGATCCCTATCTATGAATCATTTAGATTTCAATAGCTCACAAAGGAAATTAGGTGTGAGAATATGAAAAAAATGGTCACAGTCCATGTCCTAATACTAATAGTAGGAATTATCAGTTACCTTATATTTATGAATGATGGGAAACACATTTTAAATCAAAGTGGAATTTTTTTGAGCTTTGATAAATTCAACTCATTTTCAATGTGTCTTGCTTTATTTCTACTTTTTGATCTATTGTAGGGGAAAATCTCACAAAATTAACTTAAAACTTCTCAGTAGATTTTACAACATGAAAAATAAGAAATTTTATAAGAAATGGGGATAGCATGAGTTTACAGATTTGATTTTCAAACCCAGTGATCTATATATGTTTTAGATCCTGATCTATATCTTGCCAGTAGATTTGGATGACTCCAGAGGAATCAATGACTTTGCACAGTCCTCCGGCACTTAAATCCAATTCACCTTCCTGATGTCATGGTCCAGCTTGAAGGACAGCAACAACAACAACAACAGACTTATAAATAATAGACAAGCAAATGTTTGGGGTTAAAAAATTAAAAAGCAGATCAGTCAATAAAAATAACATCCTAGGAGGAAAAATAAGATAAAGTTGCATTAATTAAAAGTAAGATTATTTCAGGGTAAATGAATTCTATGACAATCTTATAATTAATAAGTATATTTCACTTAGTCTCCATTTTAAATTTCAAGTTTGTCATCCTCAGAGAATCAATAAACCAACAGATCATGTTCATAGGAATTTAGGGTCTTAGATATTGAACCAGAAGAGACTTTAAAGGACATCTAGTCCCACCTGCTCATTATGCAGCTGAGAAAACTGAGGCCCAGAAAGATTATGTGACTTGTCCATGGTCATATAAGAGGCAGAGGCAGATTCTCAGACTAGAAATAATTCTGAGAAGTCAAGGAAAAAATAAAGATAAAAGGAAAAGACAATGGTGTGCATTCCAACCACCAATTCAATATAATTCAATTTGACAAGTATTTATTTAGTACTTATTATGTTTAAGGCATCAAGAACTAATATTATCATTTTCTCATTGCAATATTAAATTAATTTATCATACTTTTTTTCTTTGAGGAAATAGGAAACCCTGCTATTACTAACAGCAGCTAACCTGTGAACATTTTGATTAAATTCAAGAAGTTTATATGAATGGACAAAGAGTAAAATGAGCAATACACACATATACACAAAATTATTAACAATTAACAACTACATTGTAAAAAGGAATAAATTTTAAAGACAATATTTTTGTCAGCTTAAGGATCTACCATGATTTATATTACCCACATTGAAGAATGCTACCCACTTCATGAGAGAGAGGTGATGGTCTCAATATGCAGATTGAAACATATATTTTTGGACATGGTCAATGTGTGAATTTATTTTTCTTAACTATATTTGCTACAAGGGTTTTAGTCAATTAATTTTTCCCACCCACCCCTTTCCCAAAGGTGTGGAAGATTGGAGAAAGATAAAATAAATGCTTATTAATTTTTTTAAATGAAAATTAATTTGAAAAAAAGAAACAGTTACTAAGCATGTGCTTTGTGACTATGCTTAATGGTAGCTCTGAGCAACACATAGGTATAATAGTAGTTGATACTTTAAGGTTTGTTATTTCATTTAAACCTCATTATCCTATGAGGTAAGCACTAAATATTATGAATTATCTCCATTTTTCCAGATGAGGAAACTCAGGAGATAGACTTGTTGACTTAATGTGATATGATTGATGTAACCTCAGACACATCTAGTTAGTGTCTGATACCAGATTTGAACTCAGGTCTTTCTGACTCCAGATACAGAGTTTGATTTTGAAACTATTTACATCTCATGGATAGGAAAGACACAGATCATAGATTCAGAGCAGGAAGGGACCTTAGAGACTTTCTATTGCAATTCCCTCATTTTAGGAATTGAGAGAAGTCAGATGATCTGTCCCAATATCATACACCTAGAAAATGTTTGAGTTGGGATTTGAGCCCGTCTTCTTGATTATGAATTTTGTCCTCTTTCCATTATATCAAACTACATCTACACAAATAACTGATCAAAAAAGGAGTGTGAGGTAAAATTTACAAGAAAGATCCAAACAAAAATGATATGAAAAATTGTGGAAAGAGAGGTCACTTTTAACCTGGGAAGAAAAAAGTTCAAGGCCTCATGAAGTTGGAATTGAGGGAAGAAAAGGGCATCACCTGATTAAGATAGACTGGGTGTCATCTAACACAAATAGGGGGGAAGAATAGCTTGAAAAATATATGGAGATGGGAGAAGTTAAGATGAAGGAGGGTCAAGTTAAAGTTGAGATTCCATCAGACAACATCAGGAATTTAAGGAGCCTAGAAGATATGATCTGTTTTAGTGATCTTTCTGATCTTTCCATGGACTGTGGTACTTTTCCTACTTATTCATATAATATTAAATCATATATTAAAATCTTGGATTTAGAAAAGATGTTAGAGATGATCCAGTCCATTTAATGTTTAAATTTCCTTCTGGGACCCAGTGGAAGAATTAAAATCATCAAAATTTTGATTTCATGTTAGTCTGTTCAATACCCTATTAAAAAATTGTACCCTTATCATGGCTTAACAACTGTAAGTAACAGAGTAATGAAAGAATATTTTTTTCATAAACCAATATTCAAGCTCTGGAACTCAAAATGAAATGAGAAAAATAAAGACAGTAGTTGCTATACTTTCAATTTCCTGGTCTCTGATTTACCCCCTTGAAGGTAGTGGCAATGACTTTTGGCATGTATCTTTCAACTGAACATCAATCAAGATCATGACCTAGTTCACTTGTGATTCTTAAAAATGGATATCTGATTTTATTTGAACCTCATATTCTCTACTGGCTATGAGAACTGAATCGGCCAATTCCATGCCAAGACTAGAATCCTAACAGATTTCTCTTTAGTTAATAATTTTCATAAAGAAGAAATTATGTATGGAATCTGACACTTGAAGGTTAACTTAAAACTAAAATATCCTGAGTTTTGACAATTTGTTCAAGGTAAATAGAAGTGTTATAAAACATTACAAGGCAAGGTCATTTCTAGGTTTTAGGTAAATAAACTGTGAAAAAGGTATGAGTTTGCCTGTATAATATAGCCAAATTAAATTGGTGGAGTCAAAAATCATAACTATGATTTATTTATTAGTTATTAGGTTTAGTTGCTGCTCTATATTTGTTTTTATCTTAATGTCTGAGTCTTTTTTCTGGAGCTAAGTTGGAAAGATGTCTCAGCCAAGATTTATACATTCCAATTTCCAGATGATTAGACATCAAGAGACAGGTTAGCTATACCATATTGGCACAAAGTTGTTACCAAAAATCATCATACTGTGCTCACTGATAGGGAAATCATATCCATAAGGTCAAGAACTCCCATGGCATCCAGACCTCACCAGAAGTCCTGCTTCCTGTGAAATCAGGTCAAGAAGTTAATCAGTTCTGGAAAAGTTAATGAGATGGATGTTTTTGCATAACACACCCCTCACTATAATAAAGATTGTAAGCCATGACATTTTAAATATATCTATTCACATGACAACTTGATCCTCTTCGATTATAGAGACAACTTCTACTACACTACTACTACTGCCTCTACTACTACTACAACAAAATTTCAATTTACTTTGCTTGCAAAACAAAGCAAATAAAGATTTATTAATTTTTTTTTCATATGGCCTAGATAGTACAATGCATAGAATGCCAGGCTTGGAGTCAGGAAAATTCAATTTACTGAGCTCAAATTCAGTCGCAGACACTTATTAGCTATGTGACCCTACGCAAGCAATCACTTAATCCTGTTTGCCTTATTTTCTTATTTGTAAAATGAGCTAGAGAAGAAAATGGCAAACCATTCCAGTATCTCTGCCAAATGGGGTCATGCAAAGTTGTACACAACTCAAACACAACAACCACCAACAACAAGAAAAAAGAAAGAATGGCTCTGCCTTCAAGGGTTTATATTCTGATGAGGTTGCATGATATATAAAGCTGAGAGAAAGTAGGAAAGGAGAAAAATATATAAAAGGAACAAGTATTTCCTAGTATTCCTTTCCTTCTAACACAGGTCCTAAGTGTCTTTCCTCCTCCTAAATGACTCTTGTCATCTTTCTTATCTCCTACATTGCTGATGTATTCAGTGTTTTGAATTTTTATAAAGTAGATTTACTTTCTTATCTTCATAAAAAGTTTCCTTATTTCCTTGTTCTTGTGAGCTCTCTCTTCCCTGACTTCTCCCAATTCATATTCAGACTTTTCCTCAATCCTAAAGACTTTGACACATGCAACTGCTGTCACATCTTTCCCTCCTTTCACAATCAAACTTTTTTTAAAAAATTGTTAT
This sequence comes from Macrotis lagotis, assembly GCF_037893015.1. Taxonomy (NCBI): domain Eukaryota; kingdom Metazoa; phylum Chordata; class Mammalia; order Peramelemorphia; family Peramelidae; genus Macrotis; species Macrotis lagotis. Next base: position 63,174,099 of record NC_133662.1, read on the forward strand.
TCACAATGCTTCTACTAATAAACTATATATTCCTAGAATTATAGATCTAGAACCAGAAGTTACCTCAGATAGCATCTATTCCAATTCCTTCATTTTGCAGATGACAAAACTGAGAAGTTTTGCCCAAAGTCACACAGGTAGTAAATATCAAAGGCAAGATTTGAACTCAGGTCTTCTGCCTTCAAAGCCATTACTTTCTTCATTATTTTCTACACTACCATTTCAACCTTTGTTAACATCGTCCATCAGTTCAATCAATTCAGCAAACATTCATTAAGTACTGGTTATAAGCAAAGTATCTCTATGATTCTATTGAAACAGATCATCAATGAACTCTAGGGAAAGTATTCAAGTTTCTTTACTTTATGGTGATATATCAGATATCTTGTTAAAAGCCTTGTACTCCTACCATTGATTAACTACTACTTAAAATGATGAAATATTATTTTTCCATAAACCCAGTTCCAAATTCTAGAACACAAAAATAAAAATGAAAAAAAAAAAAGTTCAGACTCTTTTCAGTTTGCCAGTCACTTGTTTAACCCCACTTTCAAGTAGTAAAAATGCCTTTTGGTATATAACTTTCAGCTATGCATGAATCAAGAACAGATCCACTGATGATGATATAATCCATTGATCCCTTATGATTATCATGCCAAATCCAATTTTTTTCTGTCTTTATCTATTTTGACTTCTGCAGCATTTACTATTTAACCAAATCCTTCCTCTGGACTTTATTCTCCCTTGGTTCCAGAAAAACAAAACCAATCTCCTGATTTTTACTACTTTTCATACTATTCCTCTTTTTTTTTTCATTACTGGCTTTTCTTTCCTTAGATTCATAATCAATCAGTCATCACATTCTTTTTTTTCATATCTGTTCCATCACAGGAACTCATTATAATCTTTTTGTCTATAATATTTTAATAATCTCCTAACAAATATCCCTACTACTCCAGTGTCCTTCTTCCAAACTATACTTAGCTTCCTTATATGTAGAAATGTTCATTCAGTTCAATTAAACAACCTAACAAATTTTCAAATTCAATTTAATAAATATTTATTATGTCCTTCTATTCAAGATATATTCATACCTTTGTTCAAAACCCTTCAGGGGTTCCCTGTTGCCTAAGAAGTAAATTTCCAATTTACATTCAAATTCCTCCAAAGCCTGGTGGAATGCCACCTTTAATATACTATTTTGTATTATAGGCATTGCAATGTCAGGGACCCTTCTTAGCTAAATTTTCTTCCCCAGGGATTAATGCTAAACATAGCAGATTTTTAATAAGGGTTTCTTGAAATAACTTAGTAAGAAATATATTCACTTTAGAAGGAACAAGAAGAACATCCCTTATTGTTGCATTTACCTGATTATTTGGAACTTTGCTCTGTTTCTTCCACATTATAGGTACTTGATTGATGATATTAAGAATAAGAAGAAAACCATCACAGCATGCTCTAAATATTACCTATATGAAATATTATATTGTTTTTGGATATATTATTTTTTAAATATCTCAAAAATTCCCTTCTAGTTAACATTTCAGAAGGGGAGACAGAGACCCAAGGTGAAACTGCTACACCCTTAGGACTTGAGATTTTTACATACTCCCTGAAACTAAGCTTTCTTTTATTTCTTGTTTGCCCCAATTAGAGTGTGAATCCCTTGAGAGCAAGAACTGTCTTGGTTTTTCAATTTGTGGTCCCAGTGCTTTGCCCAGGAATTGCTATGATAAGTACTTGAAACATTTTCATTTTGTTATTCATTCATTTATCTGCAAATACTTTATTTTGTAATGGACACTGTTTTATTCTATTAGCTCTTAATAAGGCATACTGGGTTCAAACTCCAAACAGGAGTACATAAAGGATAGCCTGGCTATGCCAACTGCTCCTCTATGAATGCCTATGAAGCATCACTTCTGATGATTCTGATTGTTTGGCCTTAGGTAAATCTTAGTTGTACAAGGGAACTCTAAAATTTGCACAACAGTCACTGATTTGCATTGACTCCTTCCTGGGAGATCCCAAACCAATGACATCACAACTCTCTACTACAAAAGAAAAAAGAAAAAAGAAACCTCTTAATTATCTGTAGTAATGTGTACCTAAAATTGCAGTGAATAATGGAAAAATGCTGATAGCAAAAGAACTTAAACTTATACAATAACTTCATTTACCTTTACTATCAAAACTTTTACTAGAATTTCTATCAAATAAAATTAAGTTTCATGACATCTTTCTGTTACTATCCCTCTTTTGAGAAAGGATCAAATGAGCAATGTAGTCACTAGTGGAAAAAAAAGAGAGGATTTATTGACTCCTGAATAATAGAATTGGGATTATAGTATGTACCCCTTCATTCATGGTTCAAGCTCAGGGTCCTTTGCAAGAAGAGTTATGATTCTGGATTGTGAAAGAAAATAGAGATCTTGAGAAAAAAAGAGACACCAAAGCCCTGGAGACTTCGATACCAGACATAGACCTATATGTCCACTTAACCCCTAAAAGGAACCTCATTCACTGAATACATGGTTTCAGAGGGATAAAAGTCATCATAGTTAACTCTAACATTTGAGAACCACTTTACATTTGTTAGCCCAGTACTCTATATTATGATACCTGCCAACTAAAGAAGTAACAGATAGAATAGCTAGGAGAGGCCTAGCTTGAGGTCTATGACCGTGCTGATACTAGAAAGATCAGTATAGCAAGGGAGGACATTCACTGTGGGGCAAGTTGGACCAAGCCCTTCAATGGTGTTATGATCATAGGAGGTATAAATAAATCCCAAGGAAAAATAAAATCTACCAGAAGAGAGAATTGCTTGATATCTAACATAAAAGTGAAAAAAGTTTCCTGAGAGCTAAGGGACTCACTTATGAGTCCCTTCTTAATGTTTTCATCACATCAAAAAAAACCAGACTAGATTTGACATTTTTATAGCCTCTGAATCTACAGGGGAGCTGAGATATCTTCAAAGGGGGAGGCAAAAAGACAAAGGTATCCTTGGAGTCTCTCTGGGTTGGGGACAAACAGAAGAGATTTTTGAAAGACTCTGAAATTGTACCTTGACTTGTTTAAGGTTTGAGATTTGAGGCAAAATTGATATGAGTTGTAGTTGTATGAGTTTTTTTTTTAAACAGAAATTTCTAAGAAGCTAAGTCCTAAAGGAATCATCATAAATCATTTTCATTATCCCTTTTCAAGTCCATTAAAATAAGATTGATATGTTGGGAAGGGGGAAAGTAGTTGATCTTAAGTGAATTAAATTTCATGGTGGTAGAAAGACAAGTTTCTGTGAATATTTTTGTTGTACCTTAAGTACATATCTGACTTATCTTAACCTGACCCCTACAGAATAAGATGTAATCAAAAGATATAGGTAATCCAGTTTAACAGTGTGGTTAGATAATGAAATGGATAATGTACTGGTCCTAGCATCAGGAAGCAATCTTTGTGAGTTCAAATCTGGTCTTAGACATTTACTAGTTATGTGACTCTGGGCAAGTCACTTAACCCTATTTGCCTCAATTTCCTCACTTGTAAAACAAAATGGAGAAAAAAATAGCAAACTATTCCAGTATCTTTTTTTGACTTTTTTTGGTTTATTTATTTTATATTATTACAATAATCTTTCTGTGAGAGTAAACATAACCCCCCTCCCCCACCCAGAAAGATGACAAACCTCAAGAATAAAGAGAAATAAAAGTGTACTTCAGTCAGTGTTCAGATTCCAATGACTCTGTCTCTGGGATGAATTGCCTTCTTTATCATAAGTCCACCAGAGAAGTTGTTTCAATATTTTTCCAACAGTTACTATTACTAGCTGTATTTCCCTCCACTCTATTCCTCCCACTTTCATTTATTCTATTCTCTCTCTCCTTTCACCTTGTCCCTGTTCAAAAGTGTGTTGTATCTGAGTACCCTCTCCCACGATCTTCCCTCGCTTTTATCACCTATTCCCCCATTCCCTCCCCTCATTTCCCCTTATCCCATCCATTTCCTCTCATTTTTCTCTAGGGTAAGATAGATTTCTATACCCTATTAAGAGTGTATGTCATCTTCAATTGGGGAATGGCTTAACAAACTGTGGTATATATATGTCATGGAACACTATTGTTCTATTAGAAACCAGAAGGGATAGGAATTCAGGGAAGACTGGAGGGATTTGTATGAACTGATGCTGAGCGAGATGCAGAACCAGAAAAACATTGTATACCCTAAGAGCAACATGGGGGTGATGACCAACCTTGATGTACTTGCTCATTATATCAGTGCAACAATCAGGGACAATTTTGGGGTATCTGAGATGGAGAATACCATCTGTATACAGAGAAAGAATAGTTGAACAAAGACCAAAGAATATTACCTTTAATTTGGGGGGGGGGACCTGTTATCTCACTATGTAATTCTGCTATTTCTTACACTTTATTTTTCTTCCTTAAGGATATGATTTCTCTCTCATCACATTCAACTTAGATCAATGTATACCATGGAAACAGTGTGAAGACTAACAAACTGCCTTCTGTGTGGGGGGGAGGAAGATTAGGGGGGAAATTGTAGAACTCAAAATAAAAAAAAAATTTAAAGGGTGTATGTCATTTCCTCTCTGAGCCCTTTCTGATGAGAATGAAGGCTCACTCATTTCCCCCTGCCTTACCCTATTCCATTCCATTGTAAAAGCTTTTTCTTGACCCTTACGTAAAATACCTTAGCCCATTCTTCCTCTCCTTTCTCTTCCTCCTGGTACTTTCCTTTATCACCCATTGACTCCATATTTTTATCATATTATACCATTATATTGAGCTCCTTCCTATGCCTTGTCTATATATGCTCCTAACTGCTCTTATTAATGAGAAAGTTCATATGAGTTAGCAGTGTCTTCTTCCCAAACAGTTCAACATCAGTATGTTCCTCTTAATTAGTCCTTCTCATCCACAGCTTCTATGGTTCATCTGAATCCTGTACTTTGAGATTAAACTTTCTGTTCAGCTCTGATTGTTTCAATAGGAAAGTCTGAAAGTCGCCCTGTTTCATTGAAAGTCCATATTTCAATGTTCAGTTTTGCTGGGTAGTGGATTCTTGGTTGTAAACCAAGATTTTTTGCCTTCTGGAATATCATATTCCAAGTCCTATAAGACCTTAATGTAGATGCTACCTGATCCTGTGTAATCCTGACTATAGAGCCATGGTAGTTGAATTGTTTGTTTCTGACAGCATTTAATATTTTCTCTTTGCCTTGGGAGTTTTAAAATTTGGCTATAATATTCCTGGAAGTTTTTCTTTTGGGATCTCTTTCACAAGGTGATCAGTGAATTCTCTCAATTTCTATATTACCCTCTGCTTCCAGGATCTTGGGGCAATTTTTCTGTTATACTTCTTGAAAAATGAAGTCTTTTAGGCTCTTTAGACTCTTTTCCTGTCATGACTTTCAGGTAGCCAAATAATTTTTAAATTATCTCTCCTGGAAAAAAATTATCTCTCCTGGATCTGTTTTCAAGGTCAGTTGTTTTTCTAATGAGATATTTCATATTTTCTTCTAATTATTTTTTTGGTGGGGTTGGTACAGTTTTATTTCTTCCTGATTTCTTGCAAAGTCATCAACTTCCTTTAGTTTGTTCTGCATTTGAAGGAGTTATTTTCTTCAGAGAGCTTTTTCATCTCCTTTTGCAGCTGGCCAATTCTGCTTTTTAAGGCATTCTTGGGGTTGCTGAGTGGCACAGTGGATAGAGCACTGGTCCTGGAATCAGGAGTACCTGAGTTCAAATCCAGCCTCAGACACTTAATAATTACCTAGCTGTATAGCCTTGGGCAAGCCACTTAACCCCATTTCCCTTGCAAAAACCTAAAAAATAAAAATAAAAATAAATAATGGATTCTTCTCATTTGCCTTTCATGTTGGTTTTTTCCATTTAACCTAAACTGGTTTTTTTTTAATTTATTGATTTATTTTTATTTTTTTAAATTCTCATTTTGTATGAGTGGACCATAAAACAAATTATAGAAAGAATTAACCATTTTATCATAGATAATGACAATAATGAAACAACATACCAAAACCTATGGGATTCATTCAAAGCAACTCTCAGGGGATATATTATAGCTCTAAATGCTTATATGAATAAATTGGAGAAAGAGGAAATCAGTGAACTAAACATGTAACTAAAAAAATTAGAGAAAGAACAAATCAAAAAACCCCAATTAAGTACCAAATTAGAAATCTTAAAAATTAAAGGAGAAATTAATAAAACTGAAAGCAAAAAAACTATTGAATTAATAAATAAAACCAAAAGTTGGTATTATGAAAAAAACAATAAAATTGATAAACCTCTGGTCAATTTGTTTAAAAAAAGAAAGAAGAAAACCAAATAGCTAGTATCATAAACGAAAAAGGTGAACTCACCACCAATGAGGAGGAAACTAAAGTAATAATTCAAAATTATTTTGTCCAACTCTATGCCAATCAATATGATAATCTAAGTGAAATGGATGAATATTTACAAAAATATAAGTTGCCCAGGTTAAATGAAGAAGAGATTAAATACCTAAACAACCCTATCGCAGAAAAAGAAATTCAACAAGCCATTACTGAACTCCCTAAAAAAAAAATCTCCAGGGCCTGATGGATTCACAAGTGAATTCTACCAAACATTTAAGGAACAATTGGTTCCAATCTTATATTAACTGTTTGGAAAAATAGGGAAAGATGGAACTCTGCCTAACTCTTTCTATGAAACCAATATGGTACTGTTACCTAAACCAGGAAGAATTAAAACAGAGAAAGAAAATTATAGACCTATCTCCCTGATGAATATAGATGCAAAAATCCTAAATAAAATCTTAGCAAAACAATTACAACAAGTCATCACTAGGATAATACATTATGATCAAGTAGGATTTATTCCAGGAATGCAGGGTTGGTTCAATATTAGGAAAACTGTTAGTATACTTAATTATATCAACAACAAACCTATCAGAAATCATATGATCATGTCAATAGATTCTGAAAAAGTTTTTGACAAAATACAGCATCCATTCCCATTAAAAACACTAAAGAGTGTAGGAATAAATGGACTGTTCCTTAAAATAATTAGCAATATCTATCTGAAACCATCAACAAGCATTATAGTCAATGGGGAGAGACTAGAGGCATTCCCAATAAGATCAGGGGTGAAACAAGGGTGCCCATTATCACCACTACTATTCAATATTGTATTAGAAATGTTAGCATCAGCAATTAGAGAAGAAAAAGAAATGAAAGGAACTAGAATTGGGAAGGAAGAGACAAAACTCTCACTCTTTGCAGATGACATGATGCTCTACCTAGAAAATCCCAAGAAATCATCTAGAAAACTACTGGAAACAATTAGCAATTTTAGCAAAGTTGCAGGTTATAAAATAAACCCCCATAAATCCTCAACTTTTTTATATATGTCTAGCAAGAAACAGCAGGAAGAGCTAGAAAGAGAAATCCCATTCAAAGTAACCTCAGACAATATAAAATATTTTGGAGTCTATTTGCCAAGACAGACTCACAATCTTTTTGAAAACAATTATAAAACACTTCTCACACAAATTAAATTAGATTTAAATAACTGGGCAAATATCAACTGCTCATGGATAGGTAGAGCTAATATAATAAAAATGACAATTCTACCAAAACTAAACTATCTGTTTAGTGCCCTACCAATCAAAATTCCAAAAAATTACTTTAATGAGTTAGAAAAAATTGTAACTAAATTCATATGGAGAAATAAAAAGTCAAGAATTGCCAGGAGCTTAATGAAAAAAAAAGTGCAAAAGAAGGTGGCTTAGCCCTACCCGATCTAAAATTATATTATAAAGCATCAGCCATGAAAACTGTTTGGTATTGGCTAAGAAATAGAGTGGTGGACCAGTGGAATAGACTAGGTGTAAAAGCAGGAGAGGATTATAGTAATCTGCTGTTTGATAAACCCAAAGAGTCTGGCCATTGGGATAAAAACTGATAAAAATTGCTGGGAAAATTGGAAGTTAGTATGGAAGAAACTTAGATTAGAGGAACACCTCACACCCTTTACCAAGATAAGATCCAAATGGTTACAGGACATAGACATAAAAAACAATACTATAAGCAAATTAGAAGATCAAGGACTAGTCTACCTGTCAGATCTATGGAACGGGGAACAGTTTATGACTACGGAAGAGTTGGAGAATATCACCAAAAAACAATTAGATGATTTCGATTACATTAAATTTAAAAGCTTTTGCACAGATAAAACCAATGTAACCAAGATCAAAAGAAATGTAGTAAATTGGGAAACAATCTTTACAACTAATGATTCTGACAAAGGACTCATTTCTAAAATATACAGAGAACTGAGACATATTTCTAAAACAAAAAGCCATTCCCCAATTGACAAATGGTCAAAGGATGTGCAAAGGCAATTTACAGATGAGGAGATCAAAGTAACCCATAACCATATGAAAAAATGTTCTAAATCATTAATTATTAGAAAAATGCAAATTAAAGCTTCTCTGAGGTACCACCTCACACCTCTCAGATTGGCCAGTATTGACCAGGAAGGATAATGATCATTGTTGGAAGGTATGTGGGAAATCTGGGACACTATTACACTGTTGGTGGAGCTGTGAGCTCATCCAACCTTTCTGGAAAGAAATTTGGAACTATACCCAAAAGGCAACAAAAATGTGCATACCCTTTGATCCAGCAATACCACTACTGGGTCTATACCCTGAAGAGATGATGAAAAAGGGTAAAAACATTACTTGTACAAAAATATTTATAGCAGCCCTGTTTGTGGTGGCAAAGAATTGGAAATCAAGTAAATGTCCTTCAGTTGGGAAATGGCTTAGCAAACTGTGGTATATGTATGTCATGGAACACTATTGTTCTATTACAAACCAGGAGGGACGGGATTTCAGGGAAGCCTGGAGGGATTTGCATGGACTGATGCTGAGTGAGATGAGCAGAACCAGAAAAACACTGTATACCCTAACAGCAACATGGGGGTGATGTTCAACCCTGAAGGACTTGCTCATTCCATCAGTGCAGCAATCGGGAACAATTTTGGGCTGTCTGCAAAGGAGAGTGCCATCTTTATCCAGATAAGGAGCTGTGGAGTTTGAACAAAGTGCAAGGACTATTCCCTTTAATTTAGAAAAAAACAGATATCTTATTGTCTGATCTTGTTGCCTCTTAGACTTTTCTTCTCTTCTTTAAGGATATGATTTCTCTCTCATCACACCCAATTCGGATCAAGGTACAACATGGAAACAAAGTAAAGACTGACAGAGTGCTTTCCGTGGGGGGGGGAGGGGGGAGGGAAGCAAGATTGGGGGAAAATGTAAAACTCAAATAATATCTTTAATAAAAATAAATTTAAAAAAATAAATTCTCATTTTGTACAAATGTTTTTGTTTACATTAATAAAATATTCTTGTTTAAGAGTAAACAAAACACCCCTCCCCCCATGAATATAGACTTCCTTGGGAGATAAAGTAAAGGGGAGAGAAAAAAGTTATGTTTGAAGTATAGCTCTCATGGGGGTTATAAATGGTGATATATTTATTATGATGAATTATAGGATTTAGTGTGGTTTTTTGCTGCATATAATTGTGTTATAGTTTCCTCCCTTCTCCTTTCTGCCCTAGCTTGATACTCCATGTGCTCCTTTTGGAGAGATTCCATCTCAATACACTAGTAATTCCTTTTCAATTATACTAGAAATACATACGTTCGACTGAGACTTTATGTCCTAAAAGATGTGAATGAATATACAGTTGAAATGTGGAAGAGGTTAGAGTGTTGTACATTAAAGTTATGTTGGAGGAAAGCAAAATTAAGTGATTATAATCGATATTGACACATTTGGATAATGCGGTCAGTATTGATACTGGGTGTTCTTCACTTGTAGCTTTCATCCCAAATACTAGCTGAACAGCTGTTGTCATACCACTTGTAGGGGAGTGGAGCAATCTCGATTCCAAAATAGATTCCCAAGTCTGATCGTATTTTCACCTAATGAACTCCATTCAGAGGCAAGGCTGTGTTTATTTTCCAGACAAGTTTGATCTGAGTGATAAAATGGTTGCCATGCAAATATATTTAAAACAGTTGTGCCACTGGACTTGGAAATAGAAGCTCTTATGTCTGATGTGGACATCAGTTATCATTTGGGTTTCTGAGTTTGGTTAGTATTCAGTGAATACATGGAGATTGATCTCTGCTCCTCTATTTATTTCATTAACTTTGGAAATGGTCACCAGTTGTTATTCTCTTGCTAATGAAAGGAAAATGATGTTCAGAGAATTCAATCAGAACAATAGTAATGTTTCCTTTTTTACTTTATGATTCAGAAATCAGTCTTAATTCATACATTTCCTGAATCTAGTTAACTCTATCTTAGTTAAATTTTGTTCACTCCCAAGTAGGTATTTGGTTTTTTTCTGACTTGTGATTTGACTGATCACTAAAGTCTAAATTGATTTTATTCTTGATAAGAACTTATCTGGAGGTTTGTACAGATTTTCCCCAAGAAATCAAAATCCATCTGGAAAATTTATAAACTTATAGATTTCTATTAAGCAAGAAATTTTTAACCTTTTTATATCCTAGGAGCTCTTTGACAGTCTGGTAAAGTCTATGGGTCCATTCTTGAAGTAATATTTTGAAATGTATAATATATGTAGATTTATTTAAAAAAATAACATTGCAGTAACAGTTATAACTTTTTTAGTATGATATAGTAATACAAATACTTCATGATCATCAAATTAAATAACAATAATACATTTAACAGATAGGCAAATTAAAGTTACATTTTTATTTTTTTTAAAAGACTTGTTCTTTAGCTTGAATAAAAACATTAAACTGTGAGGTAATCTATGTATGTGAAAAGGGCACATATTATGCTAGTCACCCAGTCAATTCTCATTTTTTGTTTTTACATTTATGTGTTGAAAATGCTGATTTGCACATATTTGCAAAGGGAATTGAAGTTTTCATAGCTTGTTTCATGAGTCAAAGATAGGTTTCTACTGAGATTTTTTTTAGATAGGATCACTGTAATTCAGCAGTGGTTTAATGACTACAATGATAGATCATAACTAATATTTCAAGATATCTTCAGGGGCAGCTAGGTGGTACAGTGGGGGTGGCTAGGTGGCACAGTGGATAGAGCACTGGCCCTGGAGTCAGGAGTACCTGAGTTCAAATCCAGCCTCAGACACTTAATAATTAGTTAGGTGTGTGGCCTTGGGCAAGCCACTTAACTCCATTGCCTTGCAAAAAAAAAACAGCTAAAGAAAAGATATCTTCAATAATTGTAATGTGATAAACTAAGAAGTAGAAAAGCCATTATTCATATAGCACTCTGTCAGTCATTTTAAAAAATTATCTCACTTGTTCTGTAAAACAACCTGGAACATAGGTGTTATTATCATACCCTATTTACAAATAAGGAAACAGACAGAGGTTAACAGACTGACTTTCTCCATGTCACATTTGAACCTAGGTCTACCCAGACTCTAGTCCCAGTGCTCTATCTCTCTATCCATTGAACAATGTAGCTTTCAATATGAAAATACCAGTGAATTCTATTGGTGACAAAATCATAAACATTATTAATGCAGCTGTGGTTTGTTGCCTGCATTTATAATCAAAAGAAATGTTAAATTTTAGTTAGAGGTAAGTGAAACTAAAACTGTAACTATTTTCCCTTGAGGTTCACACACACACACACACACACACACACACACACACACACACACACAAACACACACACAAACACACTTAAAATCTCTTCTCTAATACATTGAGGGCCTGAGGACCCCAGATTAAGAACTCTTTTACTATATATTAATTAAATTCAACCCAGAAGAGTAAATAAATACGTCCATTCCACATACAGGAATCTCCCAAAGTTCATGAGTATAAGATATGTTTTCACATAGAAAGGATTATTTAGACGAGTGAAGGCAAATACAGACAGAGAGCAACACAATATATAACTAGACAGACACAAAGAGATATCTTGAAACAAGTAGATCTGAAGAGGGTTACAATGACAATCAGTAGTTACTCTACATGGAATCCTAGATTGAAGAAGCTAGCACAAGCAGAACTGAATCAGAAACAGTAAGGATTTAAAAGGAGAGAGAAAATTCCTCAGTTTCAGAACTGAGGACTATACCCTAGGAATCACAAAGCGCAGAGCCACAATCTGGAGAAGCAAGCCAAGATTTCGTTCTTGCCAAAACTGTGAATTATATAGATCAAGAAAGTGAAAAAGGAGACTTTTTTTAGGATTTTTGCAAGGCAAATGGGGTTAAGTGGCTTGCCCAAGGTCACACAGCTAGGTAATTATTAAGTGTCTGAGGCTGGATTTGAACTCAGGTAACTCCTGACTCCAGGGCCAGTGCTCTATCCACTGTGCCACCTAGCACAGTAGATTCTTTAATGACTCTAATCTCCACAGGGTAGAAATATTCTATATGCCTCATTGGGAAGTAGGATAGTTTTCTTTACTGCCTATAGGTTTAAGCATGAGTAGCTTCTATATTTTTACTGTATATATAACTAAATTCTTTCTGTGTTCAATATTGTTAGCTTGAATGCCTACAGAGATGCTTAGGAGCCTTTTAGCAAAATAAGTCAGAGGCTGATGTTCCTAGGGTTTCCCTGACCAAGGAATGAATTAGATAAAATTTTGTAGTTCACCAGATTCCCCTAGCAAGAGGAATTAACTAGAGAAATTTTGAGAAACACTCTAAAGATTGTACCAAGGTCCATATGACAGAGTATGAATATGAATCAAATAATGAATTTTGTCCATCCTACCTGAAGATTTATACTTACAGAAGTTTTGATAAAACAAAAACTAAATTCTCTCCAATTTATCCATTCTAAGGAAGAAATCTATTTTAAAACTCAATAAAGTATTTAGAAATATATCAGAATCAAATGGGTTACTCCTCCTCTTATACTACCAATAAAAAAACAGAAGCATAAATACAGAAAGACCAATAAGATAGTTTGAAAGTCAAAGTCTTGTTATTGATAGCCAAGGCCAAGGCGGGTCTTTCTAGAAATTTAATTTAAAGGGAAGCCTAAAATCAGAAATCAGCTCCCAGGGCATAGAATAGATATGACATGAATTCCATTGACCAAGTCTGAAATAAGGAAATGTGGTGAGAGTGTGGGCAGGTGAGGTGGAGCTGAGTCTCACCTCTGATTGTGAAGGGTTGAACACATATACCTTAGTAGGATTCAAATTATCTATTCAAATAGTGACAAGATAAGTAGTTGTGCAGGTGGTTAGGTGGCGCAGTGGATAGAGCACCGGCCTTGCAGTCAGGAGTACCTGGGTTCAAATCCGGTCTCAGACACTTAATAATTACCTAGTTGTGTGACCTTGGGCAAGCCACTTAATCCCATTTGCCTTGCAAAAACCTTAAAAAAAAAAAAGATAAGTAGTTGTCAGAAGCCAAAGCAATAGTTGAAAATCCAAGAAGGCACACAGGTAGCATCAGCAAAGCCAAGTGCAGGTATCAAGGATTCAGTATGAGGAAGGAAGACTAGGGCTTAAGGGCAGGTAAAAAAACCTAGCTACTTCAGTAATAGTGGTAGCAGAAAGACACTGTCACTGAAAAACTAGGAAAACTCAGTCACTAAGCTATCAATATTAGTGCAGTAATAAGAGTAAGGCTGACCTGATCCTGACCTGGATAGCAACTGTTCCCCACACTAGGACCAGAATTGGTCTTAGAGTCTGAATCATGGGTGAGCCTGCTAATGGGTGTTAAGTAGATTCAGCTGCTGAGATTACAGATCCAAAGAACAGATATCCTCATAATTATTAAAGCTAGTCCCCAGCCTCACTATATTCAATCAGTTTATTAACCAGGAAAAGAATGCAAATCAGCATTTTGAGCCGGAAAGATATGTGTGATATACATAGAATTTCCATTTATAAACGATCTCTGGTATGTCTTTACTCTGAGTTATTTCTGCATGAGAGACAATTCAAGAAAAAAACACAAAATTTGTCTCCTATTTCTATATTCTGTATATTACAAATATTAAAGGATTATTAAGAAAGATAATTATATCAATTATTTGGGGAGATCTAGAGTTACCCCCTTTTCAAAAGTCCACATTTCAAAAGTTCCTTTTCTGAAGGACATTGCTGATAATGAGATTGTATTAACTTTCTTAAGAATCTTTGTTAGATCCCACCCTACCTTACAAGGAATTTATTCTAAGATAGGGAAGTCCATTGTGTTCTACACAGATTTGGGAGGGAATAAATTCCTTAAATAGATTGCCTAAAATTGGACAATTTAAAGTAAATGATATAATCAAAGCTCATTAGAATAGGGCCAGTCCCTCACTGTAATAGTCACTCTCTCATTAATTGTTAGCCATCAGAGTTGATTGTCACCCTTAGCAGCATGCCTCTTTACAAGGGCATATAAACCATGAAGCTGAAGCCATGATGGTGGTATTTGGAAGTGCCATTGACCATGCTATCCTTATTAATAAAATTATCATATTATTACCCAGAAACTCTCTCAAACTCTTGAAATGTCAAAATATAATAATACATCATAATATATAATATTAATATATAATAATAAATCAAACTATAATAATAAATAACATAACTAATTTTTCATAACACAGTGTCACACTTTATAACTATTATTATGTTATTGGATCACAAAAGAAATTAAAATTAAATCTTTGGATGAAAGTAACCTGGTATGGAGGACAAATATTGGACTTATAGTCAAAAAGACCTGACTTTGAATTCTGCCTCACACACACTTAGTAGACTTTGTTGCCTGTTTGATTCTGGGCAAGTCATTTAAATTCTGCCTCAGTTTCCTCAGTTGTAAAGTAAGGTAAGATGGCCTCGACAATGCCCTCCAGCTTTGAATCTATGACCCTATATGGGACATATGGATCTAATGCCTAGGATGTTAGAAAATGAAATTAGCTTCAAGAAAACTATAAAAATGTTCACCTTTACACTCAATTCAAAAATGTACTTATTAAGTGCCTACTATGGGCCAGGCACTATTAGACATTGAATATACAAATACAAAAATATAAACATGTTCTGATCTTAAGGACTTTATTTCTACTTAAATTTGAAGAATTTAATAGAATGCCTATACTAAAAAGGACTTCAAAAACAAACATATAATCAGGTTTCCTACATTCCAAATGTACCTCATTATTAACTAGAACTTTTAAAAAAAGATTCATTGACATTTATGATTTAAATCTTGACTCCATCACAAGAGCCTTTGTAAACTTTGATTACTATACATGTGAACTTTGGCAAATTTCTTCTCTCTGGGCTTCAGTTTCCTTGCCTTTAAAATAGGGGGAGTAGAAAGATGATTTGAAATGTTTCTATGAAGTCTAAATCTGCCACACATTCCTTGGCCTATAAAAAAAAGTAAGGCAAGAATAGAAATGGTGAATTAAGATATGAAATGACAATGAAGTATTTCTATTATGCAATAAAAGTACTCTTTAATTAGTGTTAATGAGATTGTATTCTTATGGATAATGACCTTTATTCTTGGACAATTGAACAATTTAGGAGTCTCATGGACCAAAGATTATGAGAGTGATATAAAATGTATGATATTCATTGAAGAAAAATGGGAAATTTAAATTTAGTGATTAAACTCACAAACTGGACTTAGATTTTCATCTTCTAAAAATATCCTGCCTTAGCACATCTAGACTCTTACTTCACACTTTTTGCACCTTACTGGCTAACAATGGAGACAGGTGAGATATTCAAATAAACTAGGAAAATGATATTTACTGATTATGCTCTATAGTGAAGAGGCAGTGTACAACTTGGAGAGAGGGATATTTCTAGAATTTGGAAGATTTGTGTACCCTAAGCAATTTCCTCAGATTATAAATTGCGCACAAAGTGCTAATCTGCTTTGGAGAAGAAATTCCTCACTCAGAATTCCAATGAAATCACAAGCCCAGTTTTTAAAATCATGTTTACCAATATGATGCTGAAGATTCATAGGAAAACTAAAATATTGAGTAGTTTTCCAAATATTACCAAATATCCAGCTGTTTGGCTTCATGAAGGCAATCCATTTGTAAAAATGATTTTATTTTCTACTAGATTATCAGATTTTTGGCATGATGGGGATACTTTTATATTTTAAGAATGAAAGAATTAACTCATATTTCCATTTAATATCCCAAAGATATCTTGTGTGTCAGGATATTCTGCCAAAATAGTAAAGTTTTAACTGAAAACAGTAGGGCTTGAAGCTAAGTAGTGGAGAGAAACAAAATAACTATCCTGATCAAACTGCTAATTGGGCCAATAATCTATCTAGCATTATAGGCAACTGAATGATATAGTAGAGAGAGACTAGAAGTAAGCTTATTCCCTGACTCAGTGATGACACAGGGATAAGCTACAAAGTCTTCTAGGTGGTACAGTGGAGAGAACACTGGGCTTGAAATCAAAAAAAATCATCATCTTGAGATAAAAATCTGACCTCAGACACTTGTTTTGTAACCCTGGGCAAATCACTTATTCAGATTTGCTGCAGTTTCCTCAGCTGTAAAATGAGCAGGAGAAGGAAATGATAAACCACTCCATTATCATTGCCAAGAAAATCCCAAATGGGGTCACAAAAAATTGGATATGACTGAAACAACTCAACAACAACTCTAAGTTGTAATTCTCTCTCTCTGTCTGAAACACTCATCACAAAGCCATGACTAAGAATCCTTACACCTGGGGCAAACTCAGTTGATATGAGCGTGAAAAGCAATGACACAGCAGACAGTCCAGGAGAGAAGTAATAAAGCAATCACTCTAAGGAAAGGGACAGTCCATCTACCATAGACTACTCATAAGCACTCTTGTAAGGTGATAGGTAGAAAATGACAGGACCCTAATGGGGTGGGGATTGACCAGAGAATGATAATGCTACATAATGATATGGGCCAATGCTGTATGGCAAAAACATGATTCCCTGGCCCAGAAAGGCCATGACCCCAAATTGCCTAAGGTACTAACTGTAGTTCTGTATCTTAGTATAGTATTCCATAATGCCTCTTGTTTCTCCTTAGTGATGTTGGGCATCAGGTTCACATTGTTATCTTTCTGCATTACCCTCAGCTTTTGCTGGACTGTTGCCATTTTTACAACTAAGAAACCCCTTAATAATGCAAGAATAGTCACTAATGCTGTTGTCAGACTCTGCCTTCTATTGAAACACTTTATAACAAGTCATAACTGGAGCCATTTCTTATACTGGGTTCATGAGAAAAGTGAGATGGTATAAAGAAATGTTTTAGGGATAGCTAAACATCAGATCTCTCTTTATGAAAGAATCCTCATTCTTTATGTAAAAAAAAGGTCTGGGGTTCAACTGTAGTCTCCCTTCAAGTCTGGATATTATAAATGAGCAGCAGTACAATAGCAAGCACTAGGCTGGAAGGCATTACCTAATGATTGAGCACTAGATTTTACCAGAACCTAGGATATCAAATTTTCTATTCAAAATTTACTTGAGCATAGGAAAGTCAACTTATTTATTTGGACCTCAGCTTTTTCATGTGTAAAAGAATTGGATTGGACTAGATGATCTTTAAGGTCCTTACCAGTTGTGAATCCTATGATTCAAAGTATGGGTAAAGGTAAAGGTAAAAGAACAGCTGAATTTGAAGTCAAAGTCCTGGCTTTGAAAACCGACTCTGTTACTGACTGTGAGTATGTGATTTAATCAATCAAGTCTTTGGTTTGTTCACCTCTGATATAAAGGAGATGGATTAGGTAAACTCTAACTACACATTGAATTCCCAAAGGCAGAAATTCATTCAAATTTCAGTACCCCATCCTAAGTGTTGGCAATTTTATCCAGAAGGGTCATACAGGGTATGAGAGAGACAGGAAAACACTACAAGGGAAGATAAAATCATAAAGCACTAATGGCATATTCCAGGGATTTCAAACAGCTTGTTCTAGAGCTATAGATACCATATAATTGACTGCCCCAACCCTTAATGGGGAGGCATCTGAAGTCAAAACCCAGACAAAACCAGAAGATTCTGCTAGATCAACAGAAAACTTTAAAAAAGTTAAATATAGATGGGTAAACCTACATAAGTATCCCCTCTCCCATCTGTCCTTTATTCCATTCCCTGAGTAATCTTTCTAATACACTCCTATTGTCAGCAATATAGCAAGTAGATGTGGTGAAGCTGAAAGCAGCTGGCTGGTTCAGCACTGAAGAGGCGGACAGTGCCAACCCTCTTGAAGCTGAGTGGCATTGTATGGCACCATTTTGCTGTACAATGGGTAGCATTATCAAGGCTATTTAAGGAGGAAGAGGTGTTACCAGAGCCTATGGATTTAACTTGCTGATCCATTTTATGCCTTTTGTTAGTCTGGAGGATTCTTCACAAAGAATAAAACTCCAGTGAGTAAGAGTAGAGGGATCATTGTTTAGTCTGGGTTGCCTGGGGAGATGCTTTTACAATATGAAATGCTTTTGTGTCTCTTTCTTGGTGTGAAGATGATTAGGAAGTGAGAAGAATGAATTTAACTGTGTTCCTTCCCAAGATATCTAATGTCTTATAGAAAATTTTTAAAAAATATTTTAATAAGTTCTGAGTCTGTAATGAGAAGACATTTCAGAAACAATTTCAGTGACATTCTTGATATAGTTCTAGTTCTGTGTCTTGGTCCTCTGACCCTGAATAAATATTTTGAAAACCCTAGCAAGACATCTATGATGGCATCATTCTTCTCAAAAATGTCAGTGTCTTTTTTATTATCTGCTAATTAAATTATAAATTCCTGGTAGAGGTATTCAAGGCCCTCCACAATCTGATTTCTATGTTCTTTACCATCTGGACTACTCTGTCTCATTTTATATATTCTTCTGCCTTCTTTGTTCATGGCACCCTACCTCACATGGAACAAGACCCTCCTTTACCACACCATCTCCATTTGCTGACATTCTTTCTTTCCTCTAATGGTCATATGAGGTGCCATCTCCTCCTTGAAGCTTTTTTTTCCTGAGCTCCCACTCCATAAATAAAAGTGATCTTTCTCTCCTCAGATTCCATAGCACTTTACCTAAGCTTCACTTTGTCCTCAGTTTATTCTTTCTTACATCATAGTTATTTGAATTAATGAATGAAAAAAAATTATTAAGGGTCTATGGTGTGCTAGGAACTGTGCTAAGTACTGAGGATACAAACAGAAGTAATTAAGATAGTCCTTGCCCTCAAGGAGATTACAGTTCAATAATATAACATATTCAGTAGTGTAATAGAATAATATCTTTCTCCTGTTGGATTGAAGATTCCTTGAAAACAGGGTCTTTGTTGTATGTAACTTTCTATCCTCCTATGTCTATTTCAGTTCCTTGTGTCCAGTAGACAATTCAATCTGTCATGTATTTATTAATCAGCAATTATGAGCCTTTCTGGGGCAGCTAGATGGCATAGTAGATAGAATACCAGGGCTGGAGTCAGGAAGACCTGAGTTCAGATTCAATTTCAGGACACCTACTTGCTATGTGACCTTTGGTAAGCCACTTAACCCTGTTTGTCACAGTTTCCTCATCTATAAAATGAGCTGGAGAAGGAAATGACAAACCACTTCAGTATTTTTGCCAAGAAAAATCCAAATGGGGTCACAAAGAGTTGGACATGACTGAAATGATTGAACAAAAACAATAACAAAAAATACATACTTTGCTAGTATAACTTTCCCAAGTACAGGGAATATAAAGACAAATTGAAAAATGGCCTTTGTCCTTATATTGTGCCAGAGATGTGGTATATGGGGGTATACAATATGTACATATAATCTGAGGCAAGCTAGAGCAGTAATAACTAGGGAGACAAAAAAAAGGTTAGCACCTGAGATAAACCCCAAAGATAAGCTAAGGATCCTAAAAGTCAGGGGTAAGGAGGAAATGTATTCCAGGTAATTCATACATTTCCATAGAAATGAAGTGAAATAATAAGACCCTCACACATCCAAGTACCTGGGTCCAGCTTAAATATGTGACATTCATTCAATAGCTAATAAAACAAAAGAGAACTTAAAAAGTACTAGAGTCACTATTCATGGAGTCACAAGAAAGAATGCAGTTGGCAAAGTTCTTTTCCACCCTCTCCAGCAAGCAGGTTGTCTTTGTTTCCCATTAGTGTATATTTGTCGTCACAGTAACTGCAGGGATCCAAATAAATGGTGATTCTGTCATTTCCTTAGGCACTTAGGTCGAAGCCCTGAAATAGCATTATGAACTCAACACTGCTGCTTCCTTTCCTGTTGTGTAGATACTTCCCAGTAAGAAAAGCAGGGCTCCCAAACCAATTACTTTAGCCATAAATGCATTAAACAGCTAGGAAGAAAATGGAGAAAGTTCATTTGTGCCTATTATTGTATATGTTATGACTCATGTGCATGTGAGAAAGAGTTTGTTTTCTTAACAATCTCTTAGATAAACAAGGCAAGTTGACAGTAATATGATTGTCCTGGGGATGTTGACAATCAGTTAATGCTTTAAATCAAATATCCTCTTGGTTTTTATCTTCAGGATAATTTTTTTAAAACAACACAATTGATCGATTCCCAAAGTAATGCCTGCTCTTTTGGCACCTTCACCTTTCAATGATATATATGTTTATAAATATAGTTCTTAGAAACCACTTGTAGCGTGCTCATTCACAGATGATGCAATAGGAGGAGAGAGAATGTCCAAATGTAGCTGTTTACCTTCATTGGCCTAGGAAGTAACAGTTCTATCATTTTCATCTATGTTCCAGTGAAGTAGATAGTTGAGAACAGTAAGGCAAAAAAAGCAAAAACAGAAGAAAAAAATCCCTGAACCTTAAGGGTTCAATTAAAGTTGGATTGTGTTAGAGAGATGTCTGGTTTAGCTTTAAAAAGAAAAAAAAAAGATTAAGTTTGTCTTTCACTTGTACAGGCCTTGGCAACACATAAATCATCCAACATTATGCACTTTGACACCATTTCCCAAAAAGGAAAAACAACTCAAACCTTTCTTTTTATACTTAGCACTGCAGGCATTTAAATCAAACTAGGGTGGGATAAGAGTTGGGGTGGGCCTAGGAACATGGTTGTTTAATTTTGTGGTACTATATCTCTCAATTGCTATGCTCTCTAGATGAACAAATCATCTGGTGAACAGCTCGATGAAGCCGTTTCTTTGTCTTCATATCCTAAATACTTTTTATGACATGCTGTGTGAACTTTGAAGTGAAATCCATTCAGCTCCTACCACATAGATTCATCCTTCTGCCTGAAGACTGATTTTCCTTTGGTTAGCTAAACTGTAGGATCAGCCAATTAAGGAGTAAAGGGTTGGGGGATTAGGGTTGGGAGAGAGGGGAGAACAAACTCCAACTTTTTTTCCCTGAGCTTCCAATATTTGGCATTTCTTCAGAAATATATTATCATAAATAAAATTTTTTCTTAATAATTTTATACAATTATGACTGATTTTTTAATTGTTAGTCCACTGATAACATGACTACACAACCAGGCCCCCATCAAAAAGGAAAATTTAAGACAAAAGTTTCCTTACCTTCCAAGAAAGTCCTGCTAATTAAAGGAACTGAGCAAAATTCAAAGTTATCTAATATATTAAATCACTAATCAAGAACCCTAGTTTTAAACCATGGAAATGGCAGCTTTTGAAGGTTAAAATCCTTAACAACTTTCATTTGTTATAAATGGTTAGTGACATCAAGAAATAACCAATAAAATGAGTACATATAGATATGAAGTAGAGATAGTATTTAGGGTTGGAAGAGACTTCAGAGATAACTTAGTTCAACCTCCCATTTTTTTACAAGGGGAAACTAGGTCCAGAGAGATCACATGGTCTGGATGGGTAATTAGATATATAGGAAGTAATGAAGTTAGAGAGAAAGATATCCTGGCATGAGTGGAATGAGAGACACATTTGGTGTCAAGGCATGTGCTTTCAAATCTCTCCTTAGATACTTACTAAGTGACCAAGGGCCAATCACATAAGTTAGAGTTTTTGTTTCCTCATAGAATTGTTGTAAGGCAAGTCCTTTACAAACTTGAGTTGTGGTGGTTTTTATTTAGATAGATATGCAAGTAGAAAACTCCTCTTCATAATCCAGCATTTACTTAGGGATGTAGTTGTGTGAACTTTGTTTTCTTTAAAAAAAATTTGATAATTGTATATTCCACTCTTATAATTTTCCTTTGTAATCCTATATGTTTTATTTTATGCATTTAAGAATGTTATTCTAAAAAAGGTTCCATAGGCTTTGCCAGACTGCCAAAGGGGTCTATGACACACAAAAAAGCTAAGAACCCCTGATTTAGATGATGATTGTTCTGCTACCTTCAAGAAAAATGATTAGGATTAATGGCACTGGCAGTGAAGAAAAACAAACCATTTCCACTCAGTAATATTATATCAAATGTGTGGGTTAACTTTTTTTTATATTTTCTTTTTCATCTGTTACCAAGTTAGCAAAGCAAACCAAAACATCCTCAGATTCTTCGGGATGGAGAATGGGTCCTAGAAGAGAGAGGTGATATATCTAATAATTTATGCTTCCCCAAAGGAAAAATGCTCAGGTACGATACATTAGACATAGTGATGTCTTCTGCTCCAGCAATAGCCAAGAATTCAGTCAATAAATTACATTGCCACAAGTGTTAAAAACAAAAGAAAAAACATAAAGCAATTCATGCTTCTGGTGATTTCCTGGCATTGTTACTGCATATATAGGAAATTGAACTTATTGAGTGATATGGGAGGCTTGGGGAAATACAAATTCCATACAGAATAGTTGGCCATTGCTCAAGCTATATCTATAGCATCCAGCAACAGAGTGGGTTCCAAAAAAGATTACAAGTCCCATATGTGCATTCTTCTGTCTTTCAGATGTGTGAACTGAGAAATCCATAAACTGTGTGTATGCAAAACACAGTAGAACATTTTCCATAGGGAGAATGCCTAACCAAACAAGATCATTAAGATTTGCTGACATATTCCCTCCAGGATTTATCCTTGTTAATGTAACAAGTCCAGTAAAGAAAAAGGGTGTGGTTTGGGCTCTGCTTTTATATCGTGAATTTTAATGAAATACTAAGAGGGCATCTGAGATTGGCTAAGAAGAAATAAAACTTTTAGACTTTTGCAAGTTTTTTTTCCCCTTAACAAATGGCTTCTCTTCCCCCCCTTTTTGTCTTATACTCTTTATGCTGTACTCTCAATCTCAACCTATTGATCTAACTGCATTGATGTGAAGATGTGCTGATATAGTCATCAACAGACATTAATGTATTTTAGAAAATTCATTTGAATCTAAAGGAATTACTGTATGCTGTGATGGTTGTACCATCCCACTACAGATTCAAAGTATAATCACAAAGGAAGAAGAAATGGTCTGTCATTCACCAAAAAAATAAAATAAAATAAGTCCAGCACTGATCCTCTGGGGAGCTGAGGAGAAAGATAAGCCTCTGACAAAGAACATAAGGGTAACAGACCCTGTAGGTGGTAGGAATAAGGTCCTTGCTAAAAGATTATCACAAAGGGACATACAGGTTCACAGTTAATGTAAGAAGGAAGTGTATCAGTCAGGAAATCCACCCTCTTTGAAGCATTTCTCCCTCTTGTCAGGAGCTTTATGCAAATGTTAATAACCAAATGTTAATAACGATGGTATAAGTGAATCTGTGGATCCTGATACATATGGATCCTCTTTGGAAAGACAAATTCTTATCCTGAAGGGAAAAAATATATTCAGGTCTAAGAACCAAAGTTAGTCAAAAAATTTGCGCTTATAGACCAACTTGACTTCTGAAAAAAATAGATAAAAGTTTTTACAAGAGAAATCAGTCTCTTAATGAAGACATTTTAAAACTTTCACAGATTCAATTGAAAAATCCCATAGTAGTTCTTACTGAACACCTGTTCAGCTGAGTAATTTTAGCCTCTTTGCCCATCTTAAAATAGAAAGAGGATTTCCCATCAGAGAACATAGACACAATTGCTTTTATTATATAAGAAACTGTCCAATTTTTCATGCTTTATCTAAAAAAAAGCAAATGGCAAAAATAACATGATTTGTCACTTGGGTGCAACTCAGAACAGAATCTGGTCCCAGGCAATGTGAAGGGCTAAAAAGTGAGGATGCTTTATATACATATGTATACATATATATACTCACATATATGATATACACATCTACTGTATAGATTCTTCTCCCTCTTCTGTATTTCAAAAATAGTTCTCATAAAACAAGTTTGTGAAAGGAACTTTAAAGGACAGTCTGGATCACATTCATTTTTCCAATCATTTCTGATTTATATAGTCAAGAATAAATTATTCAGACTTGCCATGGGCAGTATTTTAGGTTAGTAAGTACTCCCACAGTTGCCATTTCTTATATTATACATCTCTTTTCTGTCTGACATGTTCATTACCAAAGACTGAACACATATTCGTCAAAGGTGATAGGAAATGAAGTGGTGAATGTCGATTCAATAAAGCACTTTAGATTTGCAAAATACTTTGCTAACCATAATTCTTTATGTTATAAGTACCAATTTTATTAGCTCCCATTTTACAGATTTAAAAAAAAATTGAGGCTTAGAGAGGTTAGATGACTTATCTGTGATTCCATAGCTAGCAAGTGAAGAAGCAAAGACTTAAAATCAAGTTGTTTGACTGAAAGATCAGGGCTCTTTTACCTATACCATGTATAAATATCTGTATTAAGTAATGTGCTAAGAATGAAGTTATCACAAGTATAGTCCCTACTCATACTCAATTTTTAATCTAGTAAGAGAGATAAAATATTCAAAATAATTTAAGATAAATGCCAAATGATTACAAAGTACTACAGATATTTAGGAAAGGATAAGTTACTTTTGAAGGGTGAAAGGGAGGAATGGTCAGAGAAGGCATCAGGCAAACTGATTTGGGTCTTAAAAAAGGGATACGATTCTGATAGGCAAAGATTGATAAGGAAGGAACTTCAGATGAAATATCATAAACAAAAGGGTTGAAGTAGAAAAATCTATTATTCAAGGCAATGATGATTAGGGCAGGCTGCCTAAAACTTTAAATTTGTGCTAGAAAATAACAGGAAATAAGAAGCAAGTTATTTTGGGCCTTAAGTGTCATATTAAGGTATTTGGAAAAGTGGGGCAAATATTAGAGAAAAAAGATTAGAGGTAGCCTGGAATCAGGAAGATCTGCATTCAAATTCAGTCTCAGATATTTACTAGCTATGTAATCCTGGGCAATCACGAATTAATCTCATGAATTACCTCAGTTTCCTCAACTGTAAAAATCATAGCACCTACTTCCTAGGATTATTGCTAGAATCAAATGAGATAATATTTATAAAGCACTTAGTATGACATATATGTATAAATATATACATATATAGTATACAATAAACATTTGCTTCCTTCTTTGATGCTCTGAGTTCAAGTGACAAAAATACATCTCAAGTTATGAGGGGGAGGGGCATAATTATAGGTATGATTATTGAACCATGTTCCTGGTTCTGTTTGAAAAACTGCAAAGCACAGGAACAAGAACAATGTTTCGAGACTGGAGAGGAGATAAACTTTGTCTTAATACACACACACACACACACACATATACATATATATGTATTACATGACTGATTGAGAGGCTTGATGTCAACTATTGGTGAATTTTAAGAAGTGATTAAATGTGTAGCTTGTGAGCATACGGTAAAGGAAGAAGTGATGACTAAAAAAGCAGCAGGAGATCATTAAGAACAAGTCATGCCAAACTACACTGATTTCTTTTCTTTGACAGAATTACTAGAGTACTAAATTAGAAAAATACTTGTAGGCATCATATACCAAGATTTCAACAAAGCATTTGTCAAAGTTTCTATTGCTATCCTAATAGACAAAAATGGAAATGTACAAGTCTTATAGAATTTATATAGCATTTACAAGTCTTATAGCATTTATAGCTTCATAAGGGCACAAATTGATCTATTTGTCAGGAATACAGTAGTTATTTAATAAATAAGTATTGAATGATTGATCGATGAACTCTAAAAAGTGATTAATATGGATGATGATCTGAAACAAGAATTCTGTTGCAGTGTTTCAAAGGTCTGATCTGGACCAGGTTCCCTTCAGTGTATTTTATCAATTCCCATCAAATTTCTAAAGTTAGGAAACAAATCGAATAGCCTAGTTAGCAGAATCAGTATTTTGATGGAGATAGAATGAAGGGTTTCATGAAATTTAACAGAGATTAAGATAAAGTTTTGCATGGGTTCAAAAAATCCAACTGCATAAGACATAAACTAGGTACTATTGCATGGCAAGTCGCATAACCTCTCTGAGGGATAGTTTCTCATCTGTAAAATGGGAGTTTCTTATCTTTCAAGTCTTGTTGAAAATCGATTTAGATAATATATGTAAAATACATTGAAAACCTAAATTCCATATGAATTTAAACTATTATCCACTAGAATATAAGCTCCTTGAGAGCTAATACTTAGTCATATTTTTATGTCCAGAGGACATAGAAACTGTTTAATAAATTCTTGATGAATTGAAATGAATTTAATAGCAACTTATTAGAAATTTCCAAGCCAGTGGGTAATCACTGGAGTATTCTTATGTGTGTATAATCATAACAGTGCCTTAGAAACATTAATCTGGCAATTACCTGCAAGAAGGATTAGAATGAGGAAGATTGTTGAAGAAAGAAGAATGGTTAAAAGACTTAAACTAGGCAAAAGATAACTAGCATCTAGGCTAGCAGTGGAAGTTCTATGAAGGATAAGAAAGACAGCTCAAACTAAGAGAACTGAAGTACTACTTCAACATGCAGGGCAATCAATGTTAAGGAGGGAGAAGGAAGTCAAAGATGGCTCTGTTCTATCAAATCTCATTGTGGGAATTATGGCACTGTTTGATAGTACAACAAAAGCAAAACCAGAATCAAAGTAGTGGCACAAATAGCAAACTTCAAAAAGTGTTAGCCTTTGACATGGTTTCCCAGAGTCCACAGATAGTTAAGGGAGCACAGAAAAATACAAACTACCATGGGTGATTCTTAGGCTGTCCGCTACTAATTGTCTCTCAAATATTCTAATCAACATAGACACTACATTGATTCATGCCAAGAAATCACACATTTCCAGATTTCAGAATGGATGGAGAAGGCCACTTCTGGGTTGTATGGAAAAATGAAAGGAAAATTTATTATAGAAAATCATGTTCAGAAGATCATTGAGATCGTCTGAAGTGTAAGAATAAAACCTGCATTTGTGTGTTGCCCTGGCTTTTAGGAAACCTAGCCTTCAATTTGGGTCAAATTCTGTGTTTGTTACACATGCACTGCTCCATGGACTTCAGAAGAAATTGTTTGCCTGGAATGGGTGGTAATATTTGGTCCAAGTACACATACTTGAGCCAACAATGTGACCCGTCCTAACATATAAACAAGTAGAAATGTAAAGCATTTTAGTTCTGCCTTTTCAAAATTCTTTCATTACTAAAGCATATTGTCTCTTCCACTGTGAGGATCACTCATTGGTGCTAAATTCACCACTGATGTGACTACAGGTCTCTAGATATCTATAAATAAAAACATAGACTAGATTTATTCACCTTATGAATTAGGTTTATTCACCTTACAAACTAGATTTTTTCAACTTTATTCACCTAACAAACAGTTCAAGGAACCCTAAATTTCAGGCAATTTTAGATTATTTAAGAACCATTAGAATGGTTTTAGTGTAATCAATGTTCTGATTTTTCTAAAATCATAATAAAAAATTAACAGCCTCAAAAAAATGGAAAATTCATTCAGGTTTAGTTCATTCTTACTTCCAAACACACTTATTCATCAGAGTAAATTCTAGATCATTTCCTTTTCTTTTACTAAACAGATATCATCATGATATAATTGGCAAATACACCAGTTTTAGAATCAGAGGACCTGAGTACAGATCCCAGCTCTGTTACTTACTTGCTACCTCTGTGACACTGAGCAAGTTTTTATCTTTTCAGCTCCTCTATTTCCTCTGTAAAATGGAACTGGAGGAATGCCTGAGAAGGCTTTCAGGGTTTCTTCCTGCTCTACATGAAAGATCTTTAGACCTGGAGCAAGTTGTTAATATCTCTGGTCCTCTGCTTCCTCAACTATAAAATGCTGAGAGCACTTCAAGAATCTTTGATGTCCCTTCCACTTTTAAATCTGATCCTTCATATGGACTTAGACATTTTCATATGGTACTTAGCACAGAATGGATATTTAGATTAATGGACACATATCCTGTTTTATGGAGCAACTCTCCGCGAATGAATGACTCTCCAATATGAATCCCAATAGTTAACCTAATAGCTCACATTATTGCCCAATATAGCCCAAAAGATTTTGTAGGATTCAATGGGGGAAAACAAGAAGCAATTTTCAATTAAAAAAATACATAGCAATTTATGGAACAGGAAAGCATCCTTCTGATAGGAAAAATTCATATTTCTCTCAGATTTAGATAGGCAAAAGTATGTTTATGAAAGGATCATGACTTCAATTCATCTCTGAGTTGAAAGGAATGGGGTCTTTTATGGCCATATGCAATTATCCAACTTGTGAACAACCAGCTTGAAACAACCTTTCAGACACTTTTCTAAATGACTCCCCTGTACCACTGAGGGAGTGATTCATTACTGACTATTGCAGAAAGAAGCATTTCGGGTGAGACTGTCAAGGGGTCAGAACCAATAGCACAAGGTGTACTAATGTAATTGGAGAATCAGGCCAGAGGAGAGGTGGAAAACGGCAAGGCATGAGTATAGCAATACAGACTCCATGTGGGAATTTCCTTTCATTTACCACATGGACTCCTAGCTAGTTTTAGTAACTGTAATTTCTCTGATTGCTGGAATCGTGGTGGGGGAAGGATTTCATTCCTAATTCACTCCAAATATTGCAAAAGGAGGTTAAATGGTCTGATTTTTTTTAAATGGTCTGTTCTTTGTCTAGTAATAAATTAGAATAAATATTTTTATGTCAATTAAAAATTGTACAACCCCAAAGCTTTGTGACTAGGATGGGATTCTTTCAACAGAGAGACCATGATATTTCTGAATGCTTTGCCATCACTCTCAAAAGGATATCATTCATAAACTTATTATCATAAATAATAGAACAGCAAGTACTAAAAGGAAGACTCAGATAAATTGAAATCTATGAGAAATCTCCTCCCTTGTAAGAACAAGTAGAAAAATAATTTGCTCTCTGTGTCTTACCTGACAACAGCACTTGGTATTTCTTGGAGAGTGACAGCTTAGCCTTCCAAAAGTCCAGTGGAGTGTCCCCAGCCCAAATTAGCTGGAAGTCCAAGAAAACTCCAGGGAAATCCACAGCAATAGGTGTTCCCCACTCCCCTAGGTCTGTCTAAGCAGCAGATAGCAAGAGAAGCAAGAAGAAAGAACTGAACTTTTGTCTCCCTGTAACCCCAATCTACAGAGACTGGAGGTCGTAATCTCTCGAGTCTCCCACCCAGACTTTTGTTTAAAAGTTTTTTCAACTGTTGCTAGGTGTTGTTTGGCTCCGGCAGTTTGGTTCTGAGATTATGTTTCCCCCTCTTCTTGTTCTCTTCTTCCCACACTGTTCGAGCAATGACTTTGTGGAGCTGGGCTTGCTCGGGCTATATTTAACCAGTGTTCTCAGCAAGTCAAACTTGTCAACAGCTGAAAAGTTTGGAGCAGGCTTTTCTGGGCTCCTCAGCAGCTGAGTGAGGGAGTTATCAGTGGCCACAGCCCTCTGTGCACAACCTTGCTACTGCCTCTGCGAAGGATCGTGGGGAAACTGTCAAATCCTTTTATGGTGTTGGAGTGATTTCACTCTGGTGAGGTAATTATTGTTTGAAGCACTAAGTACAGACTCGCGCTGCGATTGCTGGTTCAAACTCTCAGAAGAGACCAGAGAGTCATTAGGGGTCGCAGCAGCTCGCTGGGACCACATTCTCACCCAAAAGGCTTTTCTTCAGCAAATGTTATAGAATAGATTTTATGTTTCATACATTTCAAATGTATCCCCCCAAAGATCTGGGGGGAAACCTAGGACCTTTCCTACCACATTTCACAGAACAGTGTTCTATTCAGACCTTAATTACTTGCATGACTCTATCAGGTGAGGCTGCAGCCTGAATACAGTGTTGGTTTTGGTTGGGAGATAATAAGATTATTTTTTAACATGATTTAATCATAGACCTTTTTCTTTCTTTTTCTTTTTCAAAAAAGAAAGGTCAGCTCGGGAAATCTTAACATTACTATGCAGACCATCCTGAAACAAAAGATATGTAGAGCATTACAAAGATATTGGACTCTGTATTCTAAGGTTACTGCTGAGGAAGCACGGTCATCGAAAGGAAAGACCTGCTGGCTCTGGAGTCAGAAGCCCTGGGTTCAAGTCCTAAAACTGACGTTACCCTCGTGACTTTGGGACAACTTAGCACAATTCCAAGCCCTTTAATATAAGGGTTTATAAATATAAGCTATTATTTTCACTTGGTATTTAAATTACTTGATTTAATATACCAGTTTCATTCTCTGTTTAAAAAAAAAAGAGTTTGGGATTGATGGCCTCCAAGGTCCCTTTTATGACTCAATAACCTCAGTCTAATATGATCTCACAAATTCCTAAGTTCATTTTGACTCAATCTAAGCTCTCATTCTAAGAATATATCCAGTCCAGCTGCCTAGTCTTAATTTGCTTTATTTGGTTTCTTCACATCTGGGATCATATCTGCCCAAGGAGCATTTCTCTGCTAAGCATATTATTAAGTAGTTAATTAGACTTGCCCTTTGAATAGTTATGCAGGTCCATGTGGAAAAACAAAGGCAGTCCCAAGCATCAGAGGCATTACAGAATGCAGGAGGTGGCAAAAAATCAGTAAGAATGTGATAGGGTAGGCCAACTAGAATGCTGTCCTGACAACATCTCACCTAAAGAATGCTGTGAAAACTTCCTGCTGATTTCTAATTTTTTCTTTTAGGTTTTTGCAAGGCAAATGGGGTTAAGTGGCTTGCCCAAGGCCATACAGCTAGGTAATTATTAAGTGTCTGAGACAGGATTTGAACCCAGGTACTCCTGATTCCAGGGCCGGTGCTTTATCCACTACACCACCTAGCTGCCCCCTGATTTATAATTTTAAGGGGAACTTCTTGATGGCATGTAATTTCAGGTAGATCAGAGCTCACAAGTCAAAACTGATTTGAAGCTGCCATAGATTTTTGACATTATATTGAATATTAGAGAATGCCATGTAAAGGATCTGTAATTTTGTGTCAATTCCTAACCCAACTCACGCTTCCTTGGGATATATATATATATATATATGTATACATATGTGTGTGTGTGTGTATGTGTGTGTGTGTGTGTGTGTATGTAGATGTTGTGAAGCAGCATGATACATTAGAAAGAGTTCTAAATTTGGTATCAGGAGTCCTGACTGCACTTACTGTCTCTGTGACCTTGGCAAGTCATATCATCTCTCTAGGCTTCATGTATAAAATGAGAAGGTTGGACCACGTGACCACTGAGATCACTTCTAACCCTAAACCTAGGGTTCTAACAGAGCAATCCTAGTGACTGCCTGAGGAATATTGAGGTTCAGTAATCTACCCAAGGTCAGACAGCTAATAAGTTGCAGAGATGGAATTTGACTCCAGGTCCGCCTGCCTTCAAGGCCAGCTTTCTCTCAGGCATATGTCTAGTGATAGTTCATTGTATCATACTAGACCTAAGGTGAACTTGGCATAGGTAATTTGGGACAGAGCACATACTCAACCTCAGATTAAAGTATCCTTCACTGCTAGGCTTGTAATGAGGGCCCAAAGACCCCAGTTCAGCACAGCCAAGACTTAATTCTAGATGTAACAACATTGTCTTTCAATCTCAGTAAAACTAGGGCCCTTCTCCCTTCAGTTGCTGCTACACCGCCAGCCATAACATTTATTCAGACTCTTATCTCAGTCTTTCTGGGTCTCAGCCTATCAGGAAATGCAAAAAATAGACTAGTCTCTGAGGACAAAGTGCTCACTCACGTGAAATGAACTGAGTCTTCCAGGACACAAGGGAATCATTTAGAAAATTAGCTCTTTCAGGACATTAAATGGTACCTTAGGGAGTTCATCACTTCACACAAAGGAACAATTCACTTCTAGGCCAAGTCTCCATAGTCAAAACAAAGCATAAAACTGATTCAATTACCAAGATTATCAAGCCCCCTCCAAAAAAAAAAAGCATCAAAAAACCCTCACTTGGGTTCATTCCTTCATCATTAAAAATCATTGAGTTGAGAGAGTGAGTTTAAAGTTTCTGCCTAAATTAACCAGATAATTACTCTAGGTTTCTTTACTTCTTTAGTAGAGAAATGGTCCTTACACATTGTCTTGAACCTTATATAATATCTACTTCTTTTTACTGCTGCTATTGGTGTGAGTCAGGGAAGTAGTCAGAGGGAGGAAGACAAGATGTTGTGGTTTTTTTGTAATTTATTTGCCTATTTAATAGTCCAAACTCTGAATTTTAGACTTGGAAAGAACTTCAGCAAGCTACCTAGTACAAGCCAAATCTAGAAAAGAGTCCTCACTACTACTACTTCCCAAAAAATGGTCATTCCACAATTGGTGCTGCTGCTGCTGCTGCAAATAATATTATTACGGAGTCTTAAGTTTTGCAAAGTATTTCATCTCTATAGATGCACATATACACATATGTTCATGTATGTATATGTATAATCTTAAGTATTACAACAACTCATAGGTGATATTATTATCTTCATTTTACAGCTGAGGAAACTGACTTTCCACAGTCACCCAGCTAATAAGTATCTGAAGCAGGACTCAAACTCAGGAATTCTGGACTCCAAGTCTAACACTATCTACTGTATACCTAATTGCCTTAGTATATTGTATTCTGCATGCCATTTTATACTTTTAGATAAAATTACATGAAGCTAATTGATTTCCCTAATTCTTTATACAAATGATATCTGTCTAGAAAATCATATCATAAATACCAGAAATTCATACACAAACACAAATATTACTAGTGGATTTAGTTTGAAGAATTTCTACCTCTGGGAATAATTATTCAGACAAAAGCTATTTCCGACAAAAATCCACAGAGGAAGGAGGAGGGGACATCAAAGACTATTATAAGATTGTGCTTTGTTTACAGTCAACAAAAGCTCTGCTCTTTCAGGTTTTCATATTGTTAATTCATTAAAGTTCAATTACAGACCTCTTCCAACAACCCTAGTGCTATAACTCTGATATTCACTCCAACTAAATTTGAATTTCCCAAATTGGAGGATGATTCATATGATACATTCTTAATAAGACAATTGATTAGTGCAATCAGTGGAAAAATATAAATGGATAAACAGCCTGGCTGGAAGATCATCTCTGCATCTCTAGCTATTACTGTGATAAAACTTTTCCTCCTTACATGCAGAAAGGTAGAACAATTTTAAGAGAAGAATTTGGCATACTATTGGAATATATCAATGAAGAGCAGAAGAGGAATTTTTTGCTACAGGGAAGGATATTTACAAGATCAGTGGTTTGGAGAAAGTATGGATTTATAAACATGCATTATTAAAAAAATTTATTGTTTGATTCTGACACTGAAGCAAAGGTGAAGGAAGTTGTCAACCATTTTTCTCTGCATACATGCTACAAAGAAGGCTTTCAAGCTGTCTGAAAAAAAAAAGAATCACAGAATCTCAGACTTGGAAGAAACCCCAGACATCATCTTGACTAAGACAGAAGTAAACAACAACCCCAGCTAGAGTTAGAAGATATCATTAGCTGACTGTCAACATATCAAAAGCCAAGGAAACAAATTTGTTTCTACAGTGGAGATTAAGAAACTTCAATTATATGGAAGCCAGAATTTCAAAGAAGAAACCTAATTATTTAGAAATATTGATTTCATAATTATAAATGAAGGCCACAGCATTCATTCATTCATTAAAATTAACATTAACCATGAAAGAGAGAAAAATAGAGACAATAAGCATAGGCCACTTTTTCTTGTCATTTGATCATGAAGGGGAGGAGAGATATAGGACAACAGATTAAGGAGATGGTATGCGTAAGTGAAGGACTTTCAAGATGGGCAGAGAAGTTTGGTTATATTTGTAGGAAGTAGAGGAGCCAGTAGAGAGAGAAAGACTAAATATTAGAAAAAAGAAAAGAAATGATTTTGAGGACAAACTGCCAGAGGATACCAAAGACTCAAGTAGAAATGTCTGTCTTGGCAAAGAGAAAGAACAACCTGTTTTCCACTGGGCATCTGCTATTCTTTCAAGATTATGTACTTCATTACATCCAAACATTTGCTTCTAAACAAAAAATTTTACACTTTGAAACATACGTGAAATTCTATGCCCTTGGAAGGAGAGTGGAAGAGGTTCAGTGATCAATTCAGTACAGAGTTGGGTATTTGGCAGCTCAATGAGACTGAATTCCCACTGAGTAATATAGACGATGAAATTGGGTTCATTCTGAAAATGAACTACTCTCAATTTTAAGTAAGACATTTGAAATATTTGCAAAATCAGCATCTATGAAGCATTGTACAATAAACAGTTGCACAGATTGATTAAGACTTCAAGGCAAAGAAAAAGAAAAGAATCAGAGATCCTTGAAGTACTAAGCCCGTGTGTCAGGGAGAATGATGACAACATGTCAAAGGGCAAATTGTGCCAAATTCTGAAAATCTAGTCTGTGGTGTGAGCAAGAAAAGGAATTAATTCATCAGCTATATTTGTTTATCAGATTAGACCAGCTGAACTTAAAAACCTCATATATACATATGTGCGAAAATATATAATTCATATTCTGTAATTTCATGTACATAAGAGAAAAAAATCATAGATTATAGAATCTTTGAGTTGAAAGGAATTTTAGATTCATGCTAGTGAACCTTAGTTGAACTGTCAGTACTGCCCAACAATCTTTTCACATTCATCTTTTGTAGCTGTCCATTTGCATTCCTCACAGCAACTGGTCCAAACCTCTCCCATTCATTGCTACTTCTAATCTAGTCTAACCCCCTTATGTTATGAAGAAAGTAAGGCCTAGAGAAATTAAGTGGCTTATATGACAGTTAGACAATGGAAAAACAAAAATTAATTGAGTCCTCCTGATTCCAGATTTTCTACAATCTTCACTGTGGCTACTTTAGAACTGAACTCTTCTCATATTTCAGTCTATTGTTCATTACCAAAAATGAAAAAAAAAGTATTCTATTATTTATATAGTTTGTTGAACCAAATGGATAAAGCTACCATAATAGAGAGTAAAAGGGTTTCAAAGTAAAAAAAAAAGGCACCATTCTTGCTTTCAAGTCATTTAAAATTATGTAAGGAGCAGCTAGGCGGCACAGTGAATAGAGCACCAGCCCTGGAATCAGGATGACCTAAGTTCAAATCCAAACTCAGACACTTAATAATTGCCTAGCTGAGTGATTATGGGCAAGTTGCTCTTAACCCCATTGCCTTAAATGAAATTTAGTGTAGTGGGGAAGTGTATACACAGTTGACAACCTGGAAAAGAATCACTTCTGCCTAAAGAATGAGGGAAAGCTAATGGGGAAAAGGGGGGGGGGGATTTGAATTGAGTCTGAAGGAAAGAGTTTCCAAGAGGAAGTAAAGAAGCAAAACTTTATTAGGCACAGTGCTAAGCCCTTTACAAATATCTCACTTGATCCTAACAATAATCCTGTGAGGTAGATGCTTTTATCCCATTTTATAATAGAAGAAACTGAGGAAACAGTGTCAAAAGTAATTTGACTAGTGTCTGAGGTCAAGTTCAAACAAGGCCTTGTGCTCTGCCCACTGCACCCACCTACTACCTGTAGAAAGAGTGACGGGTTAGGAAAAGCATAACAAACCTCAAGACAAATTCAGCGAATACAGGGAATAATTTTTGGGGGGCAAGACAATGGGATTAAGTGAGTTGTCCAAGATCACACAGCTACATGTCTGAGGCCGGATTTGAACCCAGGTCATGGTGCTCTAACCACTGCACCACCTAGCTGCCCCAAATTCAGGGAATTAATGACAAAGAATTCAGTTTACCAGGAGTATAGCTTTTTATTCAGTACCTACTCCCTGTCAGGCACTTTGGTAGACCTTGAATGTACCAATATCAATACAAATCTTTATCAGAAAGGAGTTTATATTCTATTGAGGAAAAGAACACTTACTGCATAGAATCAAAGGGAATAAAGAGAAACAGAGTAGATAAATACAAAATAATTAGGGAGGAAAGAAAATAGAAGTTGGAGGAAGAAGTGTAAATTAAGCTTCAAGTAAAAGATGATACTTTCTATAAGTATGAGGTAGAACCAAGGCAAAGGGGATATAAAATATCATGTGTGAGAAACAGAGAGAATGGCCTTTTGGGTTGATACCAGAGTATAGTGATAGAGGAAGTTATAACTAATAAAGCTGGAAGGATAGATGGGGGCTAGAACTTTAAAAGTTTAACAGATGAGTTTATATTTTCTTTTAGAAGGCATGGGGAGTTAGAATGGAGTCATGTGAGCCGATTTGTATTTAAGGAAAATTATCTTGACAGTATTGCCAAAAATGAACTGGAGACCCAAGACCTGAAAAGGGAGACCATTTGGGACTCTGTGTAATAATCTGACTAAGAAGTGTTGAAGCCTTGTGGATAAGGCATGTGAAAAAGAGAAAGGGGGAAATAAGACTACAAAGGCAGAGTAAAAACAGAATATGAAGAGCCAGGCAGGAATGACAAGCTAAAAATTCTCATCTAGATTTTTTTAAACTTTTTTTTATTTATTTAAAGCAATAGGGTCAAGTGACTTACCCAAGGCCATACAAGTAAGTATCTGAGGTCAAATTTCAACTCAAATCCTCCTGACTCCAAGCCTGATGCTCTATCCACTGTGCCACCTAGCTGCCCCCTTATCTAGCTTTTACAAAATATAAGAAAACCTTATTTCTGAATCTTGTAACTATTTCTATGAACATCTATAGTACATGGTAGAATATACTATAGAAGGAAATATCAGATTTCCTACATTTGATTATCTATGTATTTCCTGGGGGGCAGAAGAGCTGGAAGGAAAAGAGGCAGAACAGTCATTAGATCCTTATTAGGGAAGATAATGATTCAAACAACAAATATTTATTTAGTGACCAGCTATGTATAAGACCCTATTCTAGATTCAGGAGATATAAAGACAATAACAAAATTATCTTTGAGTTTAAGAAGCTCATATTCTACTGAGAATTTGCCATGTGTATACAAGTATGATGCAAGATGAATAGAGGTAAGAGATTGCACCACCAACCAGGAAAATCAGGGAAAGCTTCCCAAAGCAGGTAGTATCTGAGAAGGAAGGCAAGACTCCCTTCATCCAAACTCAAAATATGTCCCTTTTTTCAAAGGCTAATTGCTCCATTTGGGTTCTTTCTACTAACCCTTCCTTCTTCTTTTAGACCCCCTGCTCCATCAAAGATCCTCCCCTCTCTATGTTACTTCCACGATGTATCCTTCCTTCCTGTCTAGAAATGTCTTTAGGTCTTTCCCTTCCCTTGATCCTGTTCACTCTTCAAGCTATTATTCTATCATTCTTCATTTTGCTAATGTTACTAAAGGTCTAGAGTGTTAACTTTCTTTTGTATCTTGGACCCATTCTGTAATCTGGTAAAGCCTGAAGCCTCCTTCTCAAGATGGTGTTATTTTTTAATTCATAGGGAATGTTAATTTTCAGTATGAGTTTAGTGAAAATAAAGGTGGCATTCATTCCCATCCGACTTTCCAGACCCCCTGAAATCTCGAGGATAAGAACCCCTGTTCTAGAAAGAGAACTCTAGATTTACTGCTTCTGCTTTCTCACTACCCACTCACTTGTAAACTTTGTAGTCTGATTTCAACTCCTACTGCTCTACTGATGTTGATTTATTAAAAGGTCAACCAATGAGCTCCTGATTGCCAAAATCAATAAGGGAATTTTTTTCACAATCTTTATTGTCCTTGACCTCTTTGTTACAATCAGTGCTGTTTACTACTCACTCTATCTTAAAAATCTTTCCTTTCTTGACTCCAGCACTCTCATGGATCTCCTTTTCTCTTTCTATTTGTTCTCTCTTCTTCTTGTCTTCTCAATATTGATATTCTTCAGGGTTCTATATTTATTCCTCTTCTTCTTCTTCTTCTTCTTCTTCTTCTTCTTCTTCTTCTTCTTCTTCTTCTTCTTCTTCTCTCTCTCTCTCTCTCTCTCTCTCTCTCTCTCTCTCTCTCTTATTTTATAAATCTCTCAGTTTCCCTCCCTTGAACCATCATTCCCATGTAGGCAATTCCTGAAACTATATTTCCAGCTACAAGTCCTCTGTCATGCTTCAGACCAGAATTTTCAACTTTTTCTTTGATAACTCTTCCTGGATAGCTCAATTATTCACTAATCCAGACTTTCTCTTCAAATGTCTCTATTCTATGAATGCTATCACATTGTTCCACAGTTCCAAAACAATAAGGTCATCTTTGACTTCTTCCTAACACTGGTCTCTGTCCCGTATACTAGTCTCATTTCTATCCCAACCAGAAAAAGTCTTTCAATTTATGCCCTTCTCCTTCTCCTATCTCCTTCACCTAATATAATTGCTCATTTATCTCTTGCCCAAACTATAACTACAAGTTTCCTAGTGGTCTCTCTGCTTCCAGTTTCTCACATTTACCATCCATCCTGCAAACTACTGCCACATTAATTTTCCTCAGGCATTAGTCCTCTATCATATTATCCCATGGCTCAAAAATTTTTAAATAATTTCCTATTATCTACAGAATAAAACCCAAATTTATCTTCCTGGTTTTCAAGGCCTTTTATAATTAGACCTTACCCTATATTTCCAACATTATCTCCTATTCATCTTTCCCACATATACTATATTTGAACTATCTACTTTCCCACAAAGATCCTTCCCTTTTCAGCTTTCAGGTCTTTATTCAAAATGTTTCTTCCAACTAGAAGCAATGCTTTTCCTCCACATACCCAATTAAAGTAAAGTAAAATAAATAAAATAGTTTGGAAGCCAGCTTCATGAAGACTTTGCAGAAATTGTAAGGTCTCTATAGGTAAGGTTAATGTCTTACATATAGGGCAGCTAGTTGGTTCACTTGATAGAATGCCAGTCATGGAATTAAAAAGACATGAGTTCAAATCGTGCCTCAGTTGTACCATCTTGGACAAGTAACCTTAACTCTCATCTTCCTTGCTTCAGCTTCCTCATCTGTAAAATGAGCTGAAAAAGGAAATGGCTAACCACTCCAGCATCTTTACTAAGAAAATCCTAAATGGGGTCACAAAGAGAAAAGACTGAACCACAACAGTAAATCTTCCCTCAAACCTAACAGTACAAATAATCACAGAATGAACAGTTCCCCCTGCCAAAATTATCTCCCCCTTCTGAACTAATTAGTACAGCACTTTTGTGCCCCATATTGCAAGTTAACATCATATATTGTTTTAGTTATTTTTATATTTGTCTTCTTTTACCTACCAGATCATAAGCTCTGTGAATACAGGCTTTGTGGTTTATTCTTCTGTGTACTTCCTCACAGAGAGGCAGAGGACATGACAGATAGTAGGCTGAACCTGATGTCAGGAAGTTTCAAATTCTATCTCTCACACTTTCTAGCTGTCTGATACTGAATAGGTCATTTAACCCCTCTAAGCCTCGGGCAAGTCTATAAGATTTCTCTTCTAAATCTCAATCAGACAGTAACTGTTTTTCCTCTGGAAATTATGTCTTCTTCATGTCTTGATGTATGCCTTCAGAATGCAGTCTAGAACAACACCTTGAGCATAGCAGTGATTTGATATTTTGAATAAAGTATCATATCAATCTTTTACTCTATTTTCCAATTTGAAATTATGTCAAGTAAAGGGTTAAAATGTCCTTATCCTTTGATACAAAGATTATGTCTAGGCATATATGGCCAAATAAGTTAAAGTCTAAAGAAAAGGCCCCTTATATACCAAATTTACAGTTATATTTTTGTTGTAGTAAAAAAAAATTAGATACAAAGTAGAAGCCTATCCTTTTAAAGTGTGGTGCATGAATTTTTTAATGTTACTTTGCTAAAAAAAACATTATGACTATAATAATGAGAAGAATGGGATAACTTACCTGGACTTATGCAAAATAGAGTCAGCAGACCCAGAAAAACAATATACAGAATGACTACATTATTACTTAGGGAATAGAAAAGGAGAAAATACTGCAACCGTTGAGGGTAAATATATGGTATGGAGTCAGAGGATTTGGATTCAAATTCTCACGCTGTCATTTACTGTGTGACCTTGGCTAAGTTGTCTAAACTCTTTAGACCTTACCCTTTCCTCATCTGTAAAATGATAGCTTTGGATTTAGATGATTTCTAATCCAGTTCCAAATCTATAGTCCTAATTGCTTATCCATGATCCTACCCCTGTTTTAGTATTGGTCCTGGAATGTTTAGACAATGAGGGCCTGGACAATGAGGGTCTGGACAATGAAGGCCTTGGTTAGCTTTCTCTGGGGCATGAGTAATGGAAGTCCCTTTTCTAAACTTTGGAACATGGACAGATAATCTATGACTGTTTCCAGTCCATTACTGCATGCCTTTGTTGAATGCTGAGCCAGAATTGAGAGTGCATATAAAAGACTTCCATGAGGGCAGCTTGGTCTTTTTCCTTTCCTGGCTATGTTACCATGAAGAAGAAGAACTGCTGTGAGCTTTGGTATGTGAGCACATGACCCTTTTATTTTTGTCTGTTGCTTTCATCTTTCCATTGCTTGCATCAATCCATTCCTGCTCTTAGGTTGACTATATTGGAAATTGTTTGACTTTATAGTTTCAAAAGATCAGAAGTCCATAAGAGATTTTTGTCAACAACCAAACCTAAGGAGGTAACAGCAACCTCCTTGAAGAATGTCAACCTATGACCAGGGATGAAAATCTGTGCCAGAATTTCCTGGCATCCGGTCTCAGAAAGAAAAACCCCAGAACAGAACTATATCAATTCAGAAGCCTAAATGCCATTTTTCTTCAAGAAAGAAAGTGACTTTGTGGATTAGTATAAAGTAAGCTTTGTGAGGTGAATGCTTTTGTTGAAACTAATTTAAATTTGAACCCATTTCTCCTCAGTGCCAAGGTGGTATAAAGGAGAGTGTGACCCTCAGGCATGTAAGATGTTTTTGTATTTCTAGTCTTGCTATATCTTCTCAATTAACTACCCTTTGTAAAAGCTAATTGATGTTAATTGTTAAATGATACCAGGGCACCAATCACAAAAATGAATCAATAATGTAAGGGAGGAAATAATTATAATTAGAAATTGATCTTGGGGAGAGCCCAAATAGAATCTCAAGTTTATAACTTTTGGAAAGATGTCCTCAGTTCCTCCAAGATACCCTAGAAAGCTAAGGAGGAAATTTAGCCAGTCTTGTTCTGGGGACTGATTCATCAGTGCAAATGAGATTTGCATAAGAATACCCCAAATTTATAAGGGCTGATGATGTTTATCCTTCATTCTCAAAGAAGACCATGACATCAGAGTGGTAATGTCATGACAAGCACATGAATTAGATTTGAATGAGGCAGTGCTGCTGTGCTAGGTCACCAGCCTCACTTTCTCCTCCACAGTCATCTGGATCCAGAGGCCAGATATGAATCAGGACAACTGGAGAAGACCCTGGATGCTGGACAATCAGGGTTAAATGACTTTCCCAAGATCACACAACTTGTGAGTATCAAGTGTCTGAGTCTGAATTCGAACTCCCATCCTCCTAATTACAAGGTCAGTTCTCTATCCACTGTGCCCTCTAGCTACATTTGAATGGTAGGCAACACTTGTCTTATGAGGTTTTCTTAATGAGGGGAGATGGGGTAACTAATTTGAAAGACAACTGGTAGGGGCAGCTAGGTGGCATAATGGATAAAGCACCGGCCCTGGAGTCAGGAGTACCTGGGTTCAAATCCAGTCTCATACATGGAAAAAATATATATAATATTGCAAAGTCTCAGATATAGGCTCCCTGTAAATAAAAAGAGGAAAACCGATGTTGGTGGCCACAACCCAAGAGATCAAGCTCCTTATGTCAAATTTATAATTAGTGTGTTCACTATCTCCCTCCCTAAACTGAGAACTCAGGATCTGATTAGCCCCAAGGCTTTGAAACTTGACTATAACACCACCTTTATCCTACAATAGCAATGCTCTCTCACAATGGCCTCCCATGTTTGCAAATTAGATAAGATCCAGTAGGAGCCAAGTGCTCTAAGCATCAAATGCTAAAAAGTCAACACTGATTCTGAAGACCTCAAGTCTGTGGGGTTCAGAGAAGGAACAAAACTCCAGACTTAGTAATAGGGCAAAAGTTCAAGAAT
The DNA here is from genome assembly GCF_037893015.1 of Macrotis lagotis. Lineage (NCBI taxonomy): Eukaryota > Metazoa > Chordata > Mammalia > Peramelemorphia > Peramelidae > Macrotis > Macrotis lagotis. The sequence goes on from NC_133662.1 coordinate 63,216,638, forward strand.
GTTAGAGTTCCAGTCTCAGCACTGCTGTTAAGCACATTGAGTTTTGCTTAGCTCTGGGTTTTCTCCTTTTTTTACATCAGCTAAAAAATGTGGAGAATAATTTTATTACTGGGAATACTGTAAGAATTTATCAAATATGATAGAATATGGCCTAGCGGAAAGAACCCCAGAGGTAGGACCCTTGAAAATCTGGTTTCTATACCATCCTCTTCTTAGTGATAACTAGGTGACAAAGGACAGGTTGTTTCATTTCTTCACCTGTAAAATGAAGGCGGGGGGGGAGAATTAGATGGTAGCTAGGTGGAGGCAGGTAGGTAGTCTAATAGAGACAGCTCTAGACATGGAGCTAGGAAGACCTGAATTCAAACATAATCTCAATAAGAGTGGTATGTCTTTGGGCAAGTCATTTAACTTCTATTTGCCTAAAGAAGGAAATGACAAACCACACCAGTATGTTTTCCAAGAAAACACCATAGGCAACATGATCCATGGAGTCATTAAGAGTAAAAAGTAAAACAAAGCAGAATAGTAACAATAACAAACATTAGATGATCTCTCAAGTCTTATCTAGTCTGACATGCTATGATCCAATAAGCATTCAAAATCTATCTAAAGCTTTTAGACCTTCATCTCTTTCCCACAGTTTACTTTTAAAGGATTTGTAAAGTGACTATATATTGAAATGATTGTGAAAAGCATATCAAAGGCATACCAAATTACTATTATTATGCATGAAATAAGTCGGTTAAATAAGATTTTGCTGCAGTGAAGGCATCTTAAGAACAAATTTGTGGTTTGAGTGGCTGAGTTGTACAAAAGAAAGAATTCAGAATTTGGTGTCAAAGGACTTGGATTTTAATCCTGACTCTGCCATTTAACTGTGTGACCCTGGACAAGTCATTTCTCTAGAGTTCTATCTCCTATAAAATGAGGGATTAGCCTGGAATACCTTTAAATGCCCATTCAGTTTTAGAGCTATGATCCTGCAAAGAAAAAAAAGGTGGGTGATTGCTTTTTAATAATTAATAATAATAATATTTAATAATATTAAAATCAATTTCTGAATGTGAATTTTTAAAATTCTCCTTTGTAGGGTTCTGCTTCTAATGTTGCCTCTAGAACTCTACTATTAGAGATGTGCTACTATTATAGATGGAAACTTTTCTGATTATTATTGATTCATTTCTATTGTTCAATGCTGTTGTTCAGTCATGTCCTATTTTTTGGGACCCCAAGCACCATAATTGTCCAGTGGTTTGTTTGGAGATTTTTTGGCAAAAATACTAGAGTGGTTTGTCATTTCCTACTCTAGTGGATTAAGACAAACAGAGGTTACACAGCTAGTCACATGGGGTCACAAAGCTGGTAAAAGTCTGAGGTTGGATCTGGACTCAGGTCTTCCTGACTCCAAACCCAGACTCTATTGGTTCATTGATTTCTAGGTAATTAAATAACTAAGCAAATGAATAAAGTTGGGTCTTGCCTGGTACTACAAATAATATTTGTCTATTAATATGCAAACTTCCTAGATCCTTTGTTTGCTAACAAGAAAGAGGAAACCAGTCATCTTCTCGATGTTCCCTTTAAAATAAACAAATATTAGTTTGCTTGAAAGATTGTTATAGTAGGGGTCCTATTGTCTTACAATTCCCAAAATCTTTTTTTCTTTTTTTTTCTTTATTAAGGATTTTATTTATTTACTGAATCTTTTATTCTTGATGGCAAAATCACAGTAATGTCTTTTCAGGTTTTTTCCCCTTTCAAATCCTGCTTAGAATATTAAATTCTACTATTGTCCTATTAGAAACCAGGAGGGATGGGAATTCAGGGAAGCCTGGAAGAATTTGCATGAACTGATGCTGAGAGAGATGAGCAGAACCAGAAGAACATTGTATACCCTAACAGCAACATGGGAGTGATGATCAACCTTGATGGACTTGCTCATACCAACATCAGGCACAATTTCGGTATATCTGTGATGAAGAATGTCATCTGTATCCTGAGAAAGAATTGTGGAGTTTGAATAAAGACCAAAGACTATTACCCTTAAGGTTTTTTTTTAATTGTCTTATTATGTAATCCTGCTATATCTCATACTATATCTTTCTTCCTTAAGAATATGATTTCTCTTGGAGCAGCTAGGTGGCGCAATGGATAAAGCACCAGCCCTGGAGACAGGAGTACTTGGGTTCAAATCTGGTCTCAAACATTTAATAATTACCTAGCTGTGTGGCCTTGGGCAAGCCACTTAACCCTGTCTGCATCATATTCAACTTAGATCAATGCATACCATGGAATGATGTAAAGACAAACAAACTGCCTTCTGTGGGGGGGGGGGTAGGGAAGCAAGATTGGGGAGAAAATTATAAAACTCAAAAATAAGACCTTTCTAAAATTTAAAAAAATAGGATACTAAGTTCTGAAAATTTAGGTATTTTTTCCCCTACCTTTTAGGGAACACCTTGGTCATTATGACCATGGTAATAGACACTAGAGGAGACATAGTTTAACTCAGAATGCTTCATGTCCCAGCTAGAACTGGTGTCCTTTCCAGGATCTGTAATGTCAAGGAAGGATTTGTATTCAGAGTTAGAAAGACTCTGAGAGTAGCTTTCTAGTCATTATATCATAGAGCCTGGGGGCGGGGGGAATGTAAACCATGACTGAGAAATACTATACTAAACCCTCTATTTCCAATGAGAGAGATAATTGTTTTTCTATTATGTAAATAATTCTTGAGCAAATTAGGATCTAGAGTTTTTTATTTCCTCATTTAAACCTTGCCTCTGAGGAAGGTCAGTCAATTGTTGAAGTTATTGATGATATTACCCCAGAATCTCAATGAAAATGAGATTGGACCAAGCCCCACCAAGCTAAGAGATTTGACTTCTGTTTGTGTAAACAGAATCCAGTCTAGGTGAGTTCTTACCCTCAAATGAGTCCCTCTCCTTGTAAACCTCCATTAGAATTTAGGATAACCTGGCTCATGAAGGAGAAAACCAACCAGAGTGTTCTTGATAGAGATGTATTCTCTTGTCCAGATTGCTAGAGATGACTGAGTATTATGACCAAGCCATGTTCTCAGTGGGAGGAGCTAAAGACTTCTAATCCACCTCCTCATTAAATGACCACCAATCAGGGTTGATTTTCACTTATCAGGGGCATCCCCTTTTCCAAATATATATTAAGATTTTCAGCCTCTCCATGGTTTTGTCTTTGATTTCCCCCAGAGAAACCATTGATCATCAATTTATTGATTATTAGCTAGTCTAATTAATAAATTGATTATTAATTACCCAGAAACTCTGTTTCTTGGGATTTTTCCTTCATCACAACACAGACAGGTCAGATTCCCAGAGAGCAGCAGCCATGTCTCTCCTCAGAGATCTAGGAGGCACTGGAGAGTTGGGACTGGTGGAGTACTGGAGTGGGAAGATCCCATCTGCAGCTATTACCTATGTGACTTCAAGTATATCATGAATTTCTGCATCTATGTCTCCATAGATATAAATGTAGATTGGAATGGATTATAACTGATACCTTTCCTAGGCCAGTGTCACTTGCCTAGATAAGAGAGCATGTGGACTTCTCCACTTCTAAGAGAGAGGAAGAGGGAAGGGGAGGAGAGAAAGAAGATGCTGCAAAGCCAAGAATGCTACTTGGATCCAATTCAGGGCAGGGCAGATCCAAGACAACAAGCAAGACCTGGAAAATTAGAAACCCAGAGTTCTTCTGGGCTACCAAAAATGAAGGAATAATCCAAGAGTCCAGGGAAAGACTGTCAATCACATTCTCAATTAAGAGAAAAGAAAGAAATCTCCTACACCTTAGGTAATAAGAAGTAAAGAAAAAGACAAGAAAGCATGGCCAAAGGACAAACTTGAGTTTTCCCTACCACTTCCAGTCAAACTAAGTCTCTCATAGTCCTTAGCTTTACTTCCAAGAATTATTTTGCTTCTCCTCTCTGGAAACTCTGCCAGGAGGACCTAAGTTGGAAAAGGGGAAGTCTGATCCTTTTTTTTTTTTAGTACCGACCTGTGTTTTCATTGGTATTAGGAACTTTTGGTTAAAAAAAAAAACAACTACCTCTACTATTGCTGATTAACAACTGTATTTGCAATTTCTAATGTTAGAGAATTGTCTGGTGGTATTACAAAGTTAAATTATCTGCCTGAGATCACTCAGCTCACATATGTGCCAAAGGCAAAACTTTAATTCAGGTCTCAAAATGTCTCTGAGGGCAGCTCTCTCTCTCCACAATATCGCTCTGCCTATCAAAAGTATATTTCATGCCCTAGATTTAGAAGTACTCTCCTAAATTTCTATTCATATTGGCAATTCAGATCCCCAGAGGACAACTACCTAAGGAGCATTGGACATGGTCATCTTCTACTTCTGTAGCACATGACCCACAATCAATGTGCTTCCTCTTCTTGATTATCATTTTATATCTGTTATAAGACTGGACCTGATGATCTTGAGACCACCATGATAATTTCTCCTTAAAGAAGGCTGTATACAGAATCTAAGCATGGAAACATTGCTATAAGATTAGCATCATATTGATCTTTCCTTAAGAGAGACTTTGGTTCATAGATCATACTGTTACAATTGAAATCAAGGTAAACTGAGATACAAAATTCTGAGCCTAATCAATTTATAGATAGTGTGAATTTGGTAATAAATAGGTTCTCACTTTCTCAGAAAAACAAAGACCCCAAATGATGGGGGAAAGCTTATGGACAAAGAGGAGCATTCAGAATAGAAGACACTATCATTGATGGGCAAGACAATATAATTTGTTATAAAGTCTGTAGTACCAGAGACATGAGGAACAATATGATTGATGGAAATTAAAAATGTGAAGCTAACCCCTCCTTCTATTCTGTCACTAAGAAATATTCATTGTTTGAGTTTATCTGAAAAGACAGTTTAGTGATAGTGAACCACACTACCTTAGACAACATACCAGACCAGTCCAGATCAGACTCTCTGATACTCATTCACATCTCTCAAGAATAGCAGACTTCCTTGAGGCAAGAACAGAACAATGATTAGCAAGAGAAATGAACTTCTAAATTTAAATTAGAAATAATGAGTGATTTACAGGAAAAGCTGTATTTTCAAACAACTCTAAGACAAATGTACATAACTATGGCAGTTGTTAAAATGTGAGTGATGATTCAGAATGGAATCAATAACAAAACAAAACAATTTGATTTTCTCAATTTTCAGTAATCATAGAAAAACACTGACAATAATATTTTTCACAGTTTAGTACAGCTGTGTCCCCCAAATGATATTTTGCTTATAATTAACTTGTTTTTTCCCTAATAGGCAAATAACCCAAATAATATTGTCTACCACTAGCTTATTTTTGCTCCATGATAACCAACCCTCCAGATAATATTTTGTCCTGACACTTGATTTATAAATCGTTCAGTTTATACAAAATCAGAATATAAGAATACCACACTCAGAAGGGCACTTCAGAGCACACTATCTCCTTTAGCCTGAGCTGGAGCATTTTCCTGCTGGAGCATGCCTCCTCCTGCTGAATGCACCTGTGTATAGATGTTAAGAATTGTATGTTGGATTCTTTTGCTTTTCTCCCTTTTCCCTCTCTTCTCATTGTTGTCAATAAAGTTTTGCATTGGACTGATTCCTGTTTTACGCATTATTCTCAGCATTCAGACTCATTAAGGGGTCATTTCTCCCCAACATTTCTATATGGCCCAAGAGCCTTTCCTTAGATATATACTGGGAATCCAATAATCAGTAACTGAGTAACTTATTGACAATCACATCTACTTTGGGGAAGAACCCAGTTATAGAAAGCAAAGGTCAATATCTTCTCAATGGGAACTCCCCTATGCCAGAGGACTGTCACAAAACAGTAAATCAGCCAAATCTGGTTAGCTTTTAGAAAGAGATATTTTACTAAATATTTAAAATAACTAAATAACTAAATAACAGTTGATACAAAAGATCCCCGCCCAAAATCTGAGACAGACTCTTTAACTAGAATGTATACCAGGGAAAAGTGAGCTCAATCTTAAAGAGGACAAGTGGCAATCTAGCAAAGGAGTAAATGATAGCTACTAGAAATTCCTTTTTGTTGGCGTCCTCAAGATATCCTCTATAGGTATGGGTTCTTTTAAACATCCTTGAAGTGGTATATTAATTTATTTTTTTTATCAAATTTAGTCTGTCCTTGTCTTCCAATGCAGATATGACTATTAGCTGTTGCTATTTTAGGAATATTTCTAGGACACTGTTGAAAAATGCTGTCTTAGGGACACATCTAGAACCCTGTTGAAAAATGCTATTTTAAAGACATTTTTAGAACACTGTTGGAAAATGCTGTCAGGGAAATTTCTAGGACACTGTTGAAAAATTCCAACCCCTCCAGTGTTCTAGACTTTACAAGGTCCTCTTTCAGTCAAGGGAGAAGAAGGAGATCAAGACCAAGGTGCTCTCCAAATTTTCCTCAAGAAATTCCTTCTTAGGGGCTTGACTGGAGGTTTCTACCATTAAGATATCATGAGTACTGACTTGACTTGTTCAAGAACTGGATTTAAGAGAGGCAGAATTTCATAAAGTCATCAGTCTCATTTTCAAGATGTCCCATGATGCAGTGGATGATCTTAGCATCTTCAATGTCTGACAAAACTCTAAACTGTCCAAGGGTGCCTGCTTCAGTCACCTTCATGGCCATTGGAACAAATTGTTCTCATCCACCCATTCCACCACATACTTGAGGTAGACATCCCTCTAACTCACCAGCAGGTTTGTCAGTAAACCTCAACCTGGTTCAGTTCATCTGCCAAGATAGTTTACCAGGGTGTGAGCCACTATGCATGCAACAGCTTTTTCGAGCCATAGCTGAGAGTTTAGTGTCAGGTGGATAATAAAGATGTATTAGCAGCCCTGAAAAGAGTTTGGCAAGCCCTCATACCAGAGATGCTAGTCCTCTCTGAACACATGGTACATCCTCCATGGATTCCAAACTGAATCACTATTTTCTAGAAGACTCACAGAACATGACCAATTTTCATCTGTCAATTGAGAGTTCCTAAGCAAAATCACTTCAGTTTATTAAACTTTCAAAGACAACTAAATTAATCAAAAACTTTTCTCCTTAATCTAAAACTCATAACTGAGGCCACATTCACACTTAGTGATCTTTGATTGATTGAACTCAACATAGAATCTTGTTTAAATAGGGTGGACTAATTGATGTAATCAAGTACCACCTTTACAAAAGCCACTTCTTTGATCCTTTGGTATTCAGTTATTTCAGCCATATTCAAAACTTCTTGACCTCATCTGGGATTTTCTTGTCAAAGATACTGGAGTAGATTGCCATTTCTTTCTCCAGATCCTTTTACAGATAAGGAAACTAAAGCAAACATGTTTCATTGACTTTCCCAATGTCACACAGCTAGAAAGTGTCTGAGGTCATATTTGAACTTGCAAAGATGAGCCCAATACTCCAGTTCTGGCCAAAAAGGCAAAGTCCCAAGACCCACTTAGAGAACTTTTCATTGATTAGAGTGATAGGAGGAAGTTTTTCTACAACCTCCATCCCCATCCAAAAAAAAGCCAAAAAGTATCAGGTATAAATTGAAAAAAAAAAAAGAGTGAGGAACAGTGAAGCCAAAGGCATAGCAATTAAATGTCAGCCATTAATTATGATAATATCAGTGAAATCAGAACTAAAGATATCCTATAACAGACACTGAAGTAGTTGTCTTAATAGTCAATATGCAAGGATAAGAAGTAATTAATAATGGCAGTGAGATGCTCTTCCTGTGGCACTGTTTGAGATTCTCCTTTTCCTCAAATAAAATTTGGCATTTATTTCTCTTATTAAGTTTGCCCTATCACTTGACCCTGCCTGGTTTTCTATCATAAAAGCATTATTTGAATTTTTATATACAATTCTTCAACTAAAGTTCATATTTTTCCCAACATACATACATAAAAATAATGAAAATGGGAATTTTCATAACAGTAACCACTTTGAGCAATTTCTCATATTGTATCATAGGTTTAGAGCTGGAAGAGACTTTAGAAGTTACTTATCCTAAATCTCACATTTTACAGATAAAAGAATTGAAACCTGGGGAGTGTAAAAGATTTTCCCAAGTTCTCAATTACAAAGAGGCAGAAGCAGGATCTGACTTCAAATTTTCTAACTTCTAATGCAGCACTCACACTTACTAAGGAATTAAATGTTGCTGCTTTAATATACTGCTATTTTGCACATGACTTCAAATTGTAGCATCAGATGCCATCAAATGTAAATTGGTCACTGACATCTTTCCAAAGAATAAATAAATAAATAAATAAATTGTTACACTGAATGACAAAGACCAAATTCAAATGATAAACATCCAGATGCTTCCAGGCAGTAGATCAGACCCACAGATTGTGGAGATGCAATGAATTTCAGGGTTTTGAGATGATCATTTCTTATTTATTTTATTTATTTAAGGCAATGGGATTAAGAGTGGCTTGCTCAACACACAGCTAGACAATTAATAAGTCTCTGAGGATAGATTTGAACTCAGATCCTCTTGACTCCAGGGCCAGTGTTCTATCCACTGCGCCACCTAGCTGCCCCTGAAATTATCTTTTGAGGCATACTCTATTAATTAGATTGAATGATGACCCATCTACTCTTCCCCTTACTAACTTCATTTATATTTAGTTTACATTAGGATACCTGAAGAGGGAAAATGTAATTTCATTTTTAAAAATTTTATTCACTTGTAATCAGAAAAAAATTCTGCTTATTTTAGTTTCAGAGTTTTGCAGATCTTCAAAGGCTCATGATTTATAGCAATTTTTTACTCTAAAGAACAAAAGAGATATCAAGACTTTTTCCAGTTATTTTGAGAAAATATCCAAACATTCAGGGCAATTAGGTGGCTCAGTGGATAGAGCACTGGCCCTAGAATCAGGAATACCTGAGTTCAAATCCAGCCTCAGCTGCTTAATAATCACCTAGCTGTGTAAGCTTGGACAAATCACTTAACCCTATTGCTTTGCCAAAAAAAAAAAAATCCAAATATTTACTCAACTGACAAATAATAATTAACTGAATACTTAATTATCTAGATTCTCTAATTTGTTCACAATTACTAGTTAGTAAATAATAATAACAAGAATGAAAACAAGCATGAACAATCTTGGTAAATAATAATGATAACAATGATTAAAATATTATTTAGATATGCTCCCTTTGCATAAAATTACTTAGTAAAAATAATACTTATTTGGAGACAATTTAATCTGTCTAAATATTCCAATTTGTGTAGAATTGCTTGGATGGGAAATAATAATGCTTTTTGGATACTTTAAACAATACATATATTTTCAGTCTCTTAGCATGGGTGTTCCCTCCACTAATACAGTTTGAAATTCATTCATATATTATTCTATATTTTTTTCCTAAGCCTTGACTCACCATATGTTCTCACAAATCCACCTAACATACTAGAAGACTTCTGACCATTTGTTGTAGGGGGGGGAAAAAGATAGCACCTTCCTTAATAACTAGTGTATACTCCTTTTCCCTATAAAGCTTGTCTCACAGGGACTTACAAGGATCAAATGAGATAATGTCCATAAAGTACAATATAAATGACAGTCATTATCATTCTTTTAATATTTCACAGACATTAGAATAGCACAGAAGCTGGACATCTGTTGTCCTCTCTCACTCCAAGACCAGCCCACTTCTTTTTCCAGAGAAATATGAATAGTTCATCATTATAGAGCACTTTTCTCACCCCTAATTCCCTAAATATTATTTTTTTATTTTATAGTTACCATTAGTAAGCAGTCCTGTACTGTGTTGTTTAATGACAAGACTAAATCTATAACAATGAAGAAATTATATATTATTTCAGGGAACAAAAGGAAACTAGGGCTAGAGATATCATTTCATTCTCATTGTCTAGCATTGTCCCCTAGTACCATAGCAGGTACACAATAAGTGATAGTTGATTTATAGTAAGTGCTAATACCAAGACTCAAATTCAAGTCTTTGGACTCTTAAAACCAATTCTCTTTCCACTATAATACCCTGTCTCCAGAGGTAAAGGATCAGGTATCAGAGATCAGGGATTTTGAATTGGAAGGGATCTTAAAGGTAAAATTGTCCAGTGGTGTCAAACTTAAATAGAAAAAGGGAGCCATTAAATTATACACAATCCTTGTGGGTTACATAGTGATTTAGGAAAATAACATATCAACATTATTGTTCTTGTTCAGTTGTTTCAATCATGTCTGATACTTCATGACCCCATTGGCAAAGATACTAGAGAATTTGCCATGTCCTTCTCCAGTTCATTTTACAGAGGAGGAAACTGAGGAAAACTCACTTGCCCAGGATTGCATAGTTAGTAACTGTCTGAGATCAGATTTGAATTCAGGAAGATAAGTCTTCCTGACTGTTGATCCAGATCTCTATCCATTGTGGGTAACCTAACTGCCCCATTATCAGATATGTTTCATTATATTTTTATTTTTATTAAATATGCCCCAATTATAGTTTCATTTTTTTATTTTTTATTTTTTAATATTTAATATTTATTTATTCTCATTTTGTACAAATAACTTTTTTTATACATTAATAAAATATTCTTGTTAAAGAGTAAACAAAATACCCCCTCCCCCCAAAAAATATAGACTTGCTTGAGTGATAAAACTTAGGGGAGAGAAAAAAATTAAAATTAAAAAAAATAATAGTAATAATTGTAGGTATGGCCAGGTGGCACAATAGACAGAGAACCAGCCCTGGAGCCAGGAGCATCTGAGCCCATATCCAGCCCCATACACCCACAAATCACTCCACCATGTGACATGCAAGCTAGCCCAACCCCACTGCCCTGCAAAAACCAAAATAAAAAATAAAAAAGAGACACAAAATAAAATAAAATAGTAATAATAGTAGGGGTGGCTGGGTGGCAGACAAAGCATTGGCCCTTGAGCCAGGAGCACCCGGGTCCAAATCTGGCCTCAGACACCCAATTATCACCCTGCTTTGCAGCCCCAGGCAGGCCACCCAGCCCCATTTGCCCTTCATCCCCTCAAAATAATAATAATAATAAATGTGCTTCAGTCTTTGTTCCAACACCAACAACTCTGTCATGGGTGGATCTCATTCTTTATGATAAGTCCATCACAAAAGTTACTTCCATATTTTTCCACCCTTGCCATTGCTGATCGCAACTCCCTCCTTTCTTATTTCTCCACTACCATGTACTATATTTTCTCTCTCCTTTCACTCTGACTCTGCTGTAGGATAGCTGAGTGGCACAGCAGACAGATCCCTGGTACTGGGGCCAAGAAGCCCTGAGCCCCCCTACCACCCCTTAGGCCCAGCATCCACCTGGCCCTATGGTCCTGGACAGGCCATCCAATTCCAGCCCCTTTCAAGAAGTAAAAAAGAAAATGTGTTATATCTGACTACTCTTCCCCCATAGTCCATCCTCTCCTCCTTCATCCACATCCCCCCCGTCCCCCGTCCCCCCCTCTCCTTCTTACTCCAGATGCCTATACCCCATTGAGTATATATGCTGTTTCCTCTCTTAACCACCTCTGATGAGAGTGAAGATTCCGTCATTCCCCCTTGCCTTCCCCCCTTCCATATCATTGCAATAGCTCATTGTAATAAAGAAAAATCTTATTATATGAAATATCTTGGCCTATTTCCCCCTCTCCTTTTTCTTTCTCCCATTACATTTCCCTTTTTTCTATTGACTCCATTCTAACACCATATTTTATCTTCAAATTCAGCTTTCTCCTGTGCTTCAACTATAAAAGCTCCCTCTACCTGCTCTATTAACTGAGAAGGTTCGTATGACTGTTATCAGTGTCATTTTTCTACGCAGGAATACATGCAGTTCATCATCATAAGTCCCTCATATTTTCCCCCTCTCCTTCAATCTCCATGCTTCACCTGAGTCCTGTATTTGAAGACTAAACCTTCTGTTCAGCTCTGGCCATACCAATAGGAACATTTGAAATTCCCCTGGTTAATTGAAAGTCCATCTTTTATCCTGGAAGAGAACATTCAGCCTTGCTGGGTAGTTGATTCTCAGTTGCATTCTAAGCTCTTTTGCCTTCCGGAATATTGTATTCCAGGCCCTACGAGCTTTTAATGTAGCTGCTTCTAAGTCCTGTGTGATCCTGACTGCAGCTCCACAATATTTGAATTGTGTCCTTCTGGCTGCTTGTAATGTTTTCTCTTTGACTTGGGAGCTTTGGAACTTGGCTATAATATTCCTAGGGGTTGGTTTTTTGGGGGGATCTCTTTCTGGGAGGGGATCGGTGGATTCTCTCCATTTCTATTTTGCCCTCTGCTTCTAGGACATCAGGGCAATTTTCCTGTAGTAAATCTTTGAAAATGATGTCAAGGCTCTTTTCCTGATCATGACTTTCAGGTATTCCAATAATTTTTAAATTATCTTTCCTTAATCTGTTTTCCATATCAGTTGTTTTTTCAATGAGATGTTTCACATTTTCTTCTAATTTTTCATTTTTTTGGTTTTGAAGTAATGAGTCCTGATTTCTCGTAAATTCTTCAATCTCCTTGAGTTCTATTCTTTGTCTGAAGGATTTGTTCTCCTCAGAGAATTTTCTTATCTCTTTTTCCATCTGGCCAATTTTGCTTTTTAAAGCATTCTTCTCCTCAATAATTTTTTGAACTGTTTTATCCATTTGACCTAAGCTGGTTTTTAGCATACTATTTTCTTCAGCATTTTTTTGTATTTCCTTGACTAGGCTGCTGACTTCATTTTCATGTTTTTTCTGCATCTCTCTCATTTCTTTTCCCAGTTTTTCTTCTAACTCCCTCATTTGATTTTCAAAGTCTTTTTTTGAGCTCTGTCATAGCCTGAGACCAATTTCTGTTTTTCTTGGAGTCTTTAGATGAAGGAGCTTGTGTTTCCTCATCTTCAGACTGAGTATATTGATCCTTCTTGGGGTCATAGATAATGCATTTCTCAATGGTCTTCCTCTTTTTTCTCTGCTTGCTCATTTTCCCAGCCTGAGCCTGTTTTTGGGGTGCTTCCTGAGCTTTTGGGACACTCCCACAAGGGTCTCAGTGTGTGAGGCTCTGTCCTCCCTCCTGGTCTGTGAATGACCATAAGCGCCCCCTTCTGCCATGGGGCTGGGGTGGGGGGGACCCTTGCTGTTCTATGGGGGTGGCCTAGACTGTGATCAGGATCTGAATGCGGTCAGATCCCCAGAGTCCTGTTCCAGGGGCAGATGACAGAGCTGGGCAGTCTCTTTCTCTCTCTGTCCACTCCCCTCCCTCAGCTCAGTGGGCTGATGCCCTGGGGGCTCCTGCTTACTGGCTCTGCCTGCTTCTGTTTCCTGGATCCGGAATGCAGTGGCCATGCTGCTCTCTGTGTGCCCTGAGGGCTGGACTTCATGTGCTGAATCTAGCAGAAGTCCCCAGGCTGTTCCCCAAGTTGTGCCCGGTGCTCCCTGGGGCATAGGTCAGGAAACTCCCCTGCTGCTGTGAGCTTCATCTCCCAGTGCCCTAGGGCTGCCTCCAGGAGGCTGAAGTTCTTTCGCTCTGGTGGGCCAACCCTCCAGCGGGCAGCCCCTCCAACCCCAGGGTGCAGAGCCTTTTTGCTCTTTTCCAGGTTACCTTGAGTAGGAGGACTGTCTCACTGGGTCCCTTTGTGGGTTCTGTCTCTCAAAAATTTAGTTAAAGTCCTTAGTTTCGAAGATTTATGAGACAGTGCCTAAGACATGATCCGCTATTGTCACCATCTTGGCTCCGCCCCTCTATCCATATCCCCAATTATAATTTAATCTGTTTCTGAAATTGCTCCCAAGGGTTATAGGTCCCCATGCTGTTGAAGTTCAAAAGTATGACATGTCTGATATAGCCTAATTTCATGATTTTATAGGCGAGGGCCCTAAAATTCATAATGATAGCGCAACCTTGTCATATAATCTGGCTCCAAATCTAGAATTTATCTCCATCTTCCACTCTGCTTCTCTGAAGGAATGAACTACACAGTTATTTTGGGAAGACAAAGGATTTCCCTTACTCTTATCTGCACGAGTCTGGTCCATGACATGACCACCTGAAGATTTTCTGTGCCAAGATTTCTTAAGGCAGAGGGTCAAGTCTAGATTTCTTGAAATCATTCTGTATCAGAGTAATTTTTCTAGGCCAATCAATAAAGACCCAAGCTGTAACAAAGGTATAGCCACCACAGATGCTGATGCCATAAATGTGCTAGTGTAGGATGACACAGTATTAGTGAATCAAATAGTATTCTGAGGCTCCCAGGTCTCCTTTCACACCATCATCTCCCTTCTTCCCCCCGCCCCCAGCAGCGTGTAAGGAATAAGATCAAATCTGTTATACCATTAGTGCCCCATAATTGTGTCTAGAAATGAGGTGGGAAGTAGCAGTAATAACTGGATAATAAGGGCAAAAAAGAAAATATGTTCAGCCTGTCCCAGGATCATTTGAATGTAGGTTCAGAGGAACAAACCCTGACAGCAATCTAAAATTGGGCCAGCCTCCCAGGGAGAAAAACCATCATTTGATCCTCTGGGAAGCAACTAATGCTCCTTGAATGATGCTATAAGCATCACTCCTGAGGCCTAAATGTAATTAAACTGTCTTAGAATAACTAATTATGAATCACATTAAGCACTTCCACTCATATTACTAAATCAATCAAGACAAATCAATCAATAATTAACACTTTTTTTTGGTTGCTGGGTCTGGTCATGTGATTTCAATGGCTTATAAGACTTCCAATGAACAAATTTCTTTTACCAATACAGAACTGAAAGTGTTCTATAATTTGTAGTCTTGGTGTAGAGTAGCCTAGGATATTGAGTGTTGAAATCACTTGTCTAAGGTCATATTGCTAATATGTTCCAGAGGTAGAGCTCAGACTCCAGTCTTTCTAACTCTCCTGATCTCTTTATTCACTACTCCACAATACCTATTATATACAAATGTGTCATACAATTTTCCACCATATCTGACTTTTACAAAACCTTGATAACACCAAAAGTCACATTCTTGGTGAAAGAATAGAAGCCTTATAAAGGCTGAGAGTAGTAATGATTTAAAAAAAGGTTTCAATTGGAAAAAAAATGAAAAAAATTAGTCAATATTTTAATAGATAACTTCTATAATTTCTAAATGTAACTATGATTTTCCTCACAAAGGGGCCTTAATTTATATAATAGTCTTTTTCCTGAACAATATACTATTTATTGACCATATATTGTTTGTTCAAAAATTTGAGGTGTGTTATAAACCAACACCTCTCTCTCTCCCACACATTTACTAACAAAAAAATAATGTGAGATGCAAACCAAGTTCTCAAGGATCTCACACAGTAACAATAATAACAAATGACATCTTTGTAACACTTTTAAGTTTTCAAAACTATTTATAATTATTATATTATTTGAACTTAACCCTGTGTGGTGGGTGCCAAGGTACCCTTGTGAGAGATATACCTGATAAGTCTCTATGAAAATGTTAATGTTACTAGGAAGCAATGTTGTTATTGTCATACACTAAATGAAATTTCTCAAGGACTCACTTTATGTAGTGTTATCCTAGGCATTATGGGAAGTTAAGAGGTAATATGATAAAATCTAATGCTTTAAGAAATCTTACAGGAATAATAATAATGCAAATACTTGTGAATAAAAATGTGGAGTTGCCATGGACAAAGAACTTGTCATCACAAGGCTCAAATTCTGGTAATCAGTGTCTTTGTAAAAATATATGGGATAGGGGCAGTTAGGTGGCACAATGGATAGAGCCCTGGCCTTGGAGTCAGGAGAACCTGAGTTCAAATCCAACCTCAGACACTTAATAATTATTTAGCTGTGTGATCTTGCACAAGTCACTTAACCACATTGCCTTGCAAAAATTTTTTTAAAAGCCTCAAAATCAAAAATCTATGGACTGGTCCTTGACAGGTATCAGTACAGGGGTATGTTGAAAAATGTTTAACAACCCGGGGCGGGGAGAGGACAGGAAGATATAAGTGTAACCTTTGACTCAAAGGTCCAGTTGAGTAGGACTCTTTCCTGATTTGGTGGAAATTGAAACGAGAGAAAGCAATATGGGTTCTTCTGGCTTCCAGTTTCAATAGAGAGAATACACATTTCCAACCATTCTTTGGGTTATTGAAAGGAGAGAAAAACTCTGGAAAGAAGGTGAGGGGAAAGAAGCTGGAAGTTTCCTTCATGTGCCTATCCCTACTTTGCTACACTGAAGGCTTTGGGGAATTTCCACTTGAGTGAGATCTGGGACTCTGTCTCTAAGCTATCTATCTATCATCTATCTATCTATCTATCTATCTATCTATCTATCTATCTATCTATCTATCTATCTATTTTTCTATCTGCCCATCTGTCTGTCTGATTGTCTGCTCTATAGCTTTCTATCTTTGTCTTTTTGTCACTGTTTCTCTCATCTATTCTCTCTTTCTCTCTCTCTCTCTCTCTCTCTCTCTCTCTCTCTCTCTCTCTCTCTCTCTCTCTCTCTCCCCCTCTCCCTCTCCCTCTCCCTCTCCCTCCCTCCCCCCCCCTGTTGAAAATATTCTCATATGTATAATTTCTCTATTTGTTTTGTTATTGACTTGGATAAATGAGTTTATTTGCTATGTATATTCATTGTGGAATAGACATCTGATGGAAGAAGGGCAAGCATTAGATGTTAAACTTGAGACACTCCTTTTCCATTTCCCATTAATGAAAGATGATCAGAAACTTTTCATGGATCTAAAATTTATATCTTGTAGACTAATAATATTTAAGGGACCAGATAGATAAAATTCTAGTCCAGTACTCCATCTCTTAAGAGAGCAGAGTGGCCCTAACCTCCTATTTCCCCTCCTGGAATTGAACTCTTCCTTAGAAATGATAGAAGGATGGAAGACTGGATACATTTATTTTTGCCTCCTGTTGTATTATTTCTAGATAGACTCAAGTGGACATACATAATCAAAATGAAAAAAAAACAGTATTCACACATCACATCCTCTTATACTCAAAATACACTTTTAAATTATTTTTTACATCTTGAAAATCAACAAAATGATAAATTAAATGCTGTTTTGTTGATTGACACTAATGGGAGAGAGGAGAGAAAACACACTACTACACTTGCACCAAGTAAGATATTTTGGTTATATAGGAGGAAATATGTTACTCTGTGATTACTATGTTAGATATTCCCTGACAAAGTTAAGAGGACCAGTTAGTACTTTTTGAAAACATTAGATATGAAAACATCAGATATGAAAAAACTAAGTGAGAACCATCTTTCTCTGTTTTTCAAAAAGAGCAGGGCAGAATTCTGAAAACCTCTTGTCTTCTAAGTTCATCATTTTGTTTCTTCTTACAGTGCCAGACAAAAGGAATATCATTTGCATTTCAAAGTGTATTGACACTATGGTTAGTACTGACTTGTCCTAAATGGGTCTCTGCAATTGTGCAGTTTTCCAATGTTACAAACACAAATGCTAAGTAATCAGGAATGTAGGGAAGCTAAGAAGAGGCCAAGTAGAGGTTATCTAGAAAGAAATCAAGGGGTAAACATTTGAAGTCTTTTTTTTTAATATGAAGAATAAAGTGTAAAGGTTACTTCAAGGTCTCAGGCAGTTTGTCGATCATATTTACACTGGAAAAGGAGAAACCAGACTGGCAAAAAAAAAAGTTCCATTTCCATTTATTGCCCTGATGAGAAGAGCAATGTGATTCACAAGCTAACTAGTCACTTTGTTATTGCTGCCATCTATTTTATTTCCAAGAGCTTTCCCTATAGCTCCAGTTTGACTTTTTTTTGATCCTCAAAAATTTCACTCAGTGTGATTCTAGGTCTTTCTCTGAAGGTCTCCAGGAATCATACTGGATAGATTGCTTTACTGGAAACCAGGAAGGTTGTTGTTCAAATTCTGCCCTAGACTTTTGAACAAGGCATTTAACCTTTCCATCTCTGGATGATAATGGCGCCTACCTCACTTTGGAAATCAAACTAAATAATATATGTGAAATGCTTTGTAAATTTTCAAGTGTCTTATAAATGTTGTGACAATGAGAATTATTCCCCTTTGTATTCCATCCTTCTTCCTTCTAAATCTGTGTGTTGACCTTCCAGTAACAGACTTTGACACTTCAGAGCCCTCCTACATTTAAGGGTGATTCTAGTCTCAACTTTCATGCTGTTACTCAGGAGCCCCTGTATTGGAAAGTCTGGTTAGTCACCATCTTTACACCACCTGCCTCAGTGTACAGACTACATTTCTTCAGAAACCTCCTAGCAAAGATTTAACTATTAACATACTGCTGAGGACAAACTTTAGTTAAGGTGGAATGTTATTCTTGCCAGGATCTCATCTGGAAACATAAGATTATACTTAAAGAAAATGCAATACAGCATGAAGAGAGATATTGAACTCTAGTTTATGCCACAAAAACTGCCAGTTTAAAAGAGTTTCTAGAACATGGTTTATTGAAAATTCAAGTCATTAAATCATGCTCCTAAAAATGTAAATTTTCCCAGGGAATCATTCCTGTTTTTTGGTTACAAGTTAATTTTCTGAGCATTTGCAGTTAGTACATATTAAAATGCAATTCCAGTATCAATAAAGATCCAGATTAAATAGGACCCAGTACATTATGGAAATTCTAAAAGTCCAAAGAGATGTCTTAACTCCATGGAAGAGGTCAATCATAGGGTAAAGTACTCTGTCACTGGGAAATGTATTCTGCACACTTGGACCTCTTCAACATGCATACTATCTGAAGGTGATATCATCAACAAACATTTATCAAACTTCTATCATTTGCAAAAGCACTATGCTAGATGCTAAGAATACCAATAGGTCAAATAGCTTGCCCATACCCTTTCAAAATTTATAATCTAGTTAAGAAGGTGGCAATATACATGTTAAAAGATAATTAACAATTCCAAGTAGCATATAAGATATGGACTAACCTAGAGGTACCAATAGTAATAATGATGATGTAAAAATACTGCCATCAGGGAAGGCTTAAACTGAGGGTTCATTTGAGGTGAAAAACTCACAGATAGACCACCTGACCTTGGAGTTCAGAAAGGCTAAATTTTAATTCACAGTTTACTACAAAGTATACATATTATTGCAGAAAGTTCACAAGTTTCTAAATAAAGTTCACAGGGACTGCAAGCAATTCATAGATTAAGCTCTCTGGAGAGACAGCAAGATGGTTAACTACTTTAAAGACAGGCTGATTACCCAGAGTTGAGACTCCAAGTTTTAAAGGAAAGAGGAAAGGAAATGGAAACAGCCACAGATGTGACTGTGCTTAGACCCACAAGCCAGGAAAGAAGTAATCAAGTTAAAAGAGAAAAGAGAAGAAAAGTTTAGGAGAGAAAAGAGAGAGAGAGAGAGAGAGAGAGAGAGAGAGAGAGAGAGAGAGAGAGAGAGAGAGAGGAGAAGCTCAGATCAAGATAGATCCAGTCATATGGATCTGGAGGCCATATTGGTAGTTACAAGTCAGAATAGAAGTAAAGTTAAAAAGAAAAATAAAAGAAAAACTTAGGAGAGAGAAGTGAAAAAGAAAGAAAAGATATATAAGTCCAGTATAGATCCATTCATATGGAGTTGGAGCCATATTGTTAAAGAGATGGAGAGAGAGAATGAGTGAGTTTGAGTCTCACAGGGGACCAGCCAGCAGGGCAAGCTGTGAAAAAAAAATAATCAAGTTAAAAAGGAAAAGGGAAAAGAGAAGAAACTTAGAGTAAAGAAGGGAGAAGGACATGGCAGGGAGCACAGAAGAAGAAAAGAGAAGAGAAGAGAATAAAAGTTTAGATCAATATAGATCTAGCCACATGGACCTGGGGCCATATTGTTTCTGCCACATGGCCAGATCAGGGTGAGCTTAGAGGGAGCAAGACAGCTTGCATCTAGCATGGGGAAAAGCAAAAAAGGAAAAAGGAAGAAGCCTGGCAGAAGTCCACTCAAACACCTTTTGGTGTGTGAGACAAGGATAGTGTTTGAGGAATGGTTTAGCGTCTGATTCCAGGTATTCTCCAACAGGTACGCCACAGGTTTGATCCCCGAGGCTAAGACAGTTCTCACTGCACATGGGTAGCATTCTACATACTACAAGCTAAACCTTTCCTGTCCCAAAGAATGTGATCTTTGAGTCCTAGGTCTAGGTTTCACTGTGCCTTGCTTCAATAAGACCTTTGTCCTTAGAGAGGGGTTCAAATAGTCTGCTGGGTAAAATCTAGATCAGAGTTGTTTAAAATGCAGCTGGGCTGCAAGCAGCCCACAGGGCAATTTTACACTGCTGCCTGTTGTTTACTGAATGCTTTAATAAATGAAGCTGATCTATGGAAGAACTCTAATTAAAATGGCAAATCAAAATATATTGTCTATTGTTTCAATAATAACTTTTAAAAGTAAGGTTGGACAGCAACCCTGATCTAGATTAAAGGTTCTTAAAACTAAACTTGTATCCCGAATCCCTTTTACCATCTAGTGAAATCTATGGATCTCTTATCAGAATAAAATTTTTTAAATTAATAAAATAAAATTTATTTGATTACAAAGGAAAATTATAATGTTGAAATATAGTTGTCAAAATATCTTTTAGAACAAATTCACAAACTCCTTATCTAGAATTACATCAGAAAGTCCTATATAAAAGAGATTGTTTTGGATATCCAGGAAGGAAGGGATTAGCTAAATTTTTATTCTACTTTAGTTACCTCCTTGATATTACTTAATATTAACAATGGCTAAAAATAGCAAATATTTATACAGTACCTACTCTGTGCCAGGTACTGTGCTTAGCACTTTATAATTATCAAGTAATTTGATTCTTACAACATCCTGGGAGGTAGATATATTATTATCCTTATTTTACAAATTAGAAAACTGAGACAAAGTTAGTTAAGTGACTAATAAGAGCCTGAAACCAATCTTCATGACTTTAGTCATGGTACTCTATCTGCTTGGGCCACCTAGATGCCCAAAGATGAGAAAACTAAAGCTCAGAGAGGTTAATTGATTGCCTAAAGTCATCCAGTAAATGGAGAGGGCTTAAATTAACTGGGAGCTATTCATTTAAGAAAAATAGAACTAAACTTTCCTGAATTCTTTGTCTTTTCCTTAAGAGAAGATCCTGTAAATTTAATGTAGCATATAAGCACAAAGGAGAAATCATTTTCAACATTCTCATGTTGAAGAACTGATCCAAATAAAATCAAATTAGACACTACTTATTCTAGGCTCTTGCACTTAAGCTATGATGAAATCAACCAGTTTCATGTGACCCAAAACACCTTCCAAAGAGGAAGTGCTGTGATGGAAAAAGTAGCTGGTATATCAGACTTACATTGTAATTAGAGTGAGTTGAGAATTTCTCCTCCTATGACTTCCAAAAAAGGTAGCATGGCAAAACAGATAAAAAGTCAGCACTGGGGTCTGCAAGAACTGCATTCTTATACTGACCTCTAACCCAGTGATGGTGTAGTCACAGGTGAGATACTTAGCAGCTCAGTGGCCCCTAAGCAATTTTCGTAGATTGTAAGCTATAGAGAAATAGAATCCGCAGTCATGGGAAGGAGTTACCAAATAAAGGATTCCCCAACATCCATAAAAATCACAGACCAGGCCCAAAAATGGATCTCATTTCCTTCCAATAGATTGTCCTATCATGTAAAGAGTAGCAGAAAATGTGACAAATTGTCAAACTCAGTAAGTTTATAATGAATATATTTTTAATTGAAGTCAAAAGAGTAACTTTTTCACCTTTTCAATTCTTTCCCTTGTCAGAATATCATCTGAAATGAAAAATGTACTAAATGCCCACAGATAGTAATCTATTATGTAAAGAGCATGTAAGCATTACCAGTCCAGAAAAAAAAAAGCTATCTGACTATTCTTCACTGTCACTAGATATAATCCAAACATGGCATACCTAAGAGGATATGCAATATTACTTTAATTTCATCTTGGTAATTGCATTCCTCTCCTAGTCTCAGATGAACTCTGTGGAATGATCTTAAGCTTTAGTTACTAGAGGTAAACCAACTCTGTGGTCATGCCTGCTTCAGCTGAAGCTAATGTCAATATGCAAGGATATAGAGTAGAATGCTAAATCCCTGAAAATACAGATTATCTTCAGAAAATATAATGAGTCAGTTCCTACTCCTATTTATGTCATATTTTAATAGGGAACATTACATCATATTGAGTCTGAAAAAAATAGAAGCCAGAAAAAACATAACTGGGCATCAAAAAGTCTTATGTCTCATAACAGACACGGTTTATCCAATGTAGTCAACTCTTTTTCACACAGTCTATGGTTAAGAAACAGAAATACATGCCATTGGAACATTACTTATCTAGACTCAGTACTTGTTATAAACAATTTAATATTGTATCTAAGTCTCAAAATGATACTCTGGCATTGTCTGGTTGTCCCTTATGTCTGGAATGCTATCCTTCCTCTTCTTCTCTAAGTACAGACCTTCCTGACTTCCTTTAAGTTCCAACTAATATACCTCTGTCTTACAGAAAGTTTCCCCCACCCCCTCTTAATAAATAGCACCTTCCCTCTATTAATAATTTTCTATTTCTCCTGTATTTGGTTTGATATGTGTGTTTATTTGCATGATGTCTCCTCCACTGGATTGTAATCTGAGATTTTGTTTGGGTTTAATGAGTGGTATTCAGAAATAAAGTATGACTTAGAGAGCAAAAGAAAATTCAAACATCATTAAAATGATAAATTATAGAAAGTTGTAGCTTTAAAAATTAATGAATTGCCTTTCATCTTTTTCCTGTATAGATTTTCTTTATTTTTGTGAAATTTAAGAGCACTTTAAAAAAATTAAAATATTTCAGTATTTTGCCTCATGTCTTAAGTCCCCTTTTTTCTTCTGTAAAATAAGGGATTTGGATTGACTCATTCCAATTTGAAAATCTTTTGATTATTATCTCTATTTTAAGTATCATTCAAAAAATTCTTTCAATTCTAACATTTTGTACTTCCAAATATATTGTTTAGTTAATCTTTTTGTACAAATATTTTTGGTGGTTAACTAATATCCATTTCTTCCTCCCAATGTATTTTTATAAAAATTTAAAGAATTTATATTTTAAATCCTGGACCTGCAACTTGCTATTATAAACTTAGGCAAGTCAATTAATCCCTCTGAGACAAAAATTTCTTATCTAAAAAATGAAGAAGTTTCCAAAAGATAGAATCCAGATTTTATTTGTGACAAAATTTTAAATCACAAGTTCCATTCAGAATTTATTCAAATCAAATGGTTTGGAAAAACCCATTTTAGAATCAATAAAAATGAGGAGGCTAAATTTCACTCTTTTTAGTGATTATATTTAATATAGTTATTTCCTGTTGTGATACACATTTATTAGAGAACTCAAAGAGTTTTCATTGACTATGTTCATGGGAATTTCATATTTTCCTTCATAGAGTACCTACCCCATTTCAAAAATAAAAAATTGCTCTGTGGATAAAAACTCAGCATTTCCATAATTTTCCATTCTTTTTCTGGAAGGAGTACACTCCATATTGGACAGGATAAGGGAGAAGTAAGCCTAGTATTTGCCAAAGTAGCAGAACTTTTCCAAGAACTGGTACAATTTAAGTGATATTCTGAATCCTCTTGATAAATACCATATTTTGTGACATAACCTTTTATTGTTGTTCCTTTCTCTTCTATTTCTTCCTAAATTATTAACTATACCTAGGGAAATGCATGTTTGCAAGTGTCTGAAAAAATTTTTTGAGGCATAGACTAAAAAACAAAGCATGATCTTTTCTTTTGGTGCATATCAGAAAAACAAAGGACATATACATACAATTAGAAACAGGTAATTGGTACAGTGTAAAAAAGTGTTGAACAAGGAGACAAAAAGACCTAAGTGCAAGTCTTCCTTCAGACAGTTACTAGCCATGTGTACTTAACTCTCAGGCTCAGTTGTAAAATGGAATCACAATAGCACATATCTCCCTATCTCCCAGTGTTATTAAGATAAAATTATATATTTATCAAGTGCTTCAAAAACCTTAAAATGCTATATGAATACTAGCTATTATTTTTAAACTATTTAATTACAAACCATCAAGATACATTGTTTCATTTTAATAATCTGGCCAGATATGAGAATCCAAAGATTATGGGAGAATAAAAAATTATTTATCTGTTAAATGGAATAATAATTCCACCTCACTCTCTATACAATGCATCAGCTCAGTTGGATTTTGAGTAATAAAATATCCTCTCCTTATGGCAAATGATCATCATATACATGAAAATCACTACCACTTCACAACAAATACACTATTTCTCAAAAAATCTGGTCATTCAAATAAAATAATTTGAATTCAAAGATACCTCTGTGGTCAATTAATGAGACTAGAGCACCATCTGGTGGCTCTCTTTGAATAAAATTTTAACTAAAGAAAGGTTAGGGACGAGTATTTAACCCTAATCCAACTGGCATGAGAAACTTCTGTCACAAGTCTATCACCCCAAATGCCAGACTAAAATAAGATGTTATATTCTTGACAGACCACCTGTTCTGAGATTGTAGAATCTTCATTCTGAATCTTATGTAAAACTAAATGATAGAAGCAAAGTTATAGTCTCCTACAAAAAGAAATCAATTAAAACATTAAAGGTAAACTATGGTTAATATAATTAATAGATATAAAATATTTTTTTTTGCAATGAGCTACTGCAGTGATATGGAAGGGGGAATGGCGAGGGGGGATGAGGGTACCTTTACTCTTATCAGAAATGGCTCAGAGAGGAAACAGCAAACACACTCAAAAGGGTATAGGCATCTGGAGTAAAAAGGAGAGAAGGGGGAAATGGGGAAGAGGGGATGTGGGTGATAAAGGAGAGGGTAGATCATAGGAGAAAACAGTCAGATATAACACATTTTCTATTTTCTTATTGCAAGGGGCTGGGATTGGGTGGCCTGTCATGGGATCAGGTGGTTTCTGGGTCTTGAGTGATATGTGGGCTTGGGGCCTCTTGGCCCCAGGGCTGGGGATCAGTCCACTGCACCACTCAGCTAGCCTACAGCACATTTTAGAAGAGAGACAGAGTGAAAGGAGAGAGAAAATATAACATATGGTAGTGGGGAAGTATGTATGGAGGGAATTACAATCAGCAATAGCAACAGTGGAAAAATATGGAAGTAACTTTTGTGATGGACTTATCATAAAGAATGTGATCAGGGGCGGCTGGGTGGTGCAGTGGATAGAGCACTGGCCCTGGAGTCAGGAGTACCTGAGTTCAGGTCCGGCCTCAGACACTTAATAATTGCCTAGCTGTGTGGCCTTGGGCAAGCCACTTGACCCCACTGCCTTGCAAAAACCTAAAAGAAGAAGAAGAAGAAGAAGAAGAAGAAGAAGAAGAAGAAGAAGAAGAAGAAGAATGTGATCCACCCAAGACAGAGCTGCTGGCATCAGAGCACAGATTTGAAACACATTTTTTTCTCTTTCTCTTACTTTATTTCTCCTGAGGGCCTATATTTTTTTAGGGGAGGGAGTATTATGTTTATTCTAAAACAAGAATATTTTAGTAATGTATTAAAAAATCACTTGTACAAAAATAAAAAATAATAAAAAATATACACATAAAAAGTTATGATTATGGCAATTCAGATCATTGAGTCTCCTCCATATAGACTTTTTTCCTTTTCTTTCCTTTTGTTTTTAGAGTGCACCTAATATTTTATTGATATGAGGAATTATTGTACTATGCCAAAAAACAATTCAAAAAAACTATCATCTGAAAAAATAGGGACCATATAGATTTGTCTTAGTCTATTAAATACCAGGGAAAGTACCACACACAAACATTTGTCTCATAAATTTGATTGCCTGCCTTAACATTCTTAAAACCCAAGTTAGAATTTAATTTCTAATTCCCAGTTCTTTTTCCTCAAAACCAACAGGATTAATTAAACTCTCTCATCAAAATTTTACATCCATATGGAGGTCCATTTAATATATTTTTTTAGGTTTTTGCAAAGCAATGGGGTTAAGTGACTTGCCCAAGGGCCACACCAGATTTGAACTCAGATACTCCTGACTCCAGGGGTGGTGCTCTATCCACTGTACCACCTAGCCACCCCCCCCCAATTTAGTATTTTCAATAGGAATAATATAACAGAGAAACAACCCAGTTTTAGATAGAGAAGTAACCTCAAAGCCAGGAAGAAAAGAAGGCAGGTTCAAGACCAACCTCTGACACATTTTGTTTGTGTGACAAAGTCAATTATTACTCCCTAGTCCTCTACACCTCTTTGCCAGACTTCCCTTTCTTGAGAGAATTCTGTTCTAAAGACCTCTTTCCAAAGATGACTCCCTCATCCAGACAAGCATTTCAAGAAAAATTGCCATCCTGGAAAGTTCATTCCCCTATTTTTACTCACTTTTCTTGCCCTTCTTCAATACCCTTCTTTCCCACAAAATACCACAGAATCTACTTCATCAAAAAAAAGGTAATATCTAGAATTTAGAATTACTGTACCTTCAAACTGAAAATGTGATTAGACTGAACACAATATTAAAATATTTGACATTAATTTTTAAATAATTTATGCACATTCATCTACATGTCTCAAATTTAAAGTCTCCAAAACTTATATTCATTTTTCCTTTTCCCTCTCTATCTTAAATAGAAAGCTGTTATGAAGTACTATAAGACATAACATTGCATAGCGTATAAGGACATTTTGAATTCAAAAAATTTTTTCCCCAGCTTTCTGCTTTCCTTCTAATCTTGGTTGCATTGATTTTGTTTGTGCAAATTTTTTTCAATTTAATATAATCTGACACCTAGTCTTGCTAGCTAGTGACCCTTGCATATCTGTTAACCTAAAAAAAACCCCAGAAAATTTTTCAGACTATAAATTTCAAATTAAATATTTACTTGCTTTGATAGAGTGACTTACCAAGAGTTTTTGATATCAATTCAATTATATAATGTAAAAATTTTCTAAAGTTATATTTTAAATTTAAAAATATTCCAAAAAAGGAGGAAGTTGTATAGATCTGAAATATAACTAGCAAAAATACAAATCCTGTCGAAATGAACAAAATAAAATTTATGTTTAAAAAAGGTATTTAAAGAGATAGCTAGGTGGTACAATGGATAGAGTACTGGCCTTGGAGTCAGGAGGACCTGAGTTAAAATATGACCTCAGACATTTAATAATTACCTAGCTGTGTAACCTTGGGCAAGTCACTTAACCCCATTGCCTTAAATAAATAAAAAAGGTAATTAAAAAATGAGGTATCTACATAGATCTGAAAAAAATCAGTGAAAATTGAAGACTTCCTATCCTCCTCTCTGGGCAAATTTTTAAGCCTCTTGAGGCTTATTTTCCTCCATTATGAAATGAGGAACAAGTTGAACTATCTCTAATATCTCTTTTAACTCTGATATTATCCTGTATTATCCTCTTTTTCATCTTCTGGTAACTCCTTGTCACATTTAATATACTTAATAATAATTCTGGATACAGAAAAAATAATGATCCATAATTAAGAAAGCATGGGCTTAGGGATTTCATGAGCAAATAGGAAATAGAAGTCTGACCTCAGAGTTGGGAAAATCACTAACAACTGCTCAGTGCTACAGGCACTAAAACTTCTGATTTCCCAAAAAGATAATCATGTGCATTGATAGAGGGTATTTCCTCATCCAGAGGTTCCATCAGTGAAGTCACAAATCTGATTCAAGATTCAAAACTACTTGATCTACCTTAATCGAATTCCACAAGCACTTTCTAAACTTCATTTTTTTTCAATTATATGTAAAGATGGTTTTCAACATTCATTTCAGTAAAATTTCCTCTTCCCAATCTTCCCTCTTCCCTTCCTAAGAGAGCAAGTAATCTGATATAGATTATACATACACAATCTTGTTACCCATATTTTCATATTAGACATGTTGTAAAAGAAAAATCAGAACAAAAGGAAAAAACAAAAAGAATGAAAATAATATGCTTTGATCTGCATTCAGACTCCATAGTTCTTTCTCTGGATGTGGATAACAGTGTCCTTTTAAAATTGTCTTTGATCCCTGAATTGCTGAGAGGAGCTAGACCTATCATAGTTGACCATTACACAATGTTGCTGTTACCATGTACAATATTCTCCTAGCTCTGCTCACTTCATTCAGCATAAGTTCTTGTAAGTCTTTCCAGGTTTTTCTGAAATCTATCTGCTTATTTCTTATAAAAAATGATATTCCATTACATTTATATACCACAATTTGTTTAGCCATTCTCCAATTGATGGGCATTCCCCTCAATCTACAATTCTTTGCCACACAAAAAGAGGTGCTATAAATATGTTGTACATGTGAATACCACCCCCCCCTTTGTTTAATGATCTCTTTGGGATACAGACCTCATAGTAGTAGTATCATTCTATCAAAGGGTATGCAGAGGTTTTTTAAAGCCCCTTTGGTCATAGTTCTAAATTGCTCTCCAGAATGGTTGAGTTAGTTCACAACCCCACCAATAGTGCATTAATGTCCAAATTTTCCCACATTTCCTCAAACTTTTATCATTTTTTTCCCTTTCTAACATATTAGCCAACCTGATAGATGTAAGGTGGAACTTCCAGAGATATTTTAATTTGCATTTCTCTAATAGTGATTTAGACCATTTTTCAAATGATTATAGATAGCTTTGATTTCTTTATCTGAAAACTCTGTCGTAGTCTTTGACCATTTATCAATTTGTATTCTTATAAATTTGACTCAATTTCAGACTGGCCAATTTGACCAGAAAGGATAATGTTCAATGTTGGAAGGGATGTGGGAAATCTGGGACACTAATACATTCTTGGTGGAGCTGTGAACTCATCCAACCTTTCTAGAGATCAATTTGGAATTATGCCCAAAGGGCAACAAAAATGTGCATACTCTTTGATCCAGTTATAGCATGACTGAGTATATACCATGAAGAGATCATGAAAAAGGGTAAAAACATCACTTATACAAAAATATTCATAATAGCTCTGTGGTGGCAAAGAATTGGAATTGAGGGGGTGTCTTTCAATTGGGGAATAATAATATAATTATTATCATAATAAGCTTAATAAACTGTGGTATATGTATGTGATGGAACACTATTGTTCTATTAGAAACCAGGAAGGACGGGAATTCAGGGAAGCCTGGAAGGATTTGCATGAACTGATGCTGAGTGAGATGAGCAGAACCAGAAGAACACTGTACACACTAACAGCAACATAGGGGTGATGATCAACCTTAAAGGACTTGCTCATTCCATTGGTGCAACAATCAGGCACAATTTGGGGGTATCTGCAATGGAGAATACCATCAATATCCAGAGAAAGAATTGTGGAGTTTGAACAAAGATCAAAGACTATTACCTTTAATTTAAAAAAAAACATTATTATATAATTTTGCTATCTCATACTTTATTTTTCTTTCTTAAGGATATGATTTCTTTCTCATCACAATCAACTTAGATCAATGTATACCATGGAAACAATATAAAGACTAAGAGACTGCTTTCTGTGGGGGGTGGGGGGGGGGGGTGGGAAGCAAGATTAAGGGGAAAATTGTAAAATTCAACATAAATAACTTTTTAAAAAATGGACTCAATTCTCTCTCTCTCTCCATATGTGTGTGTGTGTGTGTGTGTGTGAGAAATGAGACTATTATCAGAAACACTGACTGAAAAATTTTTTCCTGGCTTTCTGCTTTCCTTCTAATCTTGGTTGCATTGATTTTGTTTGTGCAAAATCTTTTCAATTTACTATAATCAAAATTATCTGTTTTGCCTTTCATAATGTTTTCTATCTCTTCTTTGGTCAGAAATTATTTTCCTCTCCATAGATCTGATAGTTAAATGATTCCTTGATGTTCTAAGTAATTAATGATATTTCTTTTTTATTTTTTTATTTTATTTTTGGGTTTTTTTTTTTTTGCAAGGAAATGGAGTTAAATGGCATGCCCTAGGTCACACAGCTAGGCAATTATTAAGTGTCTGAGGTCAGATATTGGATGTGAAATGCTGGCCTAGGCCTTGTTTCTGCCATACTAGTTTCCAGATTTCCCAACACTTCTTGTCAAATAGTGAGTTCTCATCCCAGAAGCTGGAATCTTTGGGTTTATCAAACAGTAAATTATTAAAATTATTTACTACTCTGTCTTGTGAACCTAATCTATTACACTGACACACCATTCTATTCTTAGCCAGCACCAAACAGTTTAAATAATTGGAATGTCTTTCAGGAGGTCATTGATAGAGTCTTTCAAGGACTATTTTAACCTTCTCATTCTAGAAAAATAGAATTGATAATTTCCTGAAAGATATTGACCAGACTGTTTTTGTGATCATGGCTTTCAGGCAGTCCAAAAATTCTTAAATGATTTCTTCTAGATCTATTTTCCAGGTCAGTTTTTTTCCTATAAGTCACTTTACATTTTAGTTTTTTATTTAGTATTTTATTTTTCCTAGTTACATGTAAAAACAAGTTTTAACCTTCATTTTTAAAATTTTGAGTTCCAAATTCTCTCCCTTCCTCTTAGTTTATAAATATATAGTCTTAGAAAATATTTCCATAACAGTCATGTTGTGAAAGAAAACATACTCCCCCTCCAAAAGAAAAAGAAAGAAAGAAGAAAGTTTAAAAAAAGTTTCTGTATTCTAAAATTCTGCTTTCTAAAAACTATCAGTTCTTTCTCTGGTAATGGATAGCATTCTTCATCAAACATCCTTCAGTGTTGTCTTGAGTCTTTGTGTGGCTGAGAAAAACTAAGTCATTCACAGCTGATCATCCTACAATATTATTGTTACTGTCTACATAATACATTTCAGTTAATATATTTCCAAATTGTTCTGAGAGTATGATATTTACATTTTCTTCTGTTTTTCTAGTCAGATTTTGTTTGTTGGATTCTTGATGTCTCATAGAGTCATTAATTTCTACTTTCCCAATTCTAATTTTTAAGGATATATTTTCTTCAGTTAGATTTTTTTTAATCTCCTTTTCCATTTGGCCAATTTGATTTTTTAAGGAGTTGTTTTCTTTAGTCAATGTTTATGCTTCCTTTTTTCAAGTTGCTGGCTCTTTTTTTTATAATTCTCATTTCTTCTACCACCTCTCTAACTTGATTTTTAAAATCTTTTTCAAACTCATCCAAGAGGACTCTTTGGACTTGAGACCTATTCATATTCCCCTTTGAGACTTCACATGTAAGCATTTTTTCATTTTAATCTTCTGAGTTTGTATTTTGATCTTCTCTGTGGCCATAGTAGCTTTTTATTATTAGGGGTGTTTTTTTATTTTTTGCTTATTTTTTAAAGTTAAACTCATTCCTGGGCACAGGGGGTATAGTCCCAGGCTTCTTGTGGTGGGGGTCAGGTGCTAAGGTAGCTTTATCTAAACCCACTTATTGTGCCAGCATTCTGGGCTTCACAGCATACCTTCTGCACTAGGGCTGGAGCTCTCACTACAGGCCTGCTGTACCACTGGCCTACTAAGCCAGGACCCTGATTGATCTGTGCTATGACTAATAGTCTTCCCCTGGTTTCTCCTCACCCTTCCTGAGCTGGATTGTACTAGCCTTTTACCCAAGTGAAACAGATCTTTCCTGAAGTTTCTCCAAGTTATCTAGAGCTGGAAAAATGCTCCATTACACATTTGTATAGGCTCTGTCACTCCAGAATATGTTCAAGTCTTCTTTTAAAGTTGTTTCAAAGAGAAAGTCATTAAACTTCTTGGTTTCTCTCCACCATCTTGGCTCTACCTCTACATATATTTTAGGTATAAGATCTTATGCTACACATTGGAAAAAAAACACTCCTTAGCTGCTAAGATTTAAATACTTCTGGAAAGTGGAGGGTGTAGAGATGATGGCACAGTGGTTACATATGTACAAATAAATAAATCCAAAGGTAATTTAAAGTCATTTCAGAAGTTAGAGAGAACTCTGGCAACTGGGAGAATTAGGAATGATCTCTTTGTGGATGGTCCACCTAAACTGGTGAAGATTTGGAAAGCATTACAGGTTGGAGGAAAAACTTGTGAAAAAAAAGCATGGGTGGGAGCCAAGATGGCGATAAGAAGGGATCAAGTCTTAGGTGCTCTCTGATAAAACTTGAAACTAAGGACTCTAACTAAACTTTCAAGAGACAGAACCCACAAAGGGACCCAGTGAGGCAGTTCTACTCAAGGTAACCTGGAAAAGAGTAGAAAGGCTCTGCTCCCCGGGGTCGGAAGGGTGGCTGCCAGAGGGGTGGCCCACCAGATCGAAAGAACTTCAGCCTCCTGGAGGCAGCCCCAGGGCACTGAGAGCCGTGGCTCACAGCAGCGGGGGAGTCTCCTGAGCTGCACCCTGAGGAGCACCGGGCACAAAATGAGGGAACAGTGGGGGACCTCTGCCAGAGTGAGCATGTGGAGCCCAGCAGTCAGGGCACACAGTGAGCAGCATGGTCTTTTGGCAGCCCTGATCCGGAAATGGAAGCAGGCAGAGCCAGTAAGCAGGAGCCTTCAGGGCATGAGCCCATTGAGCTGAGGGAGGGAAGTGAAGAGAGACTGCAGAGCTCTGTCCTCAGTCCCTGGAACAGTACTCTGGGGCTCTGACCACATTCAGATCCTGATCACAGTTTAGGCCCCCCCATAGAAAAGCTACCCCCCCCACCTCAGCCCCGTGGCAGAGGAGGGTGCTTATGGTCATTCACAGAACAGGAGGGAGGACAGAGCCTCACACACTGAGACCCTTGTGAGAGTATCCCAAAAGCTCAGGAAGCACCCCAAAACCAGGCTCAGGCTGGGAAAATGACCAAGCAGAGAAACAAGAAGAAGAAGACATTGAGAAATATTTTGCATATGAGCTCAAAAAGGATCAAAATACTCAGTCTGAAGATGAGGAAGCACAAGCTCCTGCATCTAAAGACTCCAAGAAAAACAGAAATTGGGTTCAGGCTATGACAGAGCTCAAAAAAGACTTTGAAAATCAAATGAGGGAGTTGGAAGAAAAACTGGGAAAAGAAAGGAGAGAGATGCAGGAAAAACATGAAAATAAAGTCAGCAGCTTGGTCAAGGAAATCCAAAAAAATGCTGAAGAAAATAACATGCTAAAAACAAGCTTAGGTCAAATGGATAAAACAATTCAAAAAGTAATTGAGGAGAAGAATGCTTTAAAAAGCAAAATTGGCCATATGGAAAAAGAGATAAGAAAAATCTCTGAGGAGAACAAATCCTTCACACAAAGAATAGAATTCAGGGAGATTGATGAATTTACCAGAAATCAGGAATCAATACTTCAGAACCAAAAAAATGAAAAAATTAGAAGAAAATGTGAAATATCTCATTGAAAAAACAACTGATATGGAAAACAGACTTAGGAAAGATAATTTAAAAATTATTGGAATACCTGAAAGTCATGATCAGGAAAAGAGCCTTGACATTGTTTTCAAAGAATTACTACAGGAAAATTGCCCTGATATTCTAGAAGCAGAGGGCAAAATAGAAATGGAGAGAATCCACCGATCCCCACCCACCAGAAAGAGATCCCAAAAAACCAACCCCTAGGAATATTATAGCCAAGTTCCAGAACTCCCAAGTCAAAGAGAAAATATTACAAGCAGCCAGAAGGACACAGTTCAAATATCGTGGAGCTGCAGTCAGGATCACACAGGACTTAGCAGCAACTACATTGGAAGCTCATAGGGCTTGGAATATAATATACCAGAAGGCAAAAGAGCTTAGAATGCAGCCAAGAATCAACTACCCAGCAAGGCTGAATGTCCTCTTCCAGGGAAAAAGATGGACTTTTAATGAACCAGGGGAATTTCAAATGTTCCTGTTGGAATGACCAGAACTGAACAGAAGGTTTGATCTTCAGATACAGGACTCAGGTGAAGCATGGAGATTGGAGGAGAGGGGGAAAATATGAGGGACTTAATGATGATGAACTGCATGTATTCCTGCATAGAAAAATGACACTGATAATACTCATATGAACCTTCTCAGTTAATAGAGCAGGTAGAGGGAGCTTTTATAGTTGAAGCACGGGAGAAAGCTGAATTCGAAGATAAAATATGGTGTAAAAATGGAGTCAATAGAAAAAAGGGAAATGTAATGGGAGAAAGAAAAAAGGAGAGGGGAAATAGGCCAAGATATTTCATGTAATAAGTTTTTTTCTTTATTACAATGAGCTATTGCAATGATATGGAAGGGGGGAAGGCAAGGGGGAATGAGGGAACCTTTGGTCTCATCAGAGGTGACTAGGAGAGGAAACAGCATATATACTCAATGGGGTATAGACATCTGGAGTAAGAAGGAGGGGGGAGCAGGGGAAGGGGTGGGGATGTGAATAAAGGAGGAGAGGATGGACCACGGGGGGAGAGTGGCCAGATATAACACATTTTTTTTACTTCTTGCAAGGGGCTGGGATTGGAAGGCCTGTCCAGGACCATAGGGCCAGGTGGATGCTGGGCCTAAGGGGTGGTATGGGGGCCCAGGGCTTCTTGGCCCCAGGACCAGGGATCTGTCTGTTGTGCCACTCAGTGACCCTACAGCAGAGTCATAGTGAAAGGAGAGAGAAAATAGAGTACATGGTAGTGGAGAAATAAGAAAGGAGGGAGTTGTGATCAGCAATGGCAACATTGGAAAAATACGGAAGCAACTTTGCGATGGACTTACCATAAAGAATGCAATCCACCCATGACAGAGTTGTTGTTGTTAGAACAAAGACTGAAGCACAATTTATTATTATTATTATTATTATTATTTGGGGGAGGGTGCAGGCCAAATGGGGTTGGGTGGCCTGCCTGGGGCCACATGGCAGGGTGATCTTTGGGTGTCTGAGGCCAGATTTGGACCCAGGTGCTCCTGGCTCAAGGGCCAATGCTCTGTCTGCCACCAAGCTACCCCTACTATGATTACTATTTTATTTTATTTTGGGTCTTTTTTTTTCTTCTTTTTGGTTTTTGCAGGGCAGTGGGGATCGGGTGGCTTGCATGTCACATGGCTGGGTGATTGTTGGGTCTGTGGGGCTGGATGTGGGCTCGGTTGCTGGTGGCTCCAGGGCTGGTGCTTCATCCATTGCGCCACCTGGCCATACCTACAATTATTACTATTATTTTTTTTTATTTTAATTTTTTTTCTCTCCCCTTTACTTTATCACCCAAGCAAGTCTATATTCATGGGGGGAGGGGTATTTTGTTTACTCTTAAACAAGAACATTTTATTAATGTAAAAAAACATTTGTACAAAATGAGAATAAAAAAAATAAAAAATAAAACAAAAAGCATGGACGTCCGAGATAGAATAGCACATACAGGGAATCAATGGTTTAGAATGGTTAGAATAGGTGCAGCTAGGTGGCGCAGTGGATAGAGCACTGGCCTTGGAGTCAGGAGTAGCTGAGTTCAAATCTGGCTTCAGACACTTAATAATTACCTAGCTGTGTGGCCTTAGGCAAGCCACTTAACCCCATTGCCTTGTAAAAAAAGAATGGTTAGAATACTGAGTGCATGAGGGAGAGTTATGTGAAATAAGTCAGGAAAGATAAGATGAAGCTAGATTGCAAAAGGCTTTAAGAGCCAAAAGAGTTGTATTTTATCCTAGAGGCAATAGGGAACCCAAGTTTCTTAGTCAGGGGACTTAGTCATATGCTGACCATGAATAAATTGATTTGGTAGCTATGAGGCAGGGAGATGTGGAGGAAAAGAACCCTGTTCTCCAGATGTAATCAGATAATAATGGACAGGACTGTCACCTCTTTCCTTGTAGATGTTACAATGTTCTGTGAAAATTGCTTAAAATCACCTTTTGGGATTACTATTAAGTCATATTGAACTTGTGATATAAAACCAGAAACAAGCCATTTTTTTGTGAACTATAGTGGGACCAAGTCTTCCCATTCATTCCGGTGCAGTTGATTTAAGATGAAGACACCAGTAGGAGGCAATAGTACAGGTGAGAGATGATGAGGTCCTGAGCTATGGTGTTATCCATTTGAGTAAAGAGATACTGTGGAGATGGAATTAGCAATACTTGGCAAATTATTATAAATAAATCATTGGAGGTACTATTAAGAGAGAGAAAAATCAAGTATGTCTACAAATTTGCTAAATTAGGTGACATGAAAAGGTTATGACTTCAATCAAGGCATAGGGAAATTAGGAGGAAAGTCAATTGGAGATATTATTTCTGATTCAAACACATTGAGCTTAAGCTGTTTAGGGAACATATAATTGGAGATGTTCAGTGAACAGGAATTGCTGTTATTTGTATTTTATTTTCAGGGAGGTCCAATGACATCACAGGGTAAGTTTTGACCCATGTATGACTTAGATTTAAGTGAAGCAGAACTACATAAGGTCATCAGCCTCACTCTCTCTTCCAGAATCATTGAAGTCCAGTGGCAAGACAAAAATGAGTACAAAAGGATGTAAGGAATGACCTTGCCATCTTCTATGTCTGCCTAAACTCTGAATACTCCATATCGCCTGTGTCATGGCTGAAGGAAAAAATTGTTCTTCTCCATTCGTTCTATTGGAGAAGTTTTTACATGCCATGGACAGACATCTTCCTAACTTACCATAGATTTAAGGCCCTTCAGTTACCCTCAACTTGGTTCAGCCCATCTGCCAACATGGTTTACCAAGGTGTGGCCACTGTGCATGCTACAACTTCTTGGAGTCACAGGTGAGAGTTGAGTGCCAAGTGGACACCAAAGATGGATAAGTAGCCCCAAAAAGGGGTCGGCAAACCCTCATACCATAGGTGTTAGTCCTCCTTGAACACTCCATAAATCTCAATGGATTGATCATATAGAATTGGAGCTCAAAAGAGAGACTATAGATATGTGAGTTAGAGAAGATAATTAAAACTATGGGCTATGATGAGATTAACAACAAGGGAGAAGATAAAAAAGTGAGAAGGCAGAGGTCCTGGACTATTCCATCACCCAATTCTAGATAATATTCTATATTGTCTATGGTTTTAAGATTCCAATTTGTTTAATTACATAGTAATTCTATAACCATAAGTTTCATCATATATTATGGTCTGGTCATTGCATAACATCAAAAACATGCTGCCCAATTTTCCTCTTCAGCCTCTATTAAACAGAAAAAGGATTCTTGTAGAGCTTCAGAAGAAAAGAAATCCTTTCATCTTTCCTTCTATTATTTTGACATCCAAGTTGTACATTTATTCTTTGAAAATATTCTTGCTTGACCTTATATCTAATTTTATGAGTCACTTTGCAAATTCACTCTGACAGTTCAAATAATTCTGTATAAGCTTTCTACTTGTCAAGAAATCATGGGATTTTAAAGAAACCATTTCAATTCAACAAGAATTTTCATTTGCTGAGCACCTATTGCATGCAAGAACACTGTCCTAGACAATGGATAAGAGGTAAGATATAATCATAGTATAGGTAATATAGTACATTTTGTCTCCATGAAGACCATATTTTCATAGGGGACTATGATACATAAACAAATGACTGCAGAACAACCAATACTGACAAGCACATATTAAGTTAAGTGCAAACTTGTGTGGTTAAAAATTATCTGTTGCAACAGATTCATGCAGAATCCTTCTCCTTGTCAAGTTCAAAATCTTCACATACACTCTTGACATTATGCTTTCCTCTCTCCTCTGAGAAATTATCCTACCTACCTAGTTTGGTTCCATTCATGAAAAACCTTTACTTGCCTCTGTCATAATCTCAAATTATGATAATATTGTTGTTTTTTCCTCCATAACTAAATTCCTAGAAAAAGTTGTCTACATTCATTACCTCCATCACCTCTATTTACTCTCTCTCTCTCTGTATAAACATGCACACACACACACACACACACACATATGCTCATTTTATTTGGTGATAAGAATTTTATTAAAATGGATCTCACTTCATCCCCCTAAAAAGTCACCCCTTCTCCAAACTTCTCTATTGAAGGTACTACCATATTTTCAATCATAGTTATATAACATTATAGCCAGACTCTACTACTCTTGTCCCTCTTTTCTCCTTCTTCTTCCTTTCTTTCTCCTCCTCTTCCTCCTTCTCTCTGTCTCTCTGAGTCTGTCTCTGTCTTTCTGACTCTGAAGTTCTCTGGTTCTCGGTCTCTCTGCATCTCACTAGATCTCTCTCTCTCTCTCTCTCTCTCTCTCTCTCTCTCTGAAGTCATCCTGTCAATTTTACTATCACAGCACCTTTCATATTCAACTTTTATTCTCTATCCACATAGCTTCTACCCTAGTTCAAACATAACCTCATGCCTTTTACATAACTTCTTAATAGGCTGCCTTGCTTCTATTCTTTCCCTCTCCAAGTTATCTATAGCCCTGTCATATTGATTTTCCTAAAACACAGATTTGATCATGTTATAGCTCTTCTAAAAATCATTACTAGCTCTCTGTTGCCTCTATGATGAAATAAAAATCTTCAGGTCAGCATTAAAGCCATGCAAAATTTGGCTTCTACTTTTCTTTCCAGTGTTATGTTGGAGAGCATTTGTTTATTCACTTTCTGATCCAGGTCTACTGACCTACTAACCATTTCCTGTATATGCCATTCCAATCCTTACATCCAAGCTTTTGCATAGATGGTGGATACCCTCCTCAGATTTACCTTTCTCTAAAATCCTCAGCTTCCTTCAAATCACAACTCAAGGCCACGCCACAGTAAGTGTTTTGTGATGCCCTCAATTGTTAATCCTTAATCTCTTGAAATTGCATTATATTTTTTCATATACTTTATATGTATAAGCATGTATATATGTTGTTTATCTCCATCAGACTGGAGGCTGGATATTAGGATTGGTTTCATTTTTGGTTTTGTATCCCCACCTAGCACATTACCTCATACATAGAAATGTTTGTTGAATTGAATATGATTGAATTGATGTAAAAAAAATTAACAAAAGGCAAAATATTAGTACTTTGGGGACTTGGCTCATTTATTTTTCATTTGCAATTCAATAGTTGTGCAATTCTAGCCAAATATCAGCCCCTCTCAGTGCCTCAATTTTCTGTTTTTTAAATAAATTAATTTAGACTAGACACAATCTAAAGACTCTTCTTGTTCTA
This sequence comes from Macrotis lagotis, assembly GCF_037893015.1. NCBI lineage: Eukaryota > Metazoa > Chordata > Mammalia > Peramelemorphia > Peramelidae > Macrotis > Macrotis lagotis. The sequence goes on from NC_133662.1 coordinate 63,255,803, forward strand.
TGATGCTATGCATTCTTTATCATGTCTCAAAAGTTCTTCAATTACAACAATGTATCAAGATATTGACATTATTATGATTTAAGATCTCTTTAATATTATGAATTGAAACAATAAAAAAATATACAAAGTAAAACTTGTCTTTATGCATAGTCTGTGTGTGGCTTTCCTAACATGATGCAAAGATTCATGAATCTGACATGGAATCCAGTCATCAAAGATATGATATGAGTTCATAAACATATATATAAGTATCTTTATCAAAAACAGAAATCTAGATACTATCAGGAATTTGTTTCCTATGCACATGCTTTCCTCAGGGCTATGAATAATGCAATGAAATCATCTAGAAGTTCTCAGAAGTTACTATAAATCAAATCTCAAGATACTTCGGGTCAACAACATAATAATTTTGGAAAGATGTGGCCTTAATTCCATAAATAATGATGAATAGCATTTGGCCAAATTTCTGAATAGAAATGTGAATTATTTGGCTGAATAATTTCACAATTAAAATGTGAATGCATTAGGTTTCCCCCCATTTATCTAATATTTATACAATTTAATTTTGAAAATCAAATTTTAATTTCTCATTAATTTCTAAATTCAAAACAGATCAGAAATAGAAGACTATAAATATAAATCACATGCCAGTGCTGAACCATAAACATGAAAAGATTTGACAGCAATAACACAGGAAAAAATACAATGGAAACTCTTACCACAGCCACGGCCACTGCCTTCCAAAAGTTTCTGGGCATTGTACTTGGCTAGGAAAATTAGAAGGAAAAAAATTAAGAAAATCTCTTAAAATTATTTTGAATAGAAAGAAAAAATTCTGGGCCCTGCCCCTAAAAAAAAACCCCAACTATTTCCTTATATTACCCAAGAGAAAAAAAATTAAAAAATTGCACAAAGTGATTAACCACCACTGTGCTACATCTCATCAGACTGTTAAAACTCGATCAAAAATAATACTTAACTGTTTTTCAGTGTAAGAATTACTATCTGCTACTAAATTATTCACTTTTTATCAACAAACTTCAGAGAAGAATAAATAAAACTAGTTTTAAGTGCCAAAATAGTGGGAGGAAAGCCTGAATTGAAGAAATACTTGCCATACTGAATACATTTATCATACAGTTGTTTCACATAGTTGATATATGACTTGAATGTAGAAATAATGCCTGCTGTGTATAACTGGGAGAGAAAAATTTTCCCAGCCTCCAGTCTCTGCTCCATCCATTCTATCCCACACACTGCTGCCAGACTAATTTCCCTAAAAAATGTATTTCATAATTTCAATTACTGTCTCAAAAACTTTCAAAGACTTCCCTTTATATTCTATATCAAATCTAAATTCTTCATCTAAATTCTGTTATTCATAATCTGACCCCAAACTGACTATCTAACCTTCTATAGTACCACAAGACACCATGAATTCTTTTTTCTATTCAGTCTGTTCTCCTTAATTTCCCAATATATGTATTGCCAGTCCTGTACTTTTGGTTATGCTTTTTTGTGTTTGCCTGAAACACCTCTGATCTATGCAATCCTAGCCACCAACTCAAATTCCATCACTTCCATAAGGCCTTTCCTAGTCACTAAAGGCACTTAGAGAGGAGATAGGAGTCTCATGTGTAAGGAACAGCTAGAAAGCTAGTTTAGCTGAATTGTGAGTATAAGACAATAAAAAGTTCATTTTCATAGAGAACCAATGACATCAAAAGTGATATTTTAATTTGCACATGAATTAGATTGTAGAGCAGGCAGAATTGCTCAGTCATCAGCCTTATTCTCTCTTTCTGAATAATTGAAGTCCAGTGGCAAGACAAAAGTCAGGATGACTGGCAATGGCTCAGGATTCAGTGGATAAACTTGGCATCTCTAATGCCTAATCAAGCTCTAAGCACCTCTCAGGGTCAGCTTCATTCATCTTCACAGAACAAATTGCTCTTATACACCTATTCCTTCAGGAAAAGTCTTCACATGCTTGGGACAGACATCCCCCCTAATTCACAGACAGGTTTGAGACCCATTACCTATTCTCAAACTAGTGAAACCCAACTGCCAAGATAGTCAAGGTGGTTGCTATGTATTCTACAGCTTCTTGGAGCCACAGGTGAGAATTGGGTGAATTAGGTGGACACCAAAGGAGGATGAGCTGCCCTGAAAAGGTCTTGCAAACCCTCACACACACACACCATTATAGTCCTCACTGAACACCCTATACATCCTGGAATGAAATAAGAAGACTAGAAAGTTAGAAAGTTAAGGACTCTAATGACAAATAGAGTACTTTATATTTGATCCTGGAGATTCCTGAAAGGCAATGACATGATAAGACCTTTAATTTAAGAAAATGCCTTTATTGGCTTAACAGAGGATGATTAGAGGGGGAGAAACACCAGAATAGAAACACCAATTAGACCTTGTTTGAGATAGTGTGTAAGGGGTGATAAGGATCTGAACTAGGAAGTGATTGTGAGATGAGAGAAGGAGATGAATATAAAAGATGTTGTGAAGATGAAAATAATAAGATTTGGAAATGAACTGTATATGTGGGATAAATGAGAATGAGGAGATGATAATAATACTTAGGTTGAAGGTCGAAGTAATTGGGAAGATGATGGCACACTAAAAAATAATAGAGAAGCTTTGTAGAGAAGAAAGTTTAAAGGGAATCAGTAAGACAAGATAATATTTATGACATATTGCATTTGAGAGGCCTATGTGATATCTAGTTCTAGATATCCAAAAATTGAGGTTACTGGACTAAAGTTCAGGAGAGAGTTTAGGGATTAAATATATAGATCTGGGAATTAACTAGGTTATAGGGCTTTAATATTTGCCCAAACTACCAAAGATTGAGGCACCTATTTGGGAGCTGTCAGCACTAATGTCTTCTGGAAGAAGACATTCTTTGACTTCTCTAACAAAGGTGAGGTGAGGGAGTGGAGGGAGGGTACAGAGAAACAATATCTTTCCAATGATTATGTAGCTAGAACTTTTTCTTTAAAGCAGTCTCCTGAAGCACAGTCACTCCCTCTTTCTTGTGGTTTCTAGGGGTAAACAACCCCTAGACAAGGACCCACATCAGGAGGATTGTGCATTAAGCTGGGTCTGGGAATGTTAACCTTCCTTCTCCTTTAGCTCATGTGACCCTAAAAAATAGGGTTGTGGTTTGATCTGTTTCAGGTGCCTTTTATGGTTTTAGACACAAGGCAGTGGATCCCTAAACCAGGGAGCCTGAACCATGGTGACTTTGGAGCCAGGATTTCAGACCATATGTTATTGCCAGCCCTACAGAGAACCCCTGAGAAACCAGGATGCCTGAACTTCAGTCCAGGGGAACTTTGGTCTTGGAACTTGGTGGAATTATGCTATATTATAACTGAGTTAAATTTTGAGCCTAATCTTTTCCCCTTCTCCAGAATTTTAGGTGTGCTAAGAAGGTATTATGCCCTTAAGATGATAGAATGGAAGGGGTGATATTTGTATTTCTATTCTTGCTATAAATTTGAAGCAAATATTTCTTTGTAAAACCTAGTCTGATAAGTGATTGAATGAAACCAGGATGTCAGACACCCCCCCCCTAAAATTAAGGGAACATAATAGGGGAAGGTTTGAGAAAATGGATCATTGGAAATTCCATGGGAGAGATAATATAAAATATTCAATGACTCTCAGGCAAAGGAGGCCAGGGGGCCACTATTATATTTAAAATATGGATGATTATTGGGACCAGAGAACCTGACGGGATGAGTCACTTAAAGAAGAGAGCCCTGGGGAATATTCATTAGCAGAATTGATGAAGAACCAGCAAAGGAAACTTCTGGTCTAGATGTTTGCTTGAAAAGGAGGCAGACTACACAGTTCCCATACATGCACTCCAACAAAAATACTGAAATTCACACCAGATAGAATAATGTTCAAAAAATCAAATGAGAAACTATAGTAAATTACTTCAAGCACAAAACTAGAAAAAAAGTCATTCATAAGCTCTTTGGCAAGTGGAAAGGGAATCATCAAAGTCAGTACTGACCCAAGCAAGTCCAACCCATCATCTCACCCTGAATAGAAAAAAGGTCAGAGATACCAAAGCAAGCACAAGAAAGCATCTCTGAAGTCAGAAAACCCTGGGAGAGTGGTTAGAGCAGTGAGTCAGTACTCAAACTGTCATGGACCATCCCATGGGATACTGAGGTCCTTATCACTCTGTTCCCTATCTGGGCTCCTAAAAGGGTCCTGAAGATTTAGAACTTTGAACTTCAAAGATCTAGTGAGATGGGGTGCTAATCCCATAAAGTAAAGGTAGTTTTGGAGAACCCAGAAATCCCAAGGTAAGACCAAACAGTATCAACTTCCCTGCCTAAAAGCATAACAAATAGTCTGATCCTCAAACAAATCCCAACTAAGGAACTAAAACTGGAGTAAATTAAAGAAAACACCAACCAGCATGAAAAACTATTATACATCTAGAAAATCCCCCAAAAGGAGTAACTTCATAATAACTGAACAATAATTTTAAAAATGAAAAAAATTATTTCCCACAAAGATTTTATGTTTATCTTGAAGAAATAGAGTTTTTTAAAAAGGAAATTGAAGCTCTTAAGGGAAAAAAAGGAGAAAAATAGTTTAAGTAGTCACCTTTGCCAAAATAAAGACAACAAAAAAACTCAGAGCAAAATCAAAAAATTAGCAAAAAGTAAAGAAAAGAAAGTATAAGATAATCTATATCAAACAAGTCAAGGAATATAATTTAAAATTTATTAGCCTTAATGAAATGCCTAATGTTGTGGTTGGCGTTTTTTGGTAAAGATTTGATATTATGTTTCAAGTTATCATAAATAAAAACTTCAACAAATAAATGAAATAATAAGTAAAGAACAAAGTGAAGGGAGAAAGTATAAAACTGATTAGGGGAGGAATAGAATGATCACTCTGGTGCAGAGATTAGATAATATAAATTTAGTAACTCCTTACAATCAACATTCTTTATTTAAAAATTCTTAAGGATTCCATTATAGAGTCAATGACTATCTTATCAGATAGCAAGATGGACATATAGATAAAAATAGATAGATGGTATTTATAAGGCACTTATATCCTGTTTACTATGATTGTATCAACCAATGTCTTGTTTTCTGAGATTATCTTCTATTTACTCTATTTTTATCTTGTGTGTGCTTAGTTGTTCCCATGTTGTCTCCTTTATTAGTGCATGAGTTCTTTGAGGGCAGTGGATATTTGCCTTTCTGTGCATTCCCACAGTTTTAGCACAGTATCTGGCACACTGTATTGAGAGAGAGAAAGACAGACAGACAGAGACACAGAGACAAAATTCCTTCTTTGCACACCTAAAAGATTTTCTAACAAGCAAGGGTCAGAACAAAGATTTCCTAAACATACTTCTGTGATTTTTCTATCACAAGTAAATGTTCTCCGTCTGAAATATTTAGATATCAGATAATTTTATCTTTACTTAAGAGATGATAAGAAACTAAAGAAATTTTTTCCAAGGGCACAAATAACTATTATTGTTTGGGACCATGTTACTAAGATGTTTCACATATTTAGATCTTTTTATCATTTATCATTCCATGAAGTAATCTTTTGGCACCTATCAAAATGGTAATCCCTGTTTTTAGATGAGAAGAAATACTGAGACAGAATTAAATTGGTGGTAGCTATTTCCTCTGATTAAGGTTTGTATCCCCTAGTCCATAGTAACTTTTATGTAAACAAGGCAGTAAAGGAGTCATAATAATTAGTTAATCACTCCTAAGATCTTGTTAAACTATCTGTCACTAGAGAGCCATAATATGTAGTCTTTTGTAATTTACTATTTTTATCACTTTTAAAATTAAAAAAAGCTTCAAACAGTTACTGAGCATCTTCTTTGTATAGAACACAGTGCTAGATACTTAGAGAGGTTAAAAATTTAGATGGGAAAGTTTCTAGTCTCAAAAGGATTGCAAAATATTGTTTGATGTTGTTTAGTCATTTTAATTATGTTTGATTCTTCATGACCCCATTCAGAGTTTTCTTAGCAAATATTAGAAAGCTTTGCTATTTCCTTCTCTGGCTCATTTTACAGATGAGGAAATTGAGGAAAACAAGGTTAAGGGAATTGTCCAGCTAGCAATTGTCTGAGACCAGATTTGAACTTAGGAAAATGACTCTTCCTGACTAGCAGCCTTGAACATATTCTGAGCATGGACAAAGACACAAAAATAGAAAAAACCTAATGTGTGCATGAAGGACAAAGAGTTGTCTGATTTGTCTGAAATATAAAATTCATGGAGACCAAGTAACAGAAGAATAGAAAGATGGGGTACCCAAGATTGTGGAAATCTTTGAATATCAAGACAATCAATTTGAACTTTATTTGGTTGGTATATAGGGAGAGAAAGATTAAATTTTTTAAAGAAAAGTAGTAACATGGCCAGATGTCTACAAAAGAAATGTTATTCTGGTAGCAAATGGATGGATTGGAAAGGGGAGATAGTAGAAGTAGGAAGTTCTGTGAGGAGGCTTTTGCAATTATCTAAAGGTGTAGTCAAGAAGGATGAGAGTGGGTGATAGACAGGACTAATTCAATTAAATTCAATAAGCCTATTAGTACCTACAATATCTAAGGCACCACAATAAGCAAAAAAGATACAAAACATAAAGCAATCTGTTCTCAAGGCAGCAAAATTTTGCAGGAGATGAAGCTAAGGTGGAATCTACAAGACTCAGTCTCTATGTCTCTATCTCTATCTGTCTCTCTCCATCTCTCTCCTAGTTATATACTTTATTATATTCTTTGTGTTTACTAAGTCGCATGTTACTCAAAAGAAGTCTTTTTTAAAAAACCTGAGAAAACTGAATATGTCTGCAAGCAGTTGGGAAGGAACCAGTGAGAAGGGAGGAGTTTTAAAAATTCCCTAAATGCTTAAGAGAAGAAATTGGCAAGCCTGGAATGCATTCTTTCTTCATTTCTGTCTTTTGGAGCCCTCCTCAGATTTCAAGAATTACTTCAAGTGCCACCTCCTACATGAATCCTTTTCTGATCCCCTATACAGTTATTGTTCTACCCTTGAAATGGCATTGAATTTTCTGTGTGTTTCCTTCCCTGAAATAAAATGTTAAACCCATAAGTTCAGGAAATCTTCCTTCCTTCCTTCCTTCCTTCCTTCCTTCCTTCCTTCCTTCCTTCCTTCCTCCCTCCCTCCCTCCCTCCCTCCCTCCCTTCCTTCCTTCCTTCCTTCCTTCCTTCCTTCCTTCCTTCCTTCCTTTCTTTCTTTCTTTCTTCCTTTCATTCATTCTTTCTTCCTTCCTTCCTGCCTTCCTCCCTTCCTTACTTGGAAAGAGGATGGTTTAAATGTATCATATATATGTATTAAAAATGTTTCTTTGAGATAACTTATGGGAGCCAAGATAGCAGTACTGACTAGGAAGATTTTGAAGCTTTTCCCGAAACAACTTTAAATGAAGCCTCTAAACAGACCCTAAAGTGACAGAATCCACAAAAACCAAATTGAAATAAGTTCTCAACTCAAGATATGATGGAGGAAATTCAGTAAAGGTCTGTCTCACATGGTTAAAAGGAGAGTAAAGACCAGCATAACTGGGAGAGCTGGAAAGCCAATGAGAGGCTCTCAGCCACAGTGGAGCTCATGTTTGGTCTCAGCATACCAAACCATAGCAGGCTAGCAGTGAGGGTCCCAATTTCAGTTCAAATGACAAAGTTCCAGGGGCGGCAGGCAAGCTTGCGCAATGGATAGAGCACCAGCCCTGGAGTCAGGAGTACCTGAGTTCAAATCCAGCCTCAGACACTTAATAATTAGTCACTTAACCCCCATTGCCTTGCAGAAAGAAAAAAAAATAAAAATAAATGAAATGAAATGATAGGCATGCAGGAGAGGTATGAAAAAAAATGGTCAAATAGAAAAAAGAAATCAACTCCAAAAGTAAAAATAGCCAACTAGAAAAGGAATGAACTTATCAAAAAGTAAAATTAACCTATAGGAAAAGGAAAACAACTCATCTTAAAAAAATTAAAATTAAAGCTAGAAAATGAAATTTAAAATCTAAATGAAAAAAATAAAACCCTAAAAATTAGAATTGGACAAATGGAAGCTAATTACTCTATGAGTTAACAAGATTTCATCAAACAAAACAAACAGGCCTAAAAAAATAGAATAAAATGTAAAGTACCTCTTAAGAAAAATTATCAACCTGGAAAATAGATCCAGGGGAGATAATTTACAAATTATCTGAAAGCCACAATCAGAAAAAGGACCTGGACAATAATCACACAAGAAATTACCATGAAAAACTGCCCTAATATCCTACAACAAGATGATGAAAATAGTCCTTTAAAGAATCCATTGGTCACCCTACCAAAAAGAAATTCCAAAATAAAAACTCCAAAGAATATTGTAGCCAAATTTCAACATTCTCAGTTAAAGGAGAAAATAGTGCAAGCTGCCAAAAAAAGGAAACAATTTAAAAATCTGAGAGTCACAGTCAGAATTACAAGGACTTCTCTTAGCTTCAACATTAAAGGATCAGAAGGCATGGAATGTCATGTTTCAGTTGATCCAGGTTTGTTTCCTATATTCTTAGCCCAAACTAATAGGATCAGTTCAAAGGAGCTTGTATTACAACCAAGGATCAACTACCGTATAAAATTCAGCATATTCTTTCAGAGGGAAAAGATGAATTTTCAACAAAACAGAGGACTTTCAAACTTACTAGAAAGTACAGTACTGAAGAGAAAATCTGATCTTCAAATACTAGACCTAAGAGATGTGTAAAAATGGTAAATGTTAATCAATAAGTCTAAGGGAAAAAATGTTAATCAATAACTAAATAAATTCCTGAACAGTAAGACAATACTTGTAACTCTTGAGAATTGTATTTGTAGAGGGAAAGTAGGGAGAGTGTAAACACTGAGTAAATCTTTCTCTTACAGATTCGGCTCAAAGAAGAAATGATACACATTTCCAGTTGGTTTAGAAATTTATCCTACCCCATGGTGAAGTAGAAGGGAACAGGGGAAAGGATAGTGTGAGGCAGTCAGCAATCAAAAGCAAAACATTGGTGAAGAGGGCCAAGGGGGGAAACAGAAAGAAAAGTACAAATGGGGGAAGATAGGATAGAGGAAAAGAAAAGCTTTTTGCAAAAATAAAACCAATCAACCAAGATTAAAAGGAATGCAGAAAGCTGGGAAATAATTTTCACAGATAGTAGAGCTGATAAAGGTTCTAAAATATATAGACAACTGAGTCAAATATATAAGAATACAAATGATTCCCCACTGATAAATGGTCAAAGGATATAAACAGGAATTTTTAGATTTCAAGGCAAATTTTAGAAGCTAAAGCTATCTATACTCATATGAAAAAAATTCTTCAAATTATTAGTGATCAGAGAAATGCAAATTAAAAATTAAATAAAATTAAAAACTGAGCTAATACCTCATACCAAACAGATAGGGTGAAATGACAAAAAAAAAAAGAAAATTAGCACTTTTGGGGAGGATATGGGAAAACTCAGACATTAATGCACTGTTAGTGGAACTGTGAACTGAACCAACCATTCTGGAGAGCAATCTGGAACTATGCCCAAATGCAATAAATTTGTGCATACCCTGTGATCCAGCAATACCAGTTCTAAGTCTATATCCCAAAGAGACCATAAAAAAAGGAGAAAGAGCATAAAGCAGCCCTTTTCATGGTTGCAATGAAATGTAAATTAAGAGAATGCCCCTCAATTGAGCATTGGCTGAATAAGTTATAGTGTATAAATCCTATGGAATACTATTGTTCTATAAGAAATAATGAATGAATGGACTTTGGAAAAGCCTGGAAAGCCTTGAATGAACTGAAGCTGAGTGAAATGAATAGAAAACATTGTACATGTTAACAGCAACATTGTTAGACTGTTAGATGATCAACTGTGATAGATGCAATTTCTCTCAGCAGTTCAGTGATCAAGGACAATCCTGAAAGATTAGTTATGGAAAATGCCATCCACATTCAGAGATAAAAACTATAGATTCTGAATATAGAGCAGAGCACTTTTAAAAAATATTTTGTTCTTTCTCTCTCATGATTTCTTTTTCCCCTTAGTTCTAATTCTTCTTTCACAACATGCCTACTATGGAAAATGTTAAACATGATTGTACACGTTCAACCTTTATCAGATTGTTCTCTGCCATGGGGAGGGGCGAGGGAAGAGAAGGTGATAGAAAATTGTGAAACAAAAGCTTGCAAAAGGATGAATGTTGAAAACTATCTTTGCATGTAATTGGAAAAAAAATTTAAGACAGGATAGAAAAAAGAAATGCTTTTTTATGTTGATAACTAACTTCAGCGTTGCTTCTAAGCAAAGAGAAATAAAAATTTACATCTTAGCAGTTGGTGAAATCTACCTGAGGTATTCATAGCATGCTATATAAAGAACTCAGCCTCTCCTTTGAAAAAGTTCAATAGCATATAAACCCAACTTGCAATTGTTTGTTTCTACATGTTAGAAGAAAGAATTATGTAGATAATTTTCAGCCAAAGTACCAAAAGTCTACCCAGATCTAAAATATCATTCCAGTTTTTGGCTCTGTTATAATAATGGTATATAAAGTTTACTAATCACAAACTGGAAAAAGTACCTTGCAGCTCAGGTCCTACTTATGAAGCATGAACTATGTCTTCAAGATTTTTCCCCTTCCCAGTCAAACCCCTAGAAGTTTTCTATGCACATAGACTTCATTTTGTCTCCTGTAACTCATTTCTCAATTCTTCTCAATCCAATTTATGATCTCATCACTCAACTGAAATGAATGTCTCCAAAGTTTCCAGTGATTTCTTGTCAAATCTAATAGTTTTCTCAGTCTTCATCCTTTTTGATGTTTCTGAAGCATCTGACATTATTGTCAACTATCTCTTCATTATATCACTCGATTCTCCTATCTAATCACTTCTCTGTTTCCTTTCTTGAAGCATCATCCATACTCCTTGTGCTAACTCTGAGTTAGTTAGGCAGTAACTAACTGGGTTAGGTAGTTGAGCAAAACCTAAGATTTTGTCTTGGGCCTTTTCTTTCACCTTTGTGTGGAGTGGGAAACTTTTTTCTTCCAAGATATTGATAACATGATTTGCAGACTATTTTTAGTCAAACATTTAATTAATTCACCTCAAAAAGCTAAACCTCCTTGTGTGTTGAGAAAAACACTATTCTTCTAGAAGCCTATGTTTACAACCTTCATAGTCACCCTTGAAGCTGTCATTCTTTCCTACCCTACATATTCAGTCATTGCCAAATCCTATTGATTTTTCCTCCACAGCATTTTTTACATCTCTCATTTTCTCTCTATGACTACCTCCCTATTTCAAGCTCTCACTACCTCTTAATAAGACTATTGCAGTAGCCTCCTAATTAATCTTCCTACCTCAAATCTCTCCTCTCTCTAATCAATCCATCTTCTATAGAGTTGCCATTCTTCTGCCCTCCCTAAGTGGTTTCCCATTCCCTCACATAAATGTCTTTGACATTGGCTATAGCATATCTCTCCAAGTTTACCAGCTAAGGGGGCAGCTAGATGATACAATGGATAGAACATTGATCTAAAAGTCAGATCAGGAGTTCAAATCCTGCCTCAGACACTTGACGCAAGCTGTATGATCTTGATTAAGTCTCTTAACCCTGATTGCCTCACATGCAAGGCTATTTCCAGTCATCCTGATTCATTTCTGGTCACTAGACCCAGATGGTTCTGGAGGATAAAGTGAGACTGGTGGCTTTACAGAGCACACCTTCACTCAAATCAAATTCTTGAGGCTACTGCAATAGTCTTAGCAAGAGGTACTGTGATCTTGAAATAAGGAAGGAGTCATAAATAGAAAGTGAGAGATATCAAAAAGGTCTTCTTAAAGAACAAAGGACAAACATCAACACCATATACCAGTAGTAGGTGCTTAAAGGGACGAGTGGTGAGGGAGATGTACCTCACCTGTGCCTCACTTCTGATTGAAAAAGAATGAGTGCAGTTTGGCATGTGCTTAGTGGTGGTCAGGTGTATGCAGCTCAACCTTTGCAATCAGGGGTGAGGCTCAGTTCTGCCTCCTCTGCCTCCCCCTCATTGCTTGACCTTGGTAACTAATAAATACTTGGTGATTGATCTTAAAATAGTGGAACACATAAAGAGTTCAAACTGATCTAACTTATGGATCACAAAGAACTTCTTGGATACCAGTGTATGGTTCACCAAGAACCATCCAAATTGGTCATTGTGAGCATACTTGTCTCATGAGCAGAATGACTGCTTAGCTTATATTTTCTAAGGAAAAATTTCAGAAGTGCATGTGGGCATCTGAGGATTATGATCAACTACAAGGCACAAAGAATCCCATAGGGTGGTCCAGGAATGCCACAAACTGAAGTTCAGGGAACTCAGCCTGACCACACAGTCTTTTATCCTTATTTTTATGAGTTTCATTTTTCAAGATCCTGCAATAATAAAAATGAATAAAATATGGTTGGAAATTTTGAGCAAGAAATATATTAGGTTTGGCATGACTTATGCAGCTGCAAACAAAAATATGGATTTTTCATCCATCATCTGAGGTTAATCCCAACCAGTAAAGGTTGAATGCCTTTTCATGAATCTCAGTGGATGATATCATGATGTAATCTGTGCCAAAGCAAATAGCACAAAACAGAGAACATCTCTTTAGAAGCAGTTTATGTTTTTTTCCAAAGTGGATAAATATTGGGGCAGCTAGGTGGCACAGTACATAGAGCATCAGCCCTAGAATAAGGAGGACCTGAGTTCAAATCCAACCTCAGACACATAGTGATTGCCTAGTTGTGTGACCTTGGACAAGTCACTTAACTCCAATGTCTAAAATAAATTTTTTAAAAATAAAAAAGTGGATAAATACTAAATTATAAGATTAATATTTATTACTGGAAAAAAAATTTAAAAATCAGTTATGGTACTATCAATTCTCCAACACCACTGGAAAATTAAATTAAATCAGCTCAATCCTAAAAGCACATACTATATCCCAGTTATTATTTGATAGGTGCTGGGTCTATAAGGACAAAAATTAAATAATCCCTGCCCTGAAGAATTTTACATTCTGCTGCATAAAATACATACCCAATTATGTACAAAATATGGACAAAAACTATGCAAAGGAGAATAAGTGAGAGACAAGCAAGGAAAGAGGTTATTGGGATTGGGGGGACAGGCAAGGAGGGGAACAGAAGATCATGAAGGATCTTCCATTGTATGTGGCATCAGAACTGAGCCTTGAAGGGAACCAGATTACAAAAGATAAAGGTGAGGAGGAAATAACACTCCAGATAAAGGGTCAGCTTGTGTAAAGGCAGAAAATGGAATGTTTCATGCAATAAATAGCAAGAAATTATGCAGGAAAGCTTTTCAAGTTAATTTAAATCTAAATTTTTATGTGTCAAAATTTTTATGTGCCCAAACATTTAAAACATAACCTTTTATTTTTAATGGAACTTTTACATATGAATTACAGATTTTTCTGAACCAAGGTATAACAATCATCATTTGATATGTTCCCAAATAATTTGGGGTTATAATTATCCATCTTATTTATCATGATTTGCTGAGATTCCAGAATCACAGAATTCTTGAGTTGGAAGTGATATCCCTAGTCCATGTATTCCAACATGTATCAGAAAATGAATCCCTTCTATAATCAATTTGACAAATGATCACTTAGGTCATCTAGCTTCTCCTTAAAGACCTTCAAATGAGGATAGGAGATGCTGGATGAATCTCCAGTCAGCCCATTCAAGTTTTGGATATTTCTGATTGTTAGGAAATCTTACATGACAAATGCCTAAATTTGCTTTTTATAACTTCAGTTGTTACCAGTTGTGTCCTCTGGGGCTAAAGAAAGGAATTTAAGATAATTCTAGATTAAATTTAGATAGTAAAGGAAGAGGGATTAAATGCATGTAGGTACCCTAGTTGCCCCAGGATATACTTTATTGAAAAAAATAATAATGCCAACTCCTTTTACTTACCTATTTCTTTTCTTGGAAATCATGGCTATGGAAGACATTTTGAAAGCATAAAAATTCCATGAATGTGAATTTTTGTTACATATATTATGTGCTCTGTACGTTAGTAGTGATACATAAAAAAATTAAAAAGTAGAAAGAATAGCTGTATGAATTCTCAGGGGATAAAAGATGTTACAAAATTAACTCTCAAATCAAGTGATTCTGTAATCTCCCAAGTGATTCTCTTGGTATAGCAAATATTTTATTTTATATTGTTCCCCTTGGCCTTTGACTCTTTAGCACCATTGAAACATAACTATGATTTCTGCATCATTAGCACAATGGATCACAGGTACCTTGCATACAGGCATTTATTATATACTTACTTTGTCAGGTGCTATACTAGGCATCAAGAGGGTAAAAGCAAAGATTAAATAATCTACACCTTCAAGAGCACATATTCTACTGGGAGGGAAAAAATATCTATTCAATTAAAATTGAGTTGGTTTAAATCTTTATGTGGGGTGAAGTAAGGAAATATTAAGTTCCTACTACAATCTGTTAGACACTGCAAAGTCTGTAGATACAGAAGGAGATAAAAGTCTCTTCCCTCAAGGAATGCACAATATAATGAAGGATCTCTGTCATAATATAGCTTATGGAGTGAAGAATTAGTTTGGTTAGTAGATTTAGAGCTACTAGTGATGTTAGAAGTCTTTGGCAGATTATTAACTATGAAGTTATGGCATTCTAGCTTTAAAGCTGAAATCTTAGAAGTCAACTAATCCAGCTGGTTATTTTACAGTTTAGGAAGCAGTCTCAAAGAAGGTTAACTTCTTTTAACTTCATTTAATGAATTTCTCATTGTCACCTAGCTAATTTCAAAAGGCAGAATTTGAATACAGGTCTTCCAGCTACCAAGGCCAATACTCTATCCATTATGCTGCACTGTCTTCCCTGGCAAGAGAGAAAGAAGTCAGGTATGGATTTGAGAAAGGGATACTCCTGTAATTCCTGGGAATTAATCTTTGAAGAGCCCAGCTGACTGACCTGCCCAGCAGAGATGTTGTTCACAAAAAAGATACCTCTAGAAGAAAAAGCCATCAGGGTCCTGTCATGTTGCCACTATGAGTTGTCTTAGCCACATGTGCTTCCTACACATACCATTCTACATCAGTTTATTATGTATTCAATCTTCCCACTGATGCCATACATCATTATTGGTAAATTGTCCCAGGTTTATAGGGGAATGTCTTGTTACTGTTGTTTTTACAATGTCCTCTCAGTAAATACTTTTGTTTTGAAATAATTGTGCCTGTTGGTTGACTTAAAATCTACAAATTCTTCACCATTAGACAATAATATCTCCACAGACATGTAACCAGACTAAAATTTTCTATAAATTCTCCTTACTTTTTTACTTTTAGCAGAGTTCTGCAAAGAAGTCCCATTAAACATGCATCTTTAAAGTAATAAAGAAGATTAAAAGTCTTATTGACCAAAAGCCATTACCCATTAGATAAGTCAAAGGATATGAACAAACAGTACTTAAAAGAAGAGTTGTAAACTATTAAAAACCACATAAAAGAATGTTCCAAATGAATAATCGTTAAAAGTAATGCAAATCAAAACAACCCTGAGGTTATCACTTCATACCAAAAAAATTGGCAAATAGATAATAGAAGAAAATAGTAAACATTAGATGAGTTAAAGAATGATAAACATACTAGTACATTGTAATGGAGCTTGGAATTAGTACAACACTTTTGGAAAGGAATCTAGAATTATGCAAATATACTGTCCCTCCACTTTGACCCAAAGATTCTACCACTAGCACATAACCCAAGAACTCATTGATAAAAAGAAAGGTCCCATAGAAACCAAAATATTTATAGCAATATATTCTGTGGAAATAAAAAATGGAAATGAAGCAGATACCTACTGTTTAGGGATATTATACTAAACACCTATTGTTATTATCATTTATATAGTCCTTAAGGGTTTTTTTTAGTTGGTTTTTTTTTTTTTTGCAAAGCAAATGGGGTTAAGTGGCTTGCCTAGGTCATTATTAAGTATCTGAGACTGGATCTGAACCCAGGTACTCCTGACTCCAGGGCCATTGCTTTATCTACTGTGCCACCTAGCCGCCCCTTATATAATCCTTAAAAGTTTGCAAAGTGCTTTAGAATTTTATTTCACTTGATTTTCATGACAACCTTGTGAGGTAGGTGCTTCTATGTGAAAGTAACGGAATATTACTCTGCTAAAAGAAACAATGAGTGGCTAATACAGAGAAACCTGGAAAGGCTTACATGAACTGTTGTAAAGTGAAGTAAACAATGCCCTGAAAACAATATACATAGTGACTAGAACGTATAAATAAAAATAACCACAAAGAAATCAAATGATTTGCAAAATTAAAAATAAGATGGCACCAAAGAAAAATATGAAGACTAATTTCCTTTATGAAGACTTTCTTGATTCTCTCCATTTTTCTTACTCTTCCACTTATATTATCCTATTCTCCCATACCCTATTCCTTTATAGACATAGAATGTTCATGAATATGGAACATTGCATATGTTTTAAGAATTTTTTTCAATGTAATGATATTTCTCTTCTTTTTCTTTTAAAAATGGTTCTTTGTAACAAAAAAAGAGGAAAAAGATACAGAATTGTAGAGCAACTAGATGCCATATATCTAAGTTACAGTGGCTTCATTTGGAAAGAATTTGGGGGGGGACTGGTCACTACACACATGATAGAATGCTTGTTACTAGCAGTCAGATTACACTATACCAAGGTATCTTCATTAGCTTTTTAGTGGTACCTCATTTTCTTTGGGGAGTTTGAGGGTAGGGCTATTAAAAGAGTACTAGATTTTGAACTGGGAACTAAGTTAAAATCTTGGATGATCTTGTACAAGCCATTTCACTTCCAAATTTCAGTTTTCTCATCTGAAAAGTGAGTTGGATTAGATGACCACTAAGATCCCATCCCAATAGAAATCTATCCCAATAGGAGTCTTTTACTCTAATAGAAGGAGCCTCATTGCTCAAGTGAAGATGGGTGAGAGACCCCCTATTTTAGTTTGAGTGCAGTGACAGGACAAAAGTTAGAAATGACCCAGGATGCAATGGATGACTTTGCCATCTTCAATGTCTGCCCAAGATCTAGGCACTCCACAGTATCTGCTTCAGTAACCTTCATTGTCTGGAACAAATTGTTCTTATCCACCCATTCTGCTGGGATAAATCTCCACATTCTTGGGGTAGAATCTCCCAGCTCACTAATGGGTATACATACACACATACACACACACGTACATACATACATACATATATATGCTTATTTTCTTCCCCCTTCCCCTTATAGACATCAGATACCAATTTCAAGTAGGGAAAAAATTTGATGTGACTTGAGAATCATGGAGAAGATAGAGGACTTTATTACTATGTTGAGACATATTGCTATGTCCAAAGAGACATGTTATGACATATTATAACATATTATTGTTGTAAACAAATAGTATAACTTTTTTCTGAATTATCTAATATACTGAAATAGTACAATTCTGACACCAAGTGGTAAAAAAAGTACATGCTCCCTCAGCAAAGAAAGTCTTTGGTGGTTTGCTGGCAAGAATTCAATGAAGTGGAATTTAAACCAATATATTCTGTTTGATAAGATTGTATATTAAAGCTTCAAGTAACTATGCAACTCTTTTGAGAGTATAAAGTCAATATTAGATTAGTTCCACTTCTCTTCCTAATAGAGAAGAATGAATAGGTCAAGATATTAGCTTTGTTCCCTGCCCTAATTGAAATGTAAACATATACTTTCAGCTTGAAATTTTCCAAACAGCATTGACACTATTCTCTCTCTCTCTCTCTCTCTCTCTCTCTCTCTCTCTCTCTCTCTCTCATTTTCTTCACCCAATACTATAACCAAACCCTCATAACAAATTCCTACATTATTCATATCCAAAATATGTTCCATTTTGTATTTTAAATCCAACTTCAATTAGCTTTTATAAAAGAATTTTTACAAAAATAAACAAAAATACAGTTTTTTTTCCCCATCCCTTAGCCTATCTAGGTCTTTGTGGGAAAAGAGACTAATTCTTAGTTCAGTTTATGCATGATATTGATCCCACCATTTTCATATCCAAATGGGTCCTCACTGCTGAATGAGTCCTCTCAACTACTGTAGATGGGTTCCTGAAGGTGACTTCTTTCCTCATAAAACATCAATACTGGGATGTCTGAAAAATGTGGATATTGAGATGCCAAGAATTCCTCTCTCCCAAATTTTCAAAACTCAACAGATTGGAGTCTTCCATGCCTTCACCTAAAATGGAAAAGAACACATTGAAAATCAAGAATTGTGGTCACAGGACCCCAAGATAACCTGAGAGAGATCATAAAGCATTTACCATTTTGTTTCTAACTACATGCCATAATCAAAGTGTCCAAAGTAACAGTGAAAAGCAGAAGTGAAGAGGAAAAAAATAATGGAAGTTCTGGTCACTACTGTTTTTTGAAGACAATTCCAGTTCTGGCTCTGCAGCCAATAGAAAAAGGTCTTTAACTATATGATTAGCTATGATTATACTACTTATAGAATGTCTACACATGCTCAAGTCTTTCCAAGATACTTCCATTACATATCATTACAACTGTCCCAGAAGTAGACTCTCCAGGCTCCTCTATGTATCCTCTGAGCATATGTCCTTGCTATATCATAATCATTTCTGTAAAGAATTATCTACATTCACTGTCCACTTTCTCCTCTGATCCTTAAAATCCATCATAACTTTTGCTTCTACCAGTCATAAAAGAGCTCTCTACAAGGTAACCAATAACTCTTTATCACTAAACTCATTAGTCTTTTCTGTCCTTATCCTCCTAGACCTTCCTACAGCATTCGGCCTTGAGGATTACCCCATCTCTTCTTCATGCTTTCTCTCTCCTTCCTCCATTTCTGTGACCTGCACTCTCATGCTTATCCTCCTACCTCACTGATCACTTCTCTTTCTCTTTGGATCTTTATACTCCTCTCTTTAATTGTGAAAAAAACCAAAAGATCTCTCCTGAGACCTCTTCTCTTCTTTTATATCCTATCACTTGATTTTCTCACTATTCCAATGATTCCAATGATCACATCTATGCAAATTGCTACCAAGTCTGTATCTCTACCTCCAGCCTTCTGTTCAAAGCTCCAATTTTATTCTTTCAATTATTATTCAGTGGTGAGCCAGAAAAGTCTATTGAGAGGTCCACACCTCAAACTCAATATACATAAAAGTGAACCATTTCTTTTCCCACTAAACCTGTCCCTCCCCATAATTAATCTATCTTTGTCAATGACAATATTGTTCTCCTGGTCACTCAGGATCAAAACCTTAGGTTTTGATTTCCCTTTTTCTTTGACTTTTTTTCTTTGAGGTTTACCTCCTTTTTACTTCATACATCTCATCATTTACCAATTCTTTCTTATTTACCTCAAAGTATCTTTTGCATCAGGTCCATCCTTCCCATTCCTAGTAAGGCCACCCTAGTTCAGATACCCAGTTTTCTCATTTTGCCAATTGTAATTACCTCCTAAATGATCTAGCTACATCCTAGCCCCCCCTCACTTCTATCTCTACACTTCTGTAATCTTCCTTCTTGACACTCATTTACTTAGAAGCTTTCAATGACTCCCAGTTGTCTACTAAACAAAGTACAAACACTTGATCCTTATTCTCTAAGTCCTCCAAAATCAGGGCTTTACCTGCTTTCCCAACCTTACCCCAAATTACTGCTTTTTCTGAGTTCTCCACATTTCTTTCTTTTCATACTGAATCCCCACATTTAAAATATATGTCCTCATAAATTTTTCTAAGTCTGTACCTTGCTTCAAGATCCAAGAGGTATCATTTTCCTTCTCAACTCTACCTCCCAAACAAGGTGAAAGTAACTTCTCCCTTTTTAGGTTTCTCATAGTACTTTTCCTATACTTCTATACATTTCCATTTCCTCCCCCAAATATTTATTATTGGTGATACATCTTTTCATCATATTAGATGCTTAGCTTCTTAAGAGCAAGGTCTATCCTGTATGTTCCCAGGATTTATCACAATATCCTACACATAATAGTGCATTAATAAATGTATTAATAACTTAATAAGTATATTCATAACAATGGTTTATGGTTATACAGAAGTCCAAGCTTAATGTCAATTTATTTGTTTTTTTCATCCTCATAATTTAGTAACAGATATTACTATCCCAATTTTACAGATGAGGAAACTGAAGCATTTCCAAATAACTAGATGCATCCCTGGACAAAAGACATAAAACTGAACCCATGCTGTATTTCAATAGAGCATAAATAATACTGTAAAGTAAGTTATTTGGCTGAACACAAATACCATTTATGGATCTGGATGTGAATTTCCTTAGTCACCATTATACAAGTTGTTTATGCCTTAAAATTTATTTAACCCTCAAAACTGGCCTGATGCCAGCTTTGTTCTCTGCCCCTACAAATGCCTTGCCCTATGGGAAGATTGAAGATTTGTGGATTAATTTATGGGAAGATTTGTGTGTGGACTTGCCATCCCTATGCCCCCTGTAGCTCCCCACCACTGCTGCTATACAATAAATGGTATGACTCTCCTCCCCCAGTTCCACAGTATTACTTTGATCTATCTGAATCCTGGAACCTGCAGTTAGAAGAAAAGTTCCTGACTTACAAATACAAGGATTAGATATCAAACCTCAGAATTTATATCAATTGCTTACTGGATTCAAACTCAAAAGAAGACAGTGAAGTCAAAACAGTTACTTCTACTTCAAAGAAAAATGCAAAATGGTCATAAATGTTCTTGGAAGAATTTAAAAAGGACTTAAAAAGAGAGGCTGAGGAAAAAATAGGGAAAAATAAGTGACGCAAGAAAATCAAGATTTTGGAAAGAAAGTCAACCAAATGGAAGAAAATTATTTCTTAAAACTCAGAATTGGGCAAGATGAAACTAAAGACTTCAAAGGAAACCAAGAAATAATTTTAAAAATCAAAAGAATGAAAAAATAGAAGAGACTGTGAAACATTCCATCAGAAAAAAGAATTGACCTGACAGATAGAGGAAAGAAAATAAGAATTGTTGGACTAACTGAAAATTATGATCAAAAAAGGAATCTAGACTTTATACCTCAAGAAATTATTAAATAAATTTGTCCTTAAGTTTTAGAACTACAGGATAAAGCAGAAATTGAAAAAAATCTATATTTTAGCACCTGAAAACTCACAGGAATGTTATAGCTGTTTCAAAACTCCCAAGTCAAGAAGAAAATACTACAAAATGTTTGAAAGAAACAATTTAAATACTGTGGAGCTGGGGTAGCTAGCTGGCACAGTGGATAGAGCACCGGCCCTGGAGTCAGGAGGACCCGAGTTCAAATCTTACCTCAGACACTTAATAATTACCTAGCTGTGTGGCCTTGGGCAAGTCACTTAACCCCATTGCCTTGCAAAAAAAAATTTCCCAAAGTAAAATACCTTTTGGGGCAGCTAGGTGGAGTAGTTCACAAAGCACCGGCCCAGAGTCAGGAGTACCTGGGTTCAAATCCGATCTCAGATACTTAATAATTACCTAGCTGTGTGGCCTTGGGCAAGCCACTTAACCCCATTTGCCTTGCAAAAACCTAAATACATACATACATACATACATACATACATACATACATACTGTGGAGTTAAAATAGCACAAGATTTAGCAGCTTCAATATAGACTAAGGACCCTTAAAAGGATGTGTAGATCAAAGAACAGGAATGAAAAAGGTGAGTAGATTAAGGAATATATGGGAAGAAAGAAGATAATGTGAGGAATACTATAGCCAAATATTATAGACAAATTCCAAAACTCCCAAATCAAAGAGAAAATTCTAAAAGCTTCCAGAAACAAACAATTCTGTTCCTGGCATTTTTCCTGGAGTTATCAGATAGCAAACACCTATCAATTGTTCCTCAACCCTTTCCAAAGCCACACTGGCTCTCAGGGAGGTGACCATATTCCAGGTGAAGGTTCAGCCTATTGAGAAGTACTCTGCAAGAATCCTATCACTAATGAATGAATGAAAGAGAAATACCCCTGTGATTGTCACAGGACAAACTATTTCCTTTACCTCTATAGAGATGGATGATGGAGGCATCCTTAAATTCTTGGGGGGATAATCTTGTCATACCATATTAACATGGAAGACTCAGTTTTTGAATGAACAATGGATTCCCTCTCAATATAAGCACCAGGTGCTTTGCCACTTGAAAGGAGTCTAATGGTATTCAAAAACCTCTTCTTCAGTTGGAACTTCAACTTGGGACTGATTGACTTCAACTTGAGGTAATCAGTGAATGATTTCTGCATTGATTAATGATGGCCTGTTAAGAATACTATGGAACCATTCAGACTGTCTCTAGGATCATATCCCTATCCTTAATCAATGTGGTTCCATTAGCCTGAGTAGTTGAGATGTACCATAGGCTTTGGTCCACAAATAGCCTTCAGGGCATCATAAAAGCACTTTGGTTGGTTATTATCTACATAAAATTGAATTTCATCTGCCCTCTTACTGAACCAAGTCCTGCATCTCTCTAAGTTTTGCTTGAACTTTAGTTTTGATGGAATTAAATGCTGTTCTTAGAAATAGATGAACTATCTTACTGGTAAACCCTATGGAGTTCTCACTTTCATTTAGCAGCTTCTGTATTTCCCCATCATTTTCATCAAACCAGTCTTGGTGCTTGCAAGTGATCTGGCCTAGATGAGCAAATGCAGTGCTATATACCAGATCTCTGAAAATTGCCCACTCTTTTCTGCTGCCAATGTGTGTTAGTTCAGTTTTCCCTCCAAGTTAGCTACAAACTGTTCCCACACAGAGAAACACTATAATCTCCTGACATTAATTCTTCTAGTAGTCCCTTTGCCTTATGTAAATAGAAGACAGTGTTTGTGATGAAAAGGTCATGAGATGTACAGGTCCTCAGTAGTAAGCAGCCCATTGCTATTGCTGTTTCCAATTCCATTCTTCCCAAAAACTCCCTGCCATGTTTGGTCATCTGAATCTACACTAGCATTAAAGTCACCCACAATGATAAGCTTATCCTCTTTTGGTACATTGATGCTAAGTCTCCAGGTCTTCATAAAATTTTTCTTTGATTTCATGAGCATTTGTCATGATGGGAATATAGTTATGATGGTGGCATGGTATTTTCCTGAAAGTGACAATCTCATTGTTATGAGTCTGCCTTTCACTTAGGCTTTCAAGCTTGTTGATTAGATTAGTTTTGATTGCAAAATCTATCCCAGCTTCACGGTTCTCCCCTTCTACTTCTGACACTCCAGAAAAACATGTATCCAGCTCCAATTTCAGTCAGCTGGCTTTCATTTGCCAGCCTTGTTTCACTCTTGGCCATATTTGGATATGATACTTCCTGACCTCTTTTGGAACAAGAGCTGTTTGTTTCTCAGGTCTATTGGATGTTGGGTTGTCTGATGTGTGCACATTCCATGCTCTGATGGTAAGTGGAATCTTCTTTGAAGAAATTTTTGAAGATTTTTTTTGTGTGTCTCAATTGCATTATGGGATTCCTGCCTGCCTTGGTTATCAGGCCAGGGTTGGGTAAACAGACAAATTTTAGAGCACCTTTTCTAGACCTTTCCTCACATTAGGTGGTGAGCAGTGTCATCCTTTAAAGGACTGCTCAGTCACCCCATGAGTCTGCTAAATCCCATTACTGCTTTCAGTGGGGAAATGGCCCTCCTAAATCCCATTACTGCTTTCAGTGGGGAAATGACCTTATGGCCTGGGCTGTCTGTGTGCAGCGTTTTGACTTCAGTTCCCAGACTATCCAAGTTTGATGCTTCATCACTTGCCTGTTGCCTCAAGACTTTGAGATAAGAATGATAAAGAGGTATGGGTAATGCATTTTGATGCATGCAGAAATTGGATTTAAGTGAGGCAGAGTTGTACAAAATCATCTACTTCACTTCCAAAGTCATCATGATCCAGTGGCAAGACAAAATCAATACAACTGGTGTTAGCTCTACATACAGTGGATGACTTTGGTATCTTCATTGTCTAACCAAACTCTAAGCACTCTACCTCAACTGCTTCAGCTGCCTTCATTGTCATTGCAGTGAAGTGTTTTAATCCACCCACTCCACCAGTGGAAGACTTCACATGCTTGGGGTAGACATGCCTCCTAACTCACAGAAGGGTTTGAGACCCATCAGTTACCCTCAACCTTGTTTAGCCAGCCACAGTTTACTGGGGACTGATTGCTGTGCATGCTACAGCTTCTTGGAGTCACAGATGAGAGTTAGGTGGCTCAGGTGGACATCAAAAGTGGAAAGTAACCCTCATATCAGTAGGTACCAATCTTCCTTGAATGTACCGTACACCCCATCATCTTAGGGAAGGGAGAAGGGAAAGAGGAAAACAGAAAATCTGGAACTCAAAATTTTATTTAAAATGAATGTCAAACTAAGGCATTATTGGTGGAGTTATGAATAGATCCAAACATTCCAGAGAGCAGTTTTGAACTCTGCCCAAAGGGCAATAAAACTATGCACACCCCTTGATCCAACAATGTCACTGGGTCTATATCCAGAGACTATAAAAAAAATGAAAAGAACTTACAAAAACATTTAAAGAAGCTCTTTTTGTAGTGGCAAAGAATTGGGTATTAAGGAAATGTCCATCAAATGGGAAATGACTGAACAAGTTGTGGAATATGAATGTAATGGAATTCTACTGTACTAAAAGAAATAATGAACAGATTGACTTCAGAAAAACTTGGAAAGATTTACATGAACTGATGTTGAGTAAAGTGAGTAGAACTAGAAGAACATTGTACATAGTAAGAGCAACACTGTGCAATGATTAGCTATGGTAGACTTAACTCTTTTCATCGATGACTGTAGTGATCCAAGACAATTTCCAAGGACTCATGATGGAAAATGTTATCCACATCTGGAGAAAGAACTATGAAATCAAAATGTTGATGGAAACAAAATATTTCCACTTTTCCCTGTCTTTTCCTTTATGTTCTATTTCTTCTTTCATGACATGACTGATGTAGAAATGTGTTAACATGATTGCACATGTATGATCTATGTCAAATTGCTTTGTTGGGGGGGAGGGAGGGAGAAGAAAAATTTGAATCTCAAAATTTTTTAAATGAATGTTGATAACTATCTTTACATAAAATTGGAAAAAATAAAATGCTATTTATGAAAGAAAGAAAAAAAAAGAAGGAAGGAACCAAGGAAGGAAGGAAGGAAAAAATAACAAAATTATAATAGTGGGGGCCTTCAATATTCCCCTCTAGATAAGCCTAACCAAAAATTTAATAAGAAAGAAGTCAAAGTGATTAATAGCTATGCCAGCTTAAATAAATCAGATATGATAGCTATCTGGAGAGAATTAAATGAGCATAGAAAGGATTATACCTTTTTATCAAGAATACATGATACCTACACAAAAATTGTTCATATACTAGGGTTTGAAAACTTTATAATAAATGCAGTAAATAGAAATATTATATGATCCTTTTCAGATCTTAACAGAGCAAAAATCATTTTTAATCAGGGATCAAGGTGGGAGTGTCTAGGTGGCACATTGGATAGAGCACTAGCCCTGAAGTCAGGAGTACCTGAGTTCAAATCCAGCCTCAGACACTTAATAATTACCTAGTTGTGTGGCCTTGGGCAAGCCACTTAACCCCATTGCTTTGCAAAAACCTAAAAAAAATAAGGGAACAAGGAAACAGATTAAAAATTAATTGGAGACTAAATAATCAAATCTTACAGAATGAGTGGGTAAAAGAACAAGTCAAAGAAATAAAAAAAAAGAATTTATTAAGTAGAATGATAATAATGAGACAACATACCAAGCTGTCTAAGATACAGTAAAAGTAGTAAACAGTAGAAATTTTGTATCTTTAAATGGGTCAGCTAGATGGCTCAGTAGATAGAGCACTGGCCTTGGAATCAGGTAGATGGGAGTTCAAATTCAGCCTCTAACATTTACTGGCTGTGTGACCTTGGGCAAGTTATGTAACCAAGATTGCCCCATGCATCCAGGGTCATCTCCAGTCATCCTGACACATATCTAGCCACTGGACCACAGATGGCTCTGGAAGAGAAAGTGAAACTCAAATCTAATTCATGTGCTTATTATGGCACCACCTCCCTGATGTCATGATCTTCTTTGAGAATGAAGGACAAACATTATTATGTCTCTAAATGCTTAAATCTATAAAATATAAAAAAGGCAAACCAATGAATTAGGAATGCAATTTTTAAAAAAAACTAGAAAATGAAAATATTAAAAATCCCTAATTGAAGACCAAATTGGAAATATGAAAAGTATCACTAGTATCAAAAATGAAAAGAGTAGATATATAACCGATGAAAATGAAATTGAAGCAATTATTAGGAGTTATTTTGCCCAATTATATGCCAATAAAGTTAACAAATTTAAGTGAAATGAAGAATACTGAAAGAAATATAAACTGTCCAGATTATCAGAAGAGAAAATAAAATATTTAAATAAACCTGTTTTAGAAAATTGACCACAGTGATCTGGCCACAAATGATCTTCCCAGGGAAAAGTCATCAGTACCAGATGAATTTGCAAATAAATTATACCAAACATTTAATGATCAACTAATTCCAATATTAAAGGTGTTTTGTCAAAATCCTTTTATAAAACAAAATGGTGCTAATATCTAAAATAGGAAGTGTAAAAAGAGAGAAAGAAAACTAAAGATCAATTTCATTTATGAATATGGATGCAAAAATTCTAAATAAAACACTAGTAAAAAAACTCTAATAATATATCACAAGTGAACAAGTGGGATTTAAAGCAGAAACACAGTGATGGTTTAACTTAGGGAAAACTATTAGTATATTTAAATCTATTAATAACAAAGTTTTTTTAATCATGATTTTACCAATAGTTGCAAGAAAAGTTTTTGATAAGAGGGGAAAAAGAATCAGAGTGGGCAATGAAGTAATAAAGTTATCTCTTTTGTGATATGATAAAATACTTGGAAAATCCTAGGAATTCAACTAAAGAGTTCATAGAAACAATAATCTCAGCAAAGTAACAGGATATATAAAATAAACTTTCACAAATTATCAGTTTTTTTATATAGCAACAACAAAATCCTACTAGGAGATAGTAAAAGATAACCCATTTAAAATAAACATAGAAAACATAAAATATGTTGGTATATAACTGCCAAAATAATCTCAATGTGAGGTCCCTATTGGTGAAAACTATAATAATGTGAACTCCTTAATCAGTGAAAGCCATGATATGGGTTTTCTAACAAAAGGACCTTACTATTCTAGCAGTAAAGATCATGAATAATGTGAATTTCCTAGCAAAAGTTTCTATCAGTGAAAACTATAATAAAATGGAGGAAGTTATGATTAATGTAGACCAAGATTAATGCAAGTCAAAAGACAACACATCGATCATGGCATGACCAGGTTATGACTGAATATTCCCAGTCTATAACCTTGCAGATCCAATCAAAACAGCATTCATATGGCACCCAATATCACTTGGATCTGAGGCCAGTGCTGAGCAGAGCAAACTCAAAATGTCATCCAATGTGCAATAACATACTCCATAACTTCTCCCTTTGTCTGATTTTTATAATTATAATTATAAATATAAGGTATAATTACCCTGGTGGGAATTATAATTTATAATTATAAATATAATTTATAATTTCCATGGTGGAAATATTTTGTCTAACTGCTGCCCCAGATTGCCCTAATGTGATTATCTCACTTTGATTATCAAATATTTATATAATCAATCTGGAGCTGTCATCTCTTTCTTCAGAATCAGAATGGACCCTAGATTTGGATTCTGGAGAAACACCAAGGAGAGATGGGATGAGACCAGAAGTGATACTAGAAGGGTCTAGGACCCTCATATGGAGTGGGGTGGCGTGTTTATTGAACACACATGGGCCCCTGTATGAATACAGGGACTCCATGAAAACACTTATAGACTTGGAAACCCTCCTTACAGAGATTTGCTCCATTAGATTAGGTAAGAAGGGGAACAGATGATAGTGAATGTCAGAGTTAGCTACCTTCCCCAAGCTTAGGAAATCTACCATGAAAGTAAAGATTAGTAGAAGTTCAGCTGGAGCAGGAAATTAAGAGGGAGAAAATATGAAAAATCATTCTTCCTGGCTGAAGGGAGTTGAGCACATAAAATGAAAGGAGATAAGCTATGCAGATATACATATATAATATACATATATATATATACATATGAATTAAAAATACAAAAGTTTAGGATCATTCTTGTATGTCTGGGTAGTTAATTTGCATTTTTACAATGATTTTGTTCATTTCCTTTGCAGTTCTTAATTGAGGAGTGTTTTTTTTCCATTTCCTCTCCCTAGCTCCCGTGACTGACTTTTTGTTCTAAAAGAAAAGAAAGAAATATTACTAATTATAGAGGAAAAGGTTTGGGGATTCTTGATTGAAAAGTTTCTGGTTTGCACTATGAGAATTGGCCTGGCACTTAACCTTTTCTTCTCTCATAAAAAAAGAAAGAAAGAAAGAAAGAAAGAAAGAAAGAAAGAAAGAAAGAAAGAAAGAAAGAAAGAAAGGAAGGAAGGAAGGAAGGAAGGAAGGAAGAAAGGAAGAAAGGAAGGAAGGAAGGAAGGAAGGAAGGAAGGAAGGAAGGAAGGAAGGAAGGAAGGAAGGAAGGAAGGAAGAAAGAAAGAAAAAGAAAGAAAGAGTTCTTTTGTGAACCAGGATACAATCATATGGTAATTGAGTTTGATTGGGATATCTAATTTGTTACTTTAAAATTAAGCATTGATCAATGTAAATGTAACATTTTGAATTGAGATATATACATGAAATTGATAATCTTACTATAAATTAGATGAGATTCCTAATGATTTTATCACAGATTTCTATATTTGAATCTTAAGAAATGTCTTGTTCCTTTCCATACAAAGTGAAATATTTTGTTATTACTAATGTGAATAATAGACCAGAAACTTAACCATAACTTGAAGAGACCAAGTTTTGTAAGCTGTTAAAATTTTTTTTAAGGATTAAAACCATTTTAAAGGATTTTTGGTGTCTCCACTGGTTACGTAATACCTGATTTTTACTAAATCAAGAGAAAGCATTATGATGTGATAGGTAAAATTGTAAAAAAAAAAAGTGAGGAAGGTGGGGGGTCATGAGTTAATTACACAGCTGGGAAAGTAAGATTTTTAGCATTAAACTTGACTTAATTTTAATTTTATGCTTAATTTTAGCTTGTATAATGTTTAAGTAACTAATTAGATATTCCAATCAAGGAAAAGACATGGATTTTAGATTTGTAAACTGGGTGACTTGAAGCAAGTTACCTTACTTCTATTTGACTAACTCACTTCACTGCCTGGCATAGGGCAAACACTATAAATGTTTGTTGTTATTATTTCCTTAATTAGGTATAATTGCTTCATACTTGATAATTTTATATGGGTTTTTAAATGTGAACAGGGTGTAAAGCCAGTGGATATGAGAATGCCTGATAATTTGTGTAAGATAATTTGAAAATGCATTCAACTAGATTGGAGTCACTCTATCAGTAAAAGATTTTCTTCAAGTTTTAAATAATATTTTTAAATAAATGTATTTATTTATTTATTATTTTACCTACATGCAATGATAGTTTTCAGCATTCATTTTGATTAATTAATTGTTGTTGTTTTTTAGGTTTTTTTGCAAGGCAAACAGGGTTAAGTGGTTTGCCCAAGGCCACACAGCTAGGTAATTATTAAGTGTCTGAGACCAGATTTGAACCTAGGTACTCCTGACTCCAGGGCCGGTGCTTTATCCACTATGCCACCTAGCCGCCCCCTTCAGCATTCATTTTGCAAGATTTTGAGTTCCATATTTTTCTCCTTTCCTCCCTTCATTCCTCCCTCCCCTTAACAATGAGTAATCTGATATATGTTATACATGTATAATTGTGTTAAACATGTTTCCATATTAGTCATGTTGTGAAAGAAGAATTTAAAAAAGGGAGAAGACCATAAGAAAAATCATATGGAAAAACTGTAAAGTATAAAACAAATTTAAAAAATTGAAAATAGTATGATTTGCTCTGCTTTCAGCCTCCATAGTTCTTTTTCTAGATGTGGATGGTAGCAAATAATATTATTTGCTGAATTGTTCACATTGATAAACTTTTTTACAAGTTATGTTGAGCAACTTTTTATAACTTGGATGTCATTAGAGTATGAGCTTAAAGAACCTAAAAAGATGGTGTAAGAATTATTTGTAAAACCAGTTATGGCAGAGTAAAGGCAGGAATTCCTGCAAACTCATTCACCCCAAAACTCCAAAAGTCATCAAATTAGGACTCTTGCCAAAATTTAGAGGGGCAGAACCCACAGAAAGACTGAGTGATGCAATTTCCCAGTCCGAGATAACTTAGAAGTTGCATGGCAACCAGGACAAGGACCAGGAGTTAGAAAAAGTTGCTCTGAGTGCAGCCACAGGCACAGCCACAGCACAGCACAGTGCAGCCAGGCCAAGTGCCAAGATCTCTGGGGGTACCTGGATCTGTGGCAGAGGAGGTGATTTCCAGACCTCCTGGTCCAGGGATCACCCAGGGAACAGCTTGAAGGGGTGGTGAAAGAAGTCTGCCACACCAGAGTGAGTGTGGGAAGGAACACCAGCCTCAGAGCAGTCCTACAGTGAGAACCTGCAGCGGGAATCAGGAAAGCCAGCCTGTACCTCCAGAATGCAGTACACAGATGGAAAGGGGGTTAGGGAGACTGCAGAGTTCACTCTGCTCTCCCTGAGGCAGGACTCAGCTGTTTGCCCACACCCAAATCCAGGTTGCAGTTTGGGCTCCCATACCACCATTAACAAGCAGGGACTCACCTCACAGCTCCAGGGTAGAGGGAAGGGCCTGTGCTCATCCACACACCAAAACACAGACAAGAGAGTAGTCAAAGCCTCTCATAAGATCCTAGAGGAATTAAGGTCCCCGTGGGTTGTCCCCAAAACCCCCCATAGCCTTGAAAGTGCGGTAAATCAGTCATGGGCAGAGGAAATGGGCAAACCAAAGAAAGAGAAGAATCTGACCATGGAAAATTACTTTGGTCCCATGGAAGATTCAGAAAATGACAAAATTGAAGCTTCTGTACCCAAAACCTCCAAGAGAAACAGAAAATGGGCTCAGGCTGTGGATGAGCTCAAAAAGACTTTGAAAAGCAAGTAAGGGAGGTAGAGGAAAAAATGGGAGGAGAAATGAGAGCAATGCAGATAAATCTTGAAAGCCAAATCAGCAGCCATGAAAGAAATACAAAAAATACTAAAGGAAATAATATGTTAAAAAACCAGTTTAGACCAAATGGGGAAAAAAGCAAAACAAAAGGCAAATAAAAAGAATGCCTTAAAAAGCAGGATTGGCCAGCTGGAAAGGAGATTTAAAAAAAAGGTCTCTGAAGAAAATAATTCCTTCAAATGCAGACTGGAACTAAAGGAAGCCAATGACTTTATGAGAAATCAGGAAGAAATAAAACTATTCCAAGAAAAACCCAAATTAGAAGAAAATATGAAATATCTCATTTGAAAAACAACTGAACTTGAAAACAGATCCAGAAGAGATAATTTTAAAATTATTGGGCTATCTGAAAGCCACAACCAGGAAAAGAGCCTAGACTTCATTTTTCAAGAAATAAAAACAGCAAAATTGCCCTGAGATTCTAGAAGCAGAGTAAAATAGAAATCGAGAGAATTCACCAGTCACCCCTTGAAAGAGAACCCAAGAGAAAAACTACCAGGAATATTATAGCCAAATTCCAAAACTCCCAAATCAAAGAGAAAATTCTAAAAGCTGCCAGAAACAAACAATTCAACTACCATGGCTCTATAGTCAGGATTACACAATACCTGGCACCATCTACAGTAAGGATTTGTAGGGATTGGAATATGATATTCCAGAAGACAAAAGATCTCGGTTTGCAACTGAGAATTAACTACCCAGAAAAACTGAACATCCTCTTTCAGGGAAAAGATGGACTTTCAATGAAACAGGGAACTTTCAAACTTTCCTATTGAAACAACCAGAGTTGAAGAGAAAGTTTGATCTTCAAGTACAGAAACCATAGAGAGGATGGACAAGAAGGATTAACTATGAGGAATTTACTGATATTGAACTGTTTATATTCCTACATAGGAAGAAGTTATTGATAATTCACTTGAACTTTCTCAATTATAAGAGCAGTTAGCTGGGATAATTGGAAGTTAGTATGGAAGAAACTTAAATTAGACCAACACCTAACACCATTTACCAAGATAAGATCCAAATGGTTACAGGACTTAGACATAAAAAACAATACTATAAGCAAATTAAAAGATCAAGGACTAGTTTACCTGTCAGATCTATGGAAAGGGGAGCAATTTATAACTAAGGAAGAGTTGGAGAACATCACCAAAAACCAATTAGATGATTTTGATTACATTAAATTAAAAAAGCTTTTGCACAGATAAAACCACTGTAACCAAGATCAAAAGAAATGTAGTAAATTGGGAAACAATCTTTACAACTAATGATTCTGACAAAGGACTCATTTCTAAAATATACAGAGAACTGATTCATATTTTTAAAACAAAAAGCCAAAAAAAAATTAAAAAAATAAAAAAATAAAAAAAAGCCATTCCCCAATTGATGAATGGTCAAAGGATATGCAAAGGCAATTTACAGATGAGGAGATCAAAGCAATTCATAGCCATATGAAAAAATGCTCTAAATCATTAATTATTAGAGAAATGCAAATTAAAGCTTCTCTGAGGTACCACCTCACACCTCTCAGATTGGCCAATATGACCAGAAAGGATAATGATCATTGTTGGAAGGGTTGTGGGAAATCTGGGATACTATTACACTGTTGGTGGAGCTGTGAACTCATCCAACCTTTCTGGAGAGCTATTTGGAACTATGCCCAAAGGGCAACAAAAATGTGCATACCCTTTGACCCAGCAATATCACTACTGGGTCTATATCCTGAAGAGATGATGAAAAAGGGTAAAAACATTACTTGTACAAAAATATTTATAGCAGCCCTGTTTGTGGTGGCAAAGAATTGAAAATCAAGTAAATGTCCTTCAATTGGGGAATGGCTTAGCAAACTGTTGTATATGTATGTCATGTAACACTATTGTTCTATTAGAAAACAGGAGGGGACATGTTCAGCCAAGATGGCGGAGAGAAGACAGGCACAGTTCTAAAGTCTCCTGATCTCTTCCCCATCTATCACATGAAACAAACTTCTTAAAAGAAATACGACCCACAAAACCCAGAAAGAAAAGCTAGAAGAAAGAACATCTACCTCTGGATTTGTCTCTGCCAGCAGCTTTGGCCAAATTTGGGCAGGTGAGTCTGGGCTCAGAGGGAGGATCAGCCCCAATCAGCTAGATTAGCAGCTGAATTGGAACCAGGAGTCTGAGGACCTGAGAGCAGGACCTGCTGGATCGGCGGTGAGACTAGACAGCAGGGGCTTGGGCCAACTGGGGAACAGAGGCACTGGTGTTGGTGCTGTCCCACCGGAGCTTGCACACAGAACTGGGGGAGAGTTCTGGTGCAGGAGAGCTGGAACACCATCTCTGTGCTCCTCTGGTCTGAGGAACTCTGAGGCCCATTACAGCTCAGACTTCCCAGACCAAACAAATGCAAACTAATTCTACCTCAGGCCCAGGTGTGTGAGCAGCAGAACTAGCCCAGCTGAGGAATGACCTCAGGCCAGGGTAAAGTCCACCATTGATTGAAGGCAAAAGAATACAATAACTCCAACCCCTCCCTTCAAGCAAAGGGAGAAGGCCTCAATCAAAGTCACAGACACTCCAGAGAAAGCAACCAACACCTGCTACTGGCCAGCCAGAGAAAATGCTCTCAGTGAGTAAAGCCTTTAGTGATCCCAAGCCCCTATGAATCAGCCCCTCCCCAACTCAAGGTCTTAGCAAAAATTCTTGGAAGGGAAAGACCCTAACTCAGAGAGACCTGGAACCTCTGAGGAGAATACAATCTGGTGTTCAGCACAGAAAGACTTCCTTGAAGAAATAAGGAAGGAGCTTAAAAATTTGGGAGAGACAATTAATACCTTGCAACAAGAAAACAAAACCTTAGAAAGTACAATTGGACAAATACAAAAGGAGAATAAATCTCTCAGATCATCAATTGGACAATTACAAAATGAGAATAAATCTCTCACATCATCAATTGGACCAATACAAAATGAGAATAATTCTCTCAGATCCTCAAATGAGCAAATGCAAAAAGAAATTATTTCTCTCAAAACCTCAATTGGTCAAATGGAAAGCTCTTTCAAAAGTAGAATTGACTAATTGGAAAAGGAGTTGCAAAAGGTTAATGAAGAAAACTCCTCCCCCCCCCCCAAAAAAAAGAATGGAGTCTACAGGAACTAATGACTCCATGAGACAGCAAGAGTCAGTTAAACAAAATCAAAAAATAGAAAAAATAGAAGCAAATGTAAAATACCTCATCAACAAAACCACTGACCTTGAGAACAGATCGAGGAGGGGCAACCTGAAAATTATAGAACTTCCTGAAAACACTGAAAAGAAAAAAAGCCTGGACTTAATATTACAGGATCTAGTGATGGAAAACTGCCCTGATATCATGGAGTCAGAGGGCAAAGTAGTTATTGAAAGAGTACATTGATCCCCACCAGAAAAAGATCCTAAAATAAAAACACCAAGGAATGTTGTGGCCAAAGTCCAGAACTATCAGATAAAAGAGAAAATCCTACAAGCAGCCAGAAAGAAAAAATTTAAAAATCAAGGAGCCACAGTAAGGATCATGCAGGACCTGGCTGCATCAACATTAAGGGATCGAAGGGCCTGGAACGAGATATTTCAAAGAGCAAGGGAGCTTGGAATGCAGCCAAAAATCTACTTTCCCTTAAAGCTGAGCCTTCTCTTCCAGGGAAAAAGATGGACATTTAATGAAATGGAAGAATTCCAAAAATTCCTGATGAAAAGACCAGAGCTAAACAGAAAATTTGGACATCAAACAGGAGGTTCAAGAGACACATGAAAAGGTAAAAAAAAATGGGGGGGTGGTAAAAGGAAAAAAATGCAATCCAGTAAGTTGAAACTGGCTATATCCCAGCATGGGAGAAAAAAGATTCTCATAAATCTTGAGAATTGTAACTCTAACAGAGAGAATACACCTAGCCCAAAATGATGGACATTCATGACCTATCCATGAGACTGCTATCTAATAGGATATAACTGGCTTTAACCCCACTTGGGAGAAAGACTCTAATAACTCTCAGGAATTTTGACTCTATTCAATAGAATATACTGAACTAGAAGGGAAAGACACTCAGAATTTTCTATGACTTAGAATGATCTAAAAAACACTACCTCCTTAAAAAGGGGGACAGGAAAGAGACTGGAGGAGGGAGGGGATTGAATGGGGTAAATCTCATTATACTAAGAGGTACAAAAAAACCTATGGTAATAGAGGGGAAGAAGGGAGCAGAGGAGAAACACCTGAATCTTCTTCTCATCAGACTTGGCTTAAAGTCAACCTACACATACTCAGTTAACTTATGAAACATCTAACCTTTGAAGTATTGAAAGGGGAAAAGGGGAAGGGAGGATGGAGAAAGGGAAGGGGAATGAGGGAAGAAAGGGGAAATAACAAAAGGAAGGGAAGGGAAAAGGGGAAAAGGGAAAGGGGAAAGAAAGGGGGAGGGTGTGATATAGGAGGGAAACCAGGAGGGACGGGATTTCAGGGAAGCTTGGTGGGATTTGGATGAACTGATGCTGAGTGAGATGAGCAGAATCAGAAAAGCACTGTACACCCTAACAGCAACATGGGGGTGATGATCAACCTTGAAGGATTTGCTTATTCCATCAGCGCAACAACTGGGAAAAATTTTGGGATGTCTGCAAAAGAGAATACCATCTGTATCCAGATAAAGAGCTGTGGAATTTGAACAAAGTTCAAGGACTATTCCTTTAATTTAGAAAAAATCAGATATCTTATTGTCTGATCTTGTTACCTCTTAGACTTCTTGTCTCTTCTTTAAGGATATGATTTCTCTCTCATCACACCCAATTTGGATCAAGGTACAACATGGAAACAAAGTAAAGACTGACAGATTGCTTTCCATGGGGGGGGGTGGGAGGAGGAAAGTAAGATTGGGGGGGGATAACTGTAAAATTGAAATAATATCTTTAATAAAAATTAATTTAAAAAATTATAAGAGCAGTTAGAAGGAGCATATATAGACAGGGCACAGGAAGGAGTTGAATATAATGGTATAACATAATAAAAAAAGATGTAATCAGTAGGTGATAAAGGAAAGTACTAGGAAGAAGACAAAGGAAAGGAAAAGGGGCTAAGATACTTCACATAAGAGTAAAGAAAAAGCTTTTTCAATGGAGTGGAATGGGGGGAAGGAGAGGGGGAGTGAGTGAGCCTTCATTCTCATCAGAAATGGCTCAAAGAAGAAATAATGTACACACTTAATAGGGTATAGAAATCTATCTTACCCTAGACAAAAATGAGATGAAAGGAATGGAATAAGGGGGAAGAGGGGAGGGAAGAGGGGACAGGTAATAAAAGAGAGGGAAGATCGTGGGAGAAAGTACTCAGATACAACACACTTTTGAACAGGGGCAGGGTGAAAGGAGAGACAGAATAGAATAAATAAGAGTGGGAAGGAATAGAGTGGAGGGAAATACAGCTAGTAATAGCAACTGTGGGAAAAATATTGAAGAAACTTCTTTGGTGGACTCATGATAAAGAAGGCAACTCATCCCAGAGACAGAGCTATTGGAATCTGAACACAGACTGAAGTACATTTTTTTCCTCTCTCACTATTCTTGAGTTTTCTCATCTTTTTTTTTGGGGGGGGAGCTTATGTTTAATCTCACAATAAGATTATTATAATAATATAAAATAAATAAACCTAAAAAAACCAGTTATGTTACCAGCCTTGCTAGTCCTATTTTGTAATTACCATTTAGGGGACTGAATATTTCCAACTTTGCCTGAAGGTAAAACTAAGTTATATCTACAACTATGAAAATGTACATTTTTTTTAGGTTTTTGCAAGGCAAATGGGGTTAAGTGGCTTGCCCAAGGCCACACAGCTAGGTAATTATTGTCTGAGACCAGATTTGAACCCAGGTACTCCTGACTCCAGGGCCGGTGCTTTATCCACTACGCCACCTAGCTGCCCCAAAATGTACATTTTTTTGAGGTTACTTCATAAAATTAAAACCTAAGATTGGTAATTGATTACTGGGTATGGAAAACAAGGTGATGATCCAAGAGCACAGTCCACACACAGCAGAGTAAATGGGGTGAGCAGACAGGGGCAACAGACCCAGTCATTTCTCTAGAGTCTCTATTGATTCCCCTTATTTTGTAAACTTGTCAGGTTTCTGGAAATTGTGTGGGTAAGATCATCAACCCTGAGAATTAAGTTAGTTTGGGTTATGGAATTCCTAAACAATGAATTTGGTTTGCTGAAGATCTGCAAGTTTATTATGATTTAGAAATGATATCTAGGGGGCAGCTAGGTGGCACAGTGGATAGAGCACTGGCCCTGGAGTCAGGAGTACCTGGGTTCAAATCTGGTCTCAGACAATAATTACCTAGCTGTGTGGCCTTGGGCAAGCCACTTAACCTCATTTGCCTCGCAAAAACCTAAAAAAAAAATGCTATCTAATGATTGGTCTTTATACCAGGACAAATTTAAACTTGAGAAGAAGAAAAGAAGAAAAAGTAAAGAATGATAAATGAAATCTCTTATATATGTTTGAATCCTGGAAAACTTTTATTATTTATTGCAATTCTATGAAAGGATATATAACTTTATCAAGCCCTAAGTAGTGGTTGATGAAATTTGCCATTTGAGGTTAAAAAAAAAAACTCCTGGGATTGCAACTGGTTTTGTTTTGAGATTTGGATTCCAGTATAGTTGTCTAATGAATCATTAAGTCAATAATCTACCATTCAAAAGAAATGCTACAAGCTACTCAGAAGGTATGTGATCCTAAATTGTTACAAGTGGATGCCTAAATCTGGGGGAAAACTGAGAAGATGACCTTAACCTTAGCCTAAGGAAAGTCCCTTCTGGCTCCATTGTGTTCCTCTTGAAAAGGCATATTCCCTTTGCCCAAAGGGCAACAAAAATGTGTATACCCTTTGAACCAGAAATACCACTACTGGGTCTATACCCTGAAGAGATCATGAAAAAGGGTAAAAACATCACTTGTACAAAAATATTCAGAGCAGTTCTGTTTGTGGTAGCAAAGAATTGGAAATTGAATGAATGTCCATGAACTGATGCTGAGTGAGATAAGCAGAACCAGAAGAACATTGTATAGCCTAACAGCAACTTGGGGTTGATGATCAACCTTAATGGACTTGCTCATTTCATCAAGGTAACAATCAGTGACTATTTTAGGGTATCTGCAATAGAAAATACCATCTGTTTCCAAAGAAAGTATTGTGGAGTTTAACCAAAGACCAAAGATTATTACTTTTAATTTTTAAAAAAGTTATGTAATTTTGCTCTCTTTTATTTTTTCCTTGAGGATATGATTTCTCTCTCAACACACTCAATTTTGGTCAATGTATAGCATGGAAACAATGTAAAGCCTATAAGACTGCCTTTTGTGGGGGTGGGGGAGAGAAGTGAGATGGGGGATAAGTATAAAATTAAAAAATATAAATAAAAATAAAAGAAGAGGCATAGTCCCACCAGACTATTCCTGTGTCTGACTATGAGATGGAATTGTTTGCTTGGTTGGTTGTCAACTGTAACTCATCTGAAATCAAGAATGTTTTACCCTGCTTTATATGTGTTGAGTCATCAAGGACCAGTTTGATGGTTTAGTCACATCCCAGTAATTGCTCTTTACAGAAAATTCCTACAATCTGGCCTAATAGTCAGTAAAAGATATGGGTACATGCACTATATTTCCCTACATGGTGAAAAAAATCGCATCAGCTAGGTTGGTGAACTGTCATGTGATATATGCTGAATGCACTGATCCAATCACCTACTGCTTCATATCTTTGCCAGGGTCATGAAGTGCTATTTTATTATCTACTTGCTTCTCTATATTGTTAATCTCTTCCTTTGCCATTGTTGTTTGTATTACTTTTGTATGTTTACAAATGTAAACATCCTTTCCAGTTAAACCAAAAAGGCCCTGAAATCCCAGTATAGAACTGCCCTAGGGAACTTGAGGAAGATTCCATATTTCTCCATGTATAAGGCACACTTTAATTTGGGGACCTGAAATTTGAAAAAAAAATATTATATAAAGTTATTGAACTCAATTTTATTCATCATAAGATTCATGCAACTCTTCATCACTGTCAAAACTCCCATCCCATTAGCTTGTCTTCATCTGTGTTTGATGACAAATCACTCTCTTAGGAGAGGCTTTGACTGCTCTGCTGCCTGTGTTCTGGTCTGTGGTTGACTACACCTGGGCAAATCTGGGGTGTGTGTGTGTGTGTGTGTGTGTGTGTGTGTGTGTGTGTGTGTGTGTTTGCGCGCGCAAGTTTAGTCCATTCTGTTTCGTGAACCTGAAGCACCAACTGTGTCCTTTGAAATCAGCAACTCCTTTTAATCAGCAATTCTTCTTCCCTCCTAAGGAATCATCTTTGTGACAAAGGAATTCAAACTTTCCTTTGCTCTTCAATCCATCTCTAACTCAGGCCATTTTGATGACTTGCCTCTCATGGCATTCTTCTGCCATGGCATTTTCTGTAGGGTTTCTTCTTCCTGTAGTCAGTCTCTGATTGTTTTCTCAGTTGGAAGAGGACCAAACTGACATTCAATAGCATGATTTCCATTCATTTTTGCAAATACTATATGTTTAGACTATATGGCTATAGACCCCTTAAGCAGTAAAAGTCATGATGTGGATTTCCTGACAAAAGTTTCTAGCAGTAAAGGTCATGAATGAAATCATCATCACCATTGTCATCATCATCATCATGTAATATAGAGTCCCTATAAAAGGAAGCTATGAATAATATAAACCAAGATTAATACAAGTCAAAAGAAAACACACTGACCAGAACACAATCAGGGTATGGACTCCAACGAAAACAGCACTGCTATGGTACACATATCATGGGGACCTTGGGCTAGTTCTGAGCAGAGTGAACCCAAAAATGTCATCCAATTTGCTCTAACATACTCTATAACCCCTCCTCCCTTTGTCTGTTTTCTATAGTAACCA
Organism: Macrotis lagotis; assembly: GCF_037893015.1. Lineage (NCBI taxonomy): Eukaryota > Metazoa > Chordata > Mammalia > Peramelemorphia > Peramelidae > Macrotis > Macrotis lagotis. The sequence continues at coordinate 63,296,178 of NC_133662.1, forward strand.
AGGGGTTTGGGGGTATCTTTGTGGGAATTCCAATATGATATGTAGTTGTCATCCTAGATTGTGAATATCTCATTTTGATTATTATCTCATTACAATGTGAGTATTTCATTTTGATTAATTTAATAATTAATTTAATCAGTCTGGAGTTCCCTGGTCTCTTTCTTCAGAATTGGACTGAATAGGTTTAGGGAAGCCTTGAATGTCCCACCATGGGGGGATTTTCAGGCAAGATACTCAGAAGTTACAAGAACTAATGATAAATCACTTTTATGCAAATTTTATGCAAATAAACTTAGATTTATTAAAATATTAATTGTTCATGGATGGGCAGATCAATATAATAAAAATGACAATTCTATCTAAACTAATCTACTTATTTATTGCCATCCCAAAAAATATTATATTGAGCCAGAAAAATAATAATAAATTTCATTTGAAAAAAGAGAAGGTCAAGAATAGCAAAGGAATTAATGAAAAACTGTAAAGGGAGGAGATTTAATCAAACCAGATATTAAGCTATATTAGAATGTGATAATTATAAAAATTATCTAAGAAGTAGAAAGGTAGAATAGAATACTAGAATAGACTTCAATATAGAGTATTAAATGATTACAGTAACTTTGTATTTGCAAATGTAAAATTTTAAGCTTTTGGGATAAGCATTTACTATTTGATTTAAAAAAATGTTGGTAAAACTGGAAAGCACTCTAGCAGAAACTGTCCATATATCAATATCTTATACCATTTACTAGGATAAGGTCAAAATAGATGATGAATATAAAGGGAAGTGTCATAAATTAGATGAACATGGATTATATTAACTATCAGACAATGATAGAAGAATTTATGAATAAATAAGAAATAAAGAGCATTATGAGATGAAAATTGGAAAATTTCGATTACATTTAATTTGTAAGGTTTTGTATAAATAAACCAGTGTGGCCAAGAGTCAAAGGAAAGTAGAAAATTGGAGTGAGGGGGAAATTTGTAGTTTATCAAAACAAAGTCTCATATCTCAAATCAATAGAGAATTTTGTCAAATTTATAAGACTATAAGTCATTCCCCAATTGATAAATGGTCAAAGGATATGAACAGGTAGTTTTTGGAAGAAGAAATCAGAGAGTTTCATATATATATATATAAGTACATATATATAAAATCATTTTTTAAAATGCTCTCAATATTAGAGAAATGAAAATTAAAACAATTGTGAGATATATCACACCTATCAATTTCGTAAAATGATAGAAGGGAAAATGGAAAATTTTGAGGGGTTATGGAAAAACTGAAACACTAATAATGTTGGTAAAACTATGAACTGATCCGACCATTCTGAAAAGCATTTGGAATTAAGCCCAAAGAGTTATAGAACTAAGCATATACTTTACTATAGTAGTACCACTATTAGATCTGTTGCCCAAGGTGATCGGGGGAAAAAGGAAAAAATTCTATATGTTCTAAACTATTTACAGCAGCTCTCTTTATGTTAGCAAAAAAAGTGCAAATTAATGAGGATGTGCACGATTGGCGAATGGCTAAACAAGTTGTGATATTCAATTTTGATGGAATACTACTGTGCTATAAAAAAAAATGATGACCAGATTGAGTTGAGAAAAACATGGAAAGAAATATGAATAATGAAAAGTGAAATGAGCAAAACCAAGACAATATTGTACAGAGTAACAGAATATTTTTCATAGAATAACTGTGACTAAGTTATTCTGATTATTATAAATATTCAGATATGGGGCAACTAGGTAGTGCAGTGGATTGAGGATGGGTCCTAGAGTCAGGAGAACTTGAGTTCAAATCCATTCTCAAGTATGGAATAATTACCTAGCTATGTGACCTTGGGCAAGTCACTTAACCCCATTGCCTTGCAAAAAAAATACATTTTAAAAAATAAAAATAAATAATAATATATACTCAGATCAACTATAAAGGACCTATGAAGGAGGATGCCAATCACCTCTAGAGAACAATCAGTAGAAGCATGCACTGTATCATGGTTTTGTGTATGTATGAATGCACATACATGAAATCATGGCTTTCTCTAGTGTGGGGTGGGGAGGAAGATAACTTGGAAATTAAAATGAAATAAAAATTAAATTAAATACTTTCCTAAAAAAGGGGAAAATGTTTATACCCCCATACTTCTACTTCCTAACTGCTTCATCTAGAACATTCTTAATATATTTTTGGCATAAATCCCTTTGGCAGCATGGTGAAGCCAAAAGTCCTCTTCTCAGAAAGATCTGATTTTATAGTCTTTTCAGTCCTTTCCAAATCTTTATGACTCCATTTGGAGGGTTTTCTTGGCAGAGATAATGGATACTTGCCATTTCCTTTTTCTAGCTCATTTTACAGATGATACATGGAGGGAAAGAAAGTTAAGTGTCTTGACCAGACTTAAACTGAGAAAGATGAATCTTCCAGACTTTAGATCCTTTTACACACTATATTACCTAGCTGCCCTATAGCCTCTTTAATTAGCTAGTAACTAGAATCCCCTACCCTGTGACATCAGAGATAGGAAACTTAACAAATAAATCTGAGCAAGAACTCACCTCTCACCCATAAAAGCCATGATCACAAGCTGCTCAGTTCTAAAGGTTTTGTCCCAAACATCTCACATCATCATTTTTGCAGGGGAAAGATGAAGATAATTATGAATGAAACAAAGAAAATTTGGTGGGGATGTAAATTGACTGTGACCTACTCTTGAGATTTAAATTGACTAGCAGTAGAGAATTATGATTGTAACAGAAACAATTTGTAATCTTAAAGGCTGCTCAAATTGGGTGGAGATCCCTACTCTTGATGTATGTATGAATGATCCCCATTCATCGTTTAATGTAAAATTTGCATCCTGATCTCCCTCTACCTAATTCCTGTAAGAGAAAGGGAGTTCACCTTTTGTCCAGTAAGAGAAAAGGAGTTCACCTTTTGCCCTCTGGATGAGAGGCAAGACATAAAAACCTGGGTTGGATCCTGGCTCAGGGCCACAGTCTTCTGTACCAACCCATGGCCCAGCCAATGCTGCTTGGCTGTTCTTTTATCTCTATCCCTAACCCTTCCTATGTCTTGTAAACTTTTTATTAAACTTTTGTTTTATTTCCACCCTTGCTTTCCTGAGTCCTCATAGGTGGAATCAAATTCAAATAGCCAGCGGCTACAGTATGATGAGTGATGGGGAGTTTAGGGATGTAGCAAATTTGAAAATGCTTCTCTAAAGGTCCATTGTTAACTTTCTCTTACTTTTTCTTTCATTTTCTCTAGTCACTAAATCAAGGGTCCCAGTGAAAAGCTTGGTTATCTTACTCTCTTTATCCCTCTTCTCTGGTGCAATTGTCCTGCATTGTTTTTTGTTTTAGGATTTGAGTCTTTGAGTACACAGAAGAGTGCAGTGGGGAAATTATAGAATTGGAAATCAAAGAACCTGGGCTCAATTTATGATCTGTCCAATATTGAACAAGACATTAAAACTCTATGAGGTTCAGTTTATTCATCTGCAAAATGAGGGATGGTCTAAATTACATCAAAATTCCCCTTTAGTTCTAAATAAACATTCAATGTAATGATTTCTGGATGGATTAAAAAATGTCATTATAAAGAACTATTACTTCATGTATTATCAATCTGATATTTTTATAAGAAACCTATTCTAAGTCCCATAATTGCTATTAAGGACAAGGAAAGGAATTCTTCTTACTGGCTGATTTCCTAGTACCTATTTGGCCCTGATTTTAGCAATGTTTACCTTAAAGGTTGGAAAGTTTACATGCAATGAAGACAACCCAAACCCCCAAGGACTTCCATAGCTAATTTGTGTAGGAAATGCTTTATGTCTCCACTGAGAAATAGAAATTATTTTGTATTATTTAATAATTGATTCAATTCTGTAACTGATCCTATTATGTACTTTTCCTATCTTCAGTTAAGCTTAGGAATGATGTTTTCCATATGAATTAGTTTAAAGGTATAGTTGAAAGAAAAAGTTGTTATCATTAGCCCCTGGGATATATGCTTATTTTCTACAAGCCCCAAACAGTTTAACTTGGTGCCATCCCTCAAAAAATTTATCATTTGTCCTTGCCTATTTTTGTGCAATTAGGGGAGGTTCAATCATCCCCAAAGGGGCAGCAAACCAGAAGAGGCTAATGTCCTAGCCAAGATTACCAAGAGGCACAGGTATCCCATAAAACAATTAATATTCTTTAATTGTCAGAGATGTCAATCCACTTTTCCTAATATAGCCAATTGTAATGTTCCCAAATACCCATAACCTTTCCTTTCCCAAGTATACCTCAGCCTTCTCATTGGAGTCTCTGACTTACCAAGATGGCCAGTCTGGCTGCCTTTGTTAAAAGTTATATGTTTCACTATTAATAAACTGATTTTGCTTAGAGTATGTACTTCAGTTTGCTTTTATTGCATTTATTCATGATACCACTCACTTCAATCTTGTAATGTAAAATAATACTATTCCATTCTATTCCATTCCATTCTATTCTATTCTATTCTATTCTATTCTATTCTATTCTATTCTATTCTATTCTATTCTATTCTATTCTATCCTATCCTATCCTATTCTATTCTATTCTATTCTATTCTATTCTATTCTATTCTATCCTATTCTATTCTATTCTATTCTATCTATTCTATCCTCTAGACCTAAAGTCTGCCTTTGAGTAGAAATAAAATCTTGCAAAAGTTAGATTTTTAACTCTTACTTCCCAAAGTCAATAATACATTGATCTCTTTTTTTAGTTAGTTTATTTTGCTTTTATCTATTTTTATTATATGTTATAAATGAATAAAAAGAAAAACCTGCTAGAGTGAGAGAAAATTGTACATTTTATTCACGAACCTTGCAAGATACACCTTACAAGATCCAGGTACCACACTCCTAGGGGTGAGGCACCCTTTAGGTTTTTGTTTTGTTTTTTTTTTTGCAAGGCAAATGGGGTTAAGTGGCTTGCCCAAGGCCACACAGATAGGTAATTCTAGGTAATAATACATTGATCTCTTACCATACTATAGAGGTATCTGCGGATGATAAGATAAAATGTTAAAAACGCAAAATTTATGTTACATCCACACAATCCAAGACCCAAAAGTTCTCATTGTTCAACTTACCTTGCATCCTCAAGAAAATTTTCTATATGAATTGAAATTTTGATTTTGATGTTGCTGTAGAGGAGACTGAGTTTTGCAATGTTCTAATTCTTCAGCGGGTTTACCAGAAACCTCAATCCATGCATTTATATCTATCCTGCTTGACAATGTTGGGTGGAATATCATGGTGGAATAATTTACATGCTTTTTTCCCCATAACAATCTATAACACATCCAAACTTTCTGTCAAGTCAACTCCAAAATTTTATAACCATAACCCAATTCTAAGACTGCCTGATTGTTGTAACCGTCTTTATGTTAGAAGTGTTCCTGAAAAGTTGTATGCCAATGACAATATAAATGGGTAGGATAATAAAAAGAAACTGAACATCACATGATTATAAATGACCAAGTTGAGCCCCAAGGGAGAACCAAAACATTTCACCTCCCTTCTTTTCTTGAAGAAATGAATAATTATGGGAGTAATAAATTGTATAAATTGTTTGACATGATTAATGTTTTTTGTTTCTATGACACTATCTATCTGTCTCAGCCATTCCCTTTTCCATTTCCCTTTAATCTTTCTAGCAGGAAACAAGATAAATCCACAGTAATAATCATTTTATATGTAACTAACATGACCCAAGAAAAACAGAAACAGTAAAGGCCAAACATTTAAGGATTAATCACCAAAATAATTATATTTAAATAGAGACAACTATAAAAAGGATTTTGACAAAAATGATGGGAAAATTAATTAATTCAGAGGACATCCTATTTCTGTGACTAATATGAGTGATATAGAAAAAATTTCAATACTTCTGAAATTAATTTATATATTACTTTTTAAAATACCAAGTCAACTTCAAAGAGTTAGATGAATTGTTCATAAAATTTATATCAAATTTATATCAAAATATAAGGATATATCAAAAATATTTGGGTGTTTAATTGGCCATGCCTCTCCAGATGTCACTAAAGAAATCAGAACACTAGAGGTATATGCTATGTGGTCATGAACAGAAATCTCTTCAACTTTTTTTATCTTGACATTGAGATAAAAGGAAAGGCTGATTCAGATACATGACAGAAATTTAAAACTTTTAAATTTTAACAAAGCAAGATATCTGATTGAGAGCTTACATATTGACAGAGAAAAGACAATATATTTACCAAGATTTTTCTAGGAAAAGATGTCAGCAGCAATGATCAGCTGACTGGCTAAACTGGTATTGGGATATCTATCATTATCAACTTCTTTGGTAAGCATTGAAAAAGAATAAACACAGTTAACATTTTTTTGCAGATGATATGATAGTATCATATAATATGATTTGGAAACAAAAAAATTCAATTGAAACAACTATAATTTCAGCAAAATTGTAGGATCTAGAATAAAATCATAAAAATAATCTACATTTGGGGCAACTAGGTGGCACATTGGATAGAGTACCGGCCCTGGAGTCAGGAGTACCTGAGTTCAAATCCGACCCCAGGCATTTAATAATTAACTTTGTGGCCTTGGGCAAGCCACTTAACCCAATTTGCCTTCCAAAAAAAAAACCTAAAAAAAAATCTCTAATCTAAAAAAAAAATCTACATTTCTGAATATTAACAACAAAATACAGTAGCAAAAGATAGGAGGTGAGAAAAGTTTCCTAGAGTTTGGCTTTAACAAAAGACAAATAGAATTAGCATAATGGCATGTGTTTATTAGTTCCCTAGGCCCACAGGCAATCATGCATGAAAGGAAGTTAGGGAAACTGACTTTTAGAGGATTTTAGTGGGATCATATTTATACATGAACACAGTCAGAAGGCAGGGTCTTCAATAGATAGGATTTTCAGTATCTGTCCATCACAAGAGTTTCCTGGTGTGTTTCAAGTCACATCCATCAAGATATAGACATATATGTATATTTTAAAAGGACAAAATACATTGTTGACAGAATATAAATTCTATTCAAATGTATAGAATGCATAAAATATGTATAGCTCTACCAACCAATACAAACTTGAATCTGTAATGGCAAACCTCACCAAAGAAACAAGAGACTAGAAGAGATTGGAAATGAAAATACACAGAATTGAAACACAACCTAAAGAAGAGAAACAAAAAACAAAAACCCTAAAAGAAAATACACTCACTATAAAAGCAAAACATGCTGAACTCAAAGACGGAATGAGCAGAGATAACCCAAGTATCATAAGTCTCCCAGAAGAATGCAAGGCAAAAAAAAAAAATCTTAACATAATAAAGAAAATGATAGAAGAGAACTACTCAGAATTTGTAAACATAGAAAATGAAATTTCAGTTGAAAGATTTAACAAATCACCTCCAGATAAAATTCTATCAAAGTAATTCTCTAAGTTGTTAATTAACAAGTCAATTCAGAAACAGCAAATTCTGGTAAATATGGGGGGAGGAATAGAAAATGACAATTGGTAGAGAGGCTATGGGAAAATGCACAAATTATTGCACTATTTATGAAGCTGTGAATTAATTCAGGCATTGGAAAATAATTTAGAACTCTTCCCAAAAAAGTTTTTAAAAAACTGTTTTTGACCAAGAGATGCCATTATTGAGCCTGTTTCCCAAAAATCTCAAATAAATGGGAAAGGATTCATATTTACATATACTTATAGCAACTAGCTATAGCAGCAAAGAAGTAGAAACTAAGGCAATACCTATCAATTGTGGATTCAATTAATAAATATAATGAAATAGTTTTGCGCCATAAGGAATTATAAAAGGGACAATCCAGAGAAACCCAGGAAGATTACAAAGTGCTGCAGGGAGAAAAGTAGAACCAGAGAACAATTTGTCCAAAAAACAACATGATATATAAAGAAAAAACAATTCAGAAAAATTGAGAACTGATCAATACAATGGTTAACTACATTCCAAAGAACTGAAGATAATCCATGATACCCATCTCCTGAGAGAGAAGTGTTGAACTCAAGGGGTGGAAGAAGATATATATATATATATATATATATATATATATATATATATATATATATACACACACATTTTCAGACATGATCAAGGTGTTAATTTGTTAATCAAGAAAAGGTCTTTTTTTAAATGTACAGAAAAGGACCGAAGGAAAGCAACAAGTATTCACAGCCAAGCAAAACAGCCTTTGAAAGGTACATTGGGAATATGTTATATAATAAAAAGATCAAACTGTACATAATTAAGATTTTCAGCTTCATGTACAATTCTTTCTATTTTATTTGTATTACAGGAAAGTTCATTTTATTTGGTTTTAAATTCAGAAAGAAATAGCTGAAAAACACTCAAAAATCATAAAGTTATTCATTAGAAAACAAAAGTAAAAATAAGAACATAAAAGTCCATTCCAAAATTTGGTTCTCAGTTCTCAACAAAGCACATGGTATTTGAGTGGAAGAGTCAACATTCACATATATAGAATTCTGTTTAAGGAAAAGAAAATGAAAACAGAAAGAAAACTATGGGGGAAATATCTTTAATGGAGTTTGAGTCAAAATTTTAATTAAAAAATATTTGTAGCCGAGGGAGAGAGAGGAAGCGCAGCCGCCCGTACGGTGACCAGAGAGGGACGCTCCGCGACCGAGGCTGCAGGATGATGAGGTTCATGCTGCTGCTCAGCTGTCAAGGGAAGCTTCAGCTACAGAAATGGTATTTGGCCATGTCAGACAAGGAGAGGAAAAAGATGGTTCGAGAACTTATGCAGGTCGTCCTGGCCAGAAAGCCGAAGATGTGCAGTTTCCTAGAGTGGAGAGATCTCAAAGTAGTCTATAAAAGATAGGCAAGTCTCTACTTCTGCTGTGCCATTGAGGGCCAAGATAATGAGCTTATCACACTGGAACTGATCCACCGATATGTGGAACTCCTGGACAAATATTTTGGCAGTGTATGTGAACTCGACATCATCTTCAGCTTTGAGAAGGCCCACTTCATCTTGGATGAATTTCTGATGGGTGGTGATGTCCAGGATACCTCTAAGAAAAGTGTGCTAAAAGCCATAGAACAAGCAAATCTATTACAGGAGGAAGATGAGTCACCTCGAAGTGTCCTGGAGGAGATGGGTTAGGCATAGCTTCCCACCCCAATGGGAGATGCATTGCAGGGTTGCCATGCCTTGGCAGGCATGGCTGGTTGCTTCAAAGTCCACACACGTTCAGATCCTTTTTCCCTGTGGAATACCCTTCCCCTGTTCTCTCAGTTTTCTCTTGGAGAGAACTATGGGCTGAAATCCTTCAAACATTCCTTCTTTCTCCAACTCTCATCACTTCCTAATCCTTTACTTTTTCTAGTTGATACTTGAAAAATTGGATGGGTAGAGAAAGACTATGACCAAGAAGAGAGATTTGATAATGTATGTATCTCTGTGTGTGTGTGTGTGTGTGTGTGTGTGTGTGTGTGTGTGTGTGTGTGTGTGTGTCTGTTTCCCTCTCTTTCATCCTCCCCATCATGAGAACTGACTTCACCCAAACCTTTGTTCTCATATATACTGTAAATATATAAATATGTAAGGTTAAAGGGAAGTTGTTTTAGCCCTCCACCTACCCAAAGAAAAAATAACATATCTCCAATTCCTCCCTTCCATTTATCTACTCCAATCAGCTGAGCCTTCATCCTTTTCTTGGGAAAGGAATATCTAGTATATTAAGGAGGGCCCACGTTTTCCTTTTCTTGCTCTCTCATCCCTACCCCACCCCCAGATTGGGTTTGAGCTGTAGGGAAGAATACAGATAATTTTAAAAATCTTATGACTCTGAGGAAAGGGAAATAGGAAGGCTTGGACCTGTTGGGAACTTAGTGGAACTCCAAATGCTCTTATTTAAGGGAGGGAGGGAAAAAAGGTGTTTATCTGTTTCTATTTCCTTCTAAAATAAAAAGAATATTATTTATGGAAAAATATTTGTAAATAATCTTTATCAATATAGGACAAAGATTAACTACAATAACCAAATTGTATTTATACCAGGAAAACATGATTGATTCAATATAAACTTAACTGGTCATGTTAATAATGAGAACAACAAAAATTTTGTAAGTCAAAATTCAGAAAAAAATGCTGACAAAATGAAACGCTCATTTCTGCTAAAAAAATTAACTAAAAAACATAGGAATAAATGTGGCTTAAATATATATAGTACACTTTAAGCATTATATTTAACAGGGATGAATTAAAGGCCTTTCCCATAAGTTCAGAAGTAAAGCAAAGATGTCCATTTTCACCACTAGAATTTGATTTCTAGCTAGAAATACCAGGTTCATCAATAAGCAAAAAATAAAAACAGGCAAGAGAATAAACATAACCAAAAAAAAGAAATAGAACTATGAATTTTTGCAGATGATATGATATATAGAGAACTCTATCAACTAAAAATTAAGTAAAATAATAACTTTACAAAGTGGCAGGATAGACAAAAAGAGATAGTTTTTATTATCAAGAAATTTAATTCCTTTGGAGGAATAAAACACATAAAAACGAAGTTGTGAGGAGGAGTTGAAGTGGTCAAACTGTAGAGGTGCAACAAACAAAAGAGTAAGTTAGGAGGAAAGTAGAATATTTCTTTCTGCCTTGCCTATCCAAAAAGCATTTGTATCCCATTCTTTCTTTAACTGAAGTTTCTATTTTCTTTCAAGTTTTGTTCACAAGAGGAATGTTAAGAGTGATAAAATTGAATCTAAAAAGCAAACTACTATCCTTTCTCTTAACAAATGTGAAATTACAAGTGAAAGGTTGCAACAAAGGGTGCATGCAATTTGCACAAAGATCAAGACCTATATGGAGTCAATGAAGAAATCCTCCTTAGTATCTCCTGTATCTTCGGGAATAATGGTATCAAAGATATTGTAAAGCTAACTGAATTCTGGGGAGAAACAATATTTAAAGAAAAATATAGGAAACCCTCTGGACTGTCCAGGAAGATCTGAAATTCTAAAACCTTTTAATGTGCCACCAGCAGGCAATATAAAAATATTTAAAGGATTGAACATGATACATTATTCAAATAGGTTAAATGATTTCTATGATCTAAAGTATCAATAAAAATATCTGATATGATTGTAGAATGCCTGAATAAATTGAGCTTATCATTGGAATTAAATACTGTGACTCCATAAAAATGACAGATATGAAAATAAAAATATATGCATTGTTATTGCTCCAATTAGTCATGCCATTTCTTTCTCCAGTTCATTTTACAGAGAAGCAAACTGAAATTTTAAAAAAAGTGTTAAACGATTTGCTCAGGATTACACAGATAATAAGTGTCTAAGGCTATAGATGAACTGAGGAAGATGAGTCTTTCTGATTCCAGGCCCAGCATCTTATCCAATAGCACCATCTCGATGCTTCATAAATATACATATAAGGAAAAATAGAAGTAACTTGATATAGTAGACATAGAGCCGGCTTTGAAGTCAATAAAACCTGGATTTGAGTCTAACTTACAATGTCTACATGGCTGTGTGACACTGGAAAATAACTTATTTTCTTAACCTCTCAGTGAACCAGTAGTTCATTATGCTAATGAAATTATAAGCACATAGAAACATACATGCATACAAATACAATGAATGAAGAGTAAAGAAAGGAGAATTAGCACAACATACTCAGAAACTATGATCTTCTTTTAAAAAAATAAACATCTGATGAGTTGTTTGAGACAGAAAAATAATTTGGAATGAATCCTGAACAAAAAGGATATTTTTTAAAGTTTATATCTATCCATTTACAAATTTTCATACATGTGTATTAGATGTATTTATCCATGTATATATATATATATATATTTACTTCAAGATTATAATTAGATTTTATTTTTATATATTTTGATTAAATTATTTTAATAAAATAAATATTTTAAATCGCTATAATAAAGGCAATGCTCTGATCAAAAATTTTTCCAGTGCCATTGGAATTAATAACATTTTGCAAATACTGAACTAAATACATAGAACACTTTAGGATTGCCAAATAATGAGATGTGTGGGAAAGCACACCAAAAACTCTTGAGGTGTTGTATAAATGTAAGATGGAGTTATATCTATTATGTTCTGTAGCATAAACTTGAGAATTAATAAATGAATTAAATAATTCAGGAGTTCATTTTCTCATTGAAAGTTGTCTTTCTCTTGTTTCTTACTTAATATGCAGGTTTGATGATGGCAGAAATCTTTTATATGTAATAAATCATGATTAAAACTCTATAGTCAATAAATGAATCTTTTTTTAAATAATAAAGATGTTATTTATTTTGAGTTTTACAATTTTCCCCCTCATCTTACTTCCCTCCCCCCCACCCCCCACAGAAGGCAAATTGTCAGTCTTTACATTGTTTCCATGGTATACATTGATCCAAATTGAATGTGATGGGAGAGAAATCATATCCTTAAGGAAGAAACATAAAGTATTAGAGATAGTAAGATCAGACAATAAGATAACAGGGTTTTTTTTTCTAAATTAAGGGTAATAGTCCTTTGTCTTTGTTCAAACTCCACAGCTCTTTATCTGGATACAGATGGTATTCTTCATTGCAGACAGCCCCAAATTGTCCCTGATTTTAGCACTGATGGAATGAGCAAGTCCATCAAGGTTGAACATCACCCCCATGTTGCTGTTAGGGTGTACAATGTTTTTCTGATTCTGCTCATCTCACTCAGCATCAGTTCATGCAAATCCCTAATAAACAAATCTTTCAAAAAACTACTTATAATGATGCATTGCTGCTTCTCCTGCTGAATTCTAAATCTCATCATTTAATTCTAACTTATTATTCAGTTGAAAACCAGTAAGTATATTGAACTCCAATGAAGACATTAGATTTTTCATGTGAGCGTTGCTAAATAGTCATCTGATGACAGTTAAATAGTACAAACATTGCAGCATCCAAAAATTTTAGAGGATTTTTTTAATAAAGTGTTTCAAAAGTTTTGCTTAATAAATTATAAGGGATTCTGCCCAATAGACTTTTTTTCATGAGTCAATTCAAATGCAAGAGAAAGAGTCAGTGAGACATGGACAAGTAATACTAAATTATTATCTCAAAATAAAAATATTAATTTTCCATTTGTTTTTCATTACCTTATTCTTTTTTAATTTTAGAATTTCCAAATTTTCTATCCCTGGAAACAAAAATCTCTTGTTCTAATGGTCAAGTCAGAAAAGGCTCCATCATTATATAAGCATACTGAGGAGAGAATTGAGGTTGCCATGGGAACTTTCAGCCTAAAGTTTAAAGCAATGAGCATTTTAAAATCTCAAATATGATGTTACATTAATTGTTTGTATACTGAATATGTAATTGTTGTTTTGTTTGGAAAAAATCTTTTTATGAGATTGCGTATACTTACTAAAAGCAAAATTCAAATGGTCTTTCCTATGCTGAAGCTTTACTGAAGCACATGACAGAATGCAGAATATCAGATCTAAGTAACACTAGATTTTGATATGCTTGCACTGCATGACAGATCTTGTGAGCTGAAGCCATTTTAAAATGTTATGATAATGTACTCCACAGTAGATACCATGGTGTATTTTGCATTTATTCAAGCAGAAATATAAATACTAAAAACAGATTTATAGTGAGAAAAGGACTGACCCAGAAGAGCTTTATCCCTGTTTTGTTCTTTGCTATTTTACTCATTTCAGCTGCAATGCTCTAGAATAGGCACAAATTTTGCTATTATACATCAATAGTAGAACATTCAGAAATGTATTTGTGAAAAGAATATATTCTTCACTGGAGAAAATGGAACTGTTTTTATTCAAGACATGGGAGTTCTGTGTTATTTAAAATAGAAATTTCTTAGTACTTGACTTATCATTCCAATTTGCATCTTTTAAAAAATAAATAAATATTTGTTCTACAAGTGCAAAATCTCCTTTGTAAAATAATTAGTACAACTCACTCTCATAATTTTTAAATCTCAACATCAAGGAAATAAAAATATAAAATATTTAACAAAATCTTAAATTAATGTAATTAATGTAATTGTATTCCTTGATTGAAAGAGTTAGTCAGGTGACAAACATTTATTAAATAGTTACTATGTGCTAAGCATTGAAAATAAGGATATAAATGCAAATAAAAAAGAAAAATAGTTCCTTACTACCTTACTTTCTAATGGGGGAAAACAAAACATGAAAGGGAAATGAAAAGGAATTGGAGTGGTGGGGAAGGTACCTGCAAGGAACTTGGTGGTAAAATCCAGTATTTGGAGTTAGAGGTACAACTGAGATGGGAATGAACCATGGTGGTCTTGAGCCCATCCCCCAAAATTTGATTCAATTAAATGAACATATATTAAGCACCAGCTGCATGACAGAAACTATGCTATGTACTGGGACTATAAAAGAGACCAAAGACAGTCCCTATCTTCTAAGAGTTTGCAGTCTAATGGAGAATATAATATACAAACAAATATATACAGAGCAAGCTATAGACAGGATAGATGATAAATAATTAAAAAATAATAATAAAAGAAAGGGAAGGAATACATAGATATAGTAAATTTATATATATAGTAAATAAGAAAAAGATAATTAAGACAGGATAAATAGTAAAAAATTAAGAAATAACTAATAATAAATAATTTAGAAAGGGAAAGTCCTGCATTTAAGAGGGATTGGAAAGACTTTTTGGTGGAAAGTGGAGGAAGTAGAATATTAGTTGGGACTTAAAAGAAGTAGTTGGAGTAGAGGAGGGAGAGTATTCTAGGCATCAGAGACAGATGATGTGTTTTGATCTAGGAATAGCAAATTAAATACTATGTGTTTTGGGGGGAGGTGTAAGAAGACTAGAAAGATAAGAGGTGAGTTGTGTTTTTGGAAATCACTTAGTAGCTGAATGGAGAATGTATTGGAGTAGGAGGAGATTTATAGCAGGTAGACCCACTAGGCACTATTATGGTAATCAAGATATGAAGTTAAGAGTTCTTGAGTTCAAATCCAGTCTCAGACACTTAATAACTACCTAGTTGTGTGGCCTTGGGCAAACCACTTAACCCCATTTGCCTTGCAACAACCTAAAAAAAAAGAAAAAGAAAGAAATAAGATATGAAGTTAAGAGGGCCTATACTAGAGTGATGGCAGAGAAGGGTTGGAGACAGAAACCTATTTGAGAGACTTGAAAATCTAGTAAAGAAGCTAAATCTTCCTGGGTTTTTCATTCTTTGTTTCTATAGGATTAAAGTCCAACACAACTTTGCCATGACTCCCACTTCTACTGAATTCCTGTTTCTAGAAAATTTTAGGTACTTTCTTGCCCAGAGGAAAAGAGCTAGAGTAATTATCTCCTTTTATATTTTTTAATCTGTTATTTCATTGTTTAACAATGTTCCTGGTGATGAATTCCCTCTACTCATGTAGATCCAACCCTTCTCTACAACTTAACAATCTTGGAGAGTTGCTAGGAGAACTGAAAAGTAAAATAACTTGCCTAAGGTCACAAAGCCAGTATATATCTTTTTTTTTAATTCATTTTTGGCGGAGCCAAGATGACGACAGGAGAGGATCATCTCTTAGGTGCTCTGACTCAAAACTTATACTAAGGACACTAAATTTTCGAGAGACAGAACCCACAGAGAGATCCAGTGAGGCAATTCTCCAGACCAAGGTAACCTGGAAAAGAGCGGAAAGGCTCAGCTCCATGGGGTCGGAGGGGCGGCCTGCCAGAGTGAAGGAACTTCAGTCTCCTGGAGGCAGCCCCAGGGTGCTTCAAGCAGCGGTTCACAGCAGCGAGGGCAATTTCCTGATCTACACCCTGGGGAACACCAGGCACAACCTGGGGGATCAGCAGAGGGACCTCTGCCAGAGCAAGCTAGTGAAGCCCAGCCCTCAGGGCACTCAATGGCCCCAGCAGCCCAGATCCAGAAACTGGAAGCAGAAGCCAGTAAGCAGAAGCCCCCAGGGCATGAGTGCTGAGCCTAGGGAGGGGAGTGAAGAGAGACTGCCAAGCTCTATCCTGGGAACAGGACTCTGGGGTTCTGACCATATTAAGATCCTGATCGCAGTCTAGGCCCCCCCCCCCATAGAACAGCAGGGCCCCCTCCACCTCAGCCCCATGGCAGAGGGGTGCGCTTGTGGTTATTCACAGAACAGGAAGGAAGACAGAACCTCACACACACAGAGCTCCTTTTGGGGGTGTCCCACTGACACTCAAAAGCTCAGGAAGCACCCCAAACCCAGGCACAGGCTGGAGAAATGAGTAAACAGAGGGAAAAAGGAGGAACACCACTGAAAAATACTTTGCCTGTGATCCCAAGAAGGATCAAAACACCCAATCTGAAGATGAGGTAGTAAAAGCGCCTGCATCTAAAGACTCCAAGAAAAACAGAAATTGGGTTCAGGCTATGACAGAGTTCAAAAAAAACCTTTGAAAATCAAGTGAGGGGGATGGAGCCAAGATGGCAAGAAGAAGGGATCGAGTCTTAGGAGCTCTCTGATAAAATTCATCAGCTAAGGACTCTAAACTAAACTTTCAAGAGACAGAACCCACAAAGGGACCCAGTGAGGCAGTTCTACTCAAGGTAACCTGGAAAAGAGCAGAAAGGCTCTGCTCCCGGATCAGAGAGGCAGCCTGCCAGAGGGGGGGCCGCAAGAGCCAAAGAACTTCAGCCTCCCGGAGGCAGCCCCAGGGTACTGGGAGTCTCAGCTCACAGCAGCAGGGGAGTCTCCTGAGCTGCACCCCGAGGAGCACCGGGCACAAAGTGGGGGAACAGTGGGGGACCTCTGCCAGAGAGAGCATATGGAGCCCAGCCCTCAGGGCACACAGCAAGCAGCATGGTCTTTCCCCAGCCCTGATCCAGGAAACAGAAGCAGGCGGAGCCAGTAAGCAGGAGCCCACAGGGCATGAGCCCATTGAGGTGAGGGAGGGGAGTGAAGAGAGATTGCAGAGCTCTGTCCTCTGCCTCTGGAACAGGACTCTGGGGCTCTGACCACATTTAGATCCTGATAGCAGTCTAGGCCCCCGCATAGAACAGCAGGCCCCCCCCACCTCAGCCCTGTGGCAGAGGGAGGTGCTTATGGTCATTCAGAGACCAGGAGGGAGGACAGAACTGCACACACTGAGAACCTTGTGGGAGTGTCCCAAAAGCTCAGGAAGCACCCCCAAACCAGGCCCAGGCTGGGAAAATTAGCAAGCAAAGAAACAAAAGGAAGACCATTGAGAAACATTTTGCAAATGAGCCCAAGAAGGATCAAAACACTCAGTCTGAAGATGAGGAAGCACAAGCTCCTGCATCTAAAGACTCCAAGAAAAACAGAAATTGGGCTCAGGCTATGACAGAGCTCAAAAAAGACATTGAAAATCAAATGAGGGAGTTGGAAGAAAAACTGGGAAAAGAAAGGAGAGAGATGCAGGAAAAACATGAAAATGAAGTCAGCAGCTTAGTCAAGGAAATACAAAAACATGCTGAAGAAAATAGCATGCTAAAAACAAGCTTGGGTCAAATGGATAAAACAGTTCAAAAAGTTATTGAGGAGAAGAATGCTTTAAAAAGCAAAATTGGCCAGATGGAAAAAGAGATAAGAAGACTCTCTGAGGAGAACAAATCCTTCAGACAAAGAATAGAATTCAGGGAGATTGATGAATTTAACAGAAACCAGGAATCAATACTTCAAAACAAAAAAAATGAAAAATTAGAAGAAAATGTGAAATGTCTCATTGAAAAAACAACTGATATGGAAAACAGACTTAGGAAAGATAATGTAAAAATTATTGGAATACCTGAAAGTCATGATCAGGAAAAGAGCCTTGACATCATTTTCAAAGAATTACTACAGGAAAATTGCCCTGATATTCTAGAAGCAGAGGGCAAAATAGAAATGGAGAGAATCCACCAATCCCCCCAAGAAAGAGATCCCAAAAAACCAACCCCTAGGAATATTATAGCCAAGTTCGAGAACTCCCAAGTCAAAGAGAAAATATTACAAGCAGCCAGAAGGACACAGTTCAAATATCGTGGAGCTGCAATCAGGATCACACAGGACTTAGTAGCAGCTACATTGGAAGCTCGTAGGGCTTGTAATACAATATACTAGAAGGCAAAAGAGCTTAGAATGCAGTGAAGAATGAACTACCCAGCAAGGCTGAATGTCCTCTTCCAGGGAAAAAGATGAACTTTCAATGAACCAGGAAAATTTCAAACATTCCTTTTGGAATGGCCAGAGCTAAACAGAAGGTTTGATCTTCAGATACAGGACTCAGGTGAAGCATGGAGATTGGAGGAGAGGGGGGAAATATGAGAGACTTAATGAGGATGAACTGCATGTATTCCTGCATAGAAAAATGACACTGATAATACTCATATGAACCTTCTCAGTTAATAGAGCAGGTAGAGAGAGCTTTTACTTTGAAGTACAGGAGAAAGCTGAATTTGAAGATAAAATATGGTGTAAAAATGGAGTCAATAGAAAAAAAGGGAAATGGAATGGGAGAAAGAAAAAAGGAGAGGGGGAATAGTTCAAGATATTTCACATAAGATTTTTTTTTATTATTACAATGAGCTATTGCAATGATATGGAAGTGGGGAGTCAAGGGGGAATGAGGGAACCTTTGCTCTCATCAGAGATGGCTAGGAGAGGAAACAGCATATATACTCAATGGGGTATAGACATCTGGAGTAAGAAGGAGGGGGAAACAGGGAGAAGGGGTGGGGATGTGAATAAAGTAGGAGAGGATGGACCATGGGGGGAGAGTGGCCAGATATAACACATTTTCTTTCTTACTTCTTGCAAGGTTCTGGGATTGGAAGGCCTGCCCAGGACCACAGGGCCAGGTAGATTCTGGGCCTAAGGGGTGGTATGGGGGCTCAGGGCTTCTTGGCCCCAGGACCAGGGATCTATCTGCTGCGCCACTCAGCAACCCTATAGCAGAGTCATAGTGAAAGGAGAGAGAAAATATAGTACATGGTAGTAGAGAAATAAGAAAGGAGGGAGTTGCGATCAGCAATGGCAATGGTGGAAAAATATGGAAATAACTTTTGTGATGGACTTATCATAAAGAATGAGATCCACCCATGACAGAGTTGTTGGTGTTGGAACAAAGACTCAAGCACATTTTTTGTTGTTATTGTTTGGGGGAGGGTGCAGGGCGGGTGTGGCTGGATGGCCTGCCTGGGGCCACATGGCGGGGTGATCTTTGGGTGTCTGGGGCCAGATTTGGACCCAGGTGCGCCTGCCTCAAGGGCCAGTGCTCTGTCTGCCACCCAACTACCCCTACTGTTATTGATATTTTATTTTGTTTTGGGTCTTTTTTTCTTTCTTTTTTTTTGTTTTTTGCAGGGCAGTGGGAATCGGGTGGCTTGGCATGGCTGGGTGATTGTTGGGTTTGCGAAGCTGGATGTGGACTCAGGTGCTCCTGGCTCCAGGGCTGGTGCTCTGTCTATTGTGCCACCTGGCCATGCCTACAATTATTACTATTATTTTTTATTTTAATTTTTTTCTCTCCCCTTTACTTTTTTCACCCAAGCAAGTCTATCTATATTCATGGGGGAGGAGGGGTATTTTGTTTACTTTTAAACAAGAATATTTTATTAATGTAAAAAAACATTTGTACAAAATGAGAATAAAAAATAAATTTTAAAATAAATGAAAATCAAGTGAGGGAGATAGAAGAAAAATTGGGAAAAGAAATGAGAGAGATGCAGGAAAACATGAAAACAAAGTCAGCAGCTTAGTCAAGGAGATCCAAAAAAAATGCTGAAGAAAATAACATGTTAAAAACCAGCTTAGGTCAAATGGATAAAACAATTCAAAAAGTTATTGAGGAGGGGTGGCTAGGTGGTGTAGTGGATGAAACACTGGCCCTGGGTTCAAATCCAGTCTCAGACACTTAATTATCACCTAGCTGTGTGGCCTCGGGCAAGCCACTTAACTCCGTTTGCCTTGCAAAAACCTAAAAAAAAAGTTACTGAGGAGAAGAATGCTTTAAAAAGCAAAATTGGCCAGATGGAAAAGGAGATAAGAAATCTCTCTGAAGAAAACAAACTCTTCAGACAAAGAATGGAACTGAGGGAGGTTGCTGATTTTACCAGAAATCAGGACACAATACTTCAAAACCAAAAATAATGAAAAATTAGAAGAAAATGTGAAACATCTCATTGAAAAAACAACTGATATGCAAAACAGACTTAGGAAAGGTAATTTAAAAATTATTGGAATACCTGAAAGTCATGACCAGAAAAAGAGCTTTGACATCATTTTCAAAAAAATTACTACAGGAAAATTGCCCTGATATCCTAGAAGCAGAGGGCCAAATAGAAATTGAGAGACTCCACTGATCTCCCCGAGAAAGAGATCCAAAAAAAACCAACCCCCAGGAATATTATAGCCAAGTTCCAGAACTCCCAAGTCAAAGAGAAAATATTACAAACAGCCCAAAGGACACAATTCAAATATCATGGAGCTGCAATCAGGATCACACAGGACTTAGCAGCAACTACATTAAAAGCTCATAGGGCTTGGAATATAATATTTTGGAAGGCAAAAGAGCTTAGAATGCAACCAAAAATCAATTACCCAGAAAAACTGAGCATCATCTTCCAGGGAAAAAGATGGACTTTCAATGAACCAGGGGAATATCAAATGTTCTTGTTGAAATAGCCAGAGCTGAATAGAAGGTTTAATCTTCAAATACAGGACTCAGGTGAAGCATAGAGAATGGAGAAGAGGAAAATATGAGGGACTTAATGATGGTGAACTACATGTATTCCTGTACAGAAAAATGATACTAATAATACTCATATGAACCTTCTCATTTAATAGAGCAGGTAGAAGGAACTTTTGTAGATGAAGCACAGGAGAAAACTGAATTTGAAGATATAATGTGGTATAAAAATAGAGTCATAGAAAAAAGGGAAATGTAATGGGAGAAAGAAAAAGGAGAGGAGGAATAGGCTAAGATATTTTATATAATAAAAATTTCTTTATTACAATGAGCTATTGCAATGATATGGAAGGGGAAGGCAAAGGGGAATAAGGGAATCTTTGCTCTCATCAGAGGTGGCTAGGAGAGGAAACAGCATATATACTCAATGGGATATAGACGTCTGTAGTAAGAAGGAGAGAAGAGGGACAGGGGGAAGGGGGTGGGATGTCAGTGATGGAGGAGAGGTTGGACCATTGAGGGAGAGTGGTCAGATACAACACATTTTCTTTTTTACTTCTTGCAAGGGACTGGGATTGGATGGCCTGTCCGGGACCATGGGGCTGGGTGGATGCTGGGCCTAAGGGGTGATATGATATATATACAAACCATACTATGCATATTTCTAATTTTCTGCTCTTTCTCTACAAGTGGATAGCATCTTTCTTCAGAAATTTAAGTCTTTCCATGATTTTCCAAATCAACCAACTCATTATTTCTTATAACACAGAAATACTCCATCACAATCTTATGCCACAGCTTGATGCCCTCAATTGAAGAGCATCTATTATTTTAGCTAATCTGACAGGCAAAACATGATATCTCCAAATGGTTTTAATTTAAATTTCTCCAATAAATAATGATTTGGGGCATTTTTAATATGATTATATATAATTTTGATTTCTTCATCACAGAACTGCCTGTTCATATCCCTTGGCCTTTTAGCAATTAAGGTATGACTCATATTCTTGTAAATTTGACAGACTTAAAAGGTATTTTTCTCAATTTACTGCTTTCCTTCCTTGGTCACACTGGTTTTAGATTTTCTCAATTTACAGTGATTGAAATTATACATTTTATACCTCAACTATTCTCTTTCTCTCTGTGTATTAATCTCTTATGCATGTTTCTGATAGGAAATATAGTCCATGTTCTTATTTTCTTATGATATTTCCTTTTATATCTAGATCATGTGTCCATTTTGATCTTATCTTAGTATATGGTTTAATATATTGTTCTGTGCCTAAATCCTGCCAGACTGCTTTCCAGACTATTTTTTCCTTACCATCTTTCTTATCCTATTTACTCTATTTCTCCATCCCTCTTCACTCATCTAATTTAATTTCTACCTACTACCCTGTCCTATTTCTTATTCTACCCATTCCTTAATCTACCCAAAAGAGTCCCTTCCTTATTCTCTTCCCTATCCTCCACTTTTATGTACCCTTTTAAGAGTTTCTCTCTTATTCCCTCCCCCTCCTAATTCTTTTCTTTTCTTTTCTTTTCTTTCTTTTCTTTTCTTTTCTTTTCTTTTCTTTTCTTTTATTTAAGGCAATGGGGTTAAGTGACTTTCCCAAGGCTATGTATCTTAGGCCAGATTTGAACTCAGGTCTTCCTGACTCAAGCTCCTAATTCTTAAACTATACATCCTTCTAAAAGTCCCTTATCCTATCCCCTAGTCATATTATTTCTTTCCAAATCTAGAAGATTTTTTCTAGATGTATTTGTTGTTTCCTCTTTAACTGATTTCTGATGACAGTAAGGTTCCAGCACTATAAGCACTACTATCTCCACTTACTTCTTCCTGATATGGAAGTGATATCTTCTTACTTTCACACCTCATTTGTATGAGATAATTTCTCCTTTTTTATCTCTCCCTGTGCAATTTTATTTTTTTAGAATCACCCCATCATACAAAGCTCATTCCAAACCTTTCTTTCAATCTACCCAAATAAAAATGATAATCATAAAAGTACTGATAACATTTCATATGTAGTAGAAGTAAACAATTTTAACTTATTGAGTCCCTTATTATTGGTCTTCAAGTTTATTTTATATTTCTCCTAACTCTTGCCACAACTACCTGAAAGTCTTTCAGTTCATTAAATATCCTTTTTTTTCCATTCAGAATTATACTTAATTTTGCTGGTAAGTTATCCTTGGTTGTAACCATACCTCTTTTGCTCATGAAATATAGTGTTCTAAGACCTACTAGATTTATTTAATTCTGATTGTAATTGTACAATATTTTCTCCATAACCTA
This sequence comes from Macrotis lagotis, assembly GCF_037893015.1. Taxonomy (NCBI): domain Eukaryota; kingdom Metazoa; phylum Chordata; class Mammalia; order Peramelemorphia; family Peramelidae; genus Macrotis; species Macrotis lagotis. The sequence goes on from NC_133662.1 coordinate 63,319,210, forward strand.
AGAGCTTTGAAACTTGACTATAATAATCCTATATGATAATTCCCTCTGGGTTGTCTTTCAGAAGGTGATTGGTAGATATTTCTGTCTTACCTCCTTGGTTCTAAAACATGGGTGTCCCACTTTTAGCTCTTCTGGGCTGTATGCCCAAAAAACTTGTCAAGGGTGCATATAGAATTTAATATTTATTTATTACAACCATATAACCCAATGAATATAATAATGAAATGTAATAATGGCACATGAATGGGTTTTGAGGGTCATTTGTGGCCCCCAGGCTATGGGTTGAACACACTTATTTTAGAATTTCAGGACTATTTTCTTTAATAATTTCTTGGAATATTGAATCAAGATTCTTCTTTTGAACATATAATTTAGTTAATTCAACAATTCTTATAACTATCTCTCCTTGATCTGTTCTCCAGATTAGCTATTTTTGTGATGAGATGTTTCAAATTCTTTTCTAATTTTTCATTCTTTTAATTTTATTTCATTATTTTTTTTATTTTTGCAAGGCAATGGGGTTAAGGGACTTGCCCAAGGTCACAAAGTTAAATAAGTATTAAGTGTCTGATGCCACATTTGAACTCTTGACTCCAGGATCAGGTTTTCAATCAACTGGGCCACCTAGCTGTCCCTGTTTTATTATTTCTTGATGTAGGGAATGAAGGCAAAGTCTCAGGTCTTCTTGCTGTAATTTTCTGTGCTCTCTTCCAGCTCAACTTCAAGCATTTCTCTTCAACCCTAAGCCACATTTAAAGCTCCCAATCATTTTGACCCATAAATGTTCTTGCTCCCTGTCGTCCCTCTAATGACTCCAAACTGCAGCTGTCCCTGGAACTGAATCAAGGGACTCTGCTGTCTTGCAAATGCCTTCCTCTGCTACAGTAATTCAACGGGCAAAAGGTAGCTCCTTCTCCCCAGTCATAATCCAGAACTGGGAAAAATCAGATCAGCATAGTAATGCTTGGCATCCCTTGACAGTGGAAGTTCCTTCAGTCTCCTACTCAGTTAACTGAACTGCAACATTGACAATGAAAGTTGCTGAGCTGCCTCTCAATCCAGATGCTCTCAGGAATTCTTATTTGTTGATTGAAAGAATTGATCTGGAGGTGTTTGCCCTTCACTCAGATAAAACCTCAACCCATAGAGATAAAGTCTTTCCCAGATCCCCTCAAGTTGTTTTAGGAGGACAACTGTTTTATCCTAATCTCATATCTGTTACTCTATGTTCACATTGAGGCAATATTCTACCTTTTCCATGGAGGAAATTTGGAGTGTCTAGAGTTTTTTTGTACTCTACAAACTTCCAAGAATTCTCTTGTCAAAGAGAAGCCTGGAAGGATTTGCATGAAGTGATGCTGAGCAAGATGAGCAAAACCAAAAGAACATTGTACACCCTAACAGCAATACGGGAGTGATGATCAATCTTAATGAAATTGCTCATTTCATCAGTGCAATAATCAGGGACAATTATAGGGTAGCTGCAATGGAGAATATTTCTGTATCCAAAGAAATAATTGTGGAGTTAAAATAAAGACCAAAGACTATTACCTTTAATTTTTTAAAAAAGGTATCTTATGTAATATTGCTATCGCTTATATTTTATTTTTTCCTTAAGGATATGATTTCTCTCTCAACACATTCAATTTTAATCAATGTATAGCATGGAAACAATGTAAATACTATCAGACTACCTTCTGTGGGGAGTGGGGCGAGAAGCAAGATTGGGGGAAAAATTATAAAATTCAAAAAGCAATAAAAAACAAAGAAACAAAAAGAATTCTCTTGTCAGTATTTGTCAGAAGTCATACTTGAGCTAGTCTTCTTTATTCTCTATCCACTGCTTCACACTGATTCTCAGTAGATTTTCTTTTAAAGTCCCATTTAGTTTTAGGATTATGAGGGACAAACCTTCTCCTAGGCAAAGCTTGCCTGTGTAACCCTACATAGTATGATATATGAAGAAATCAAGGAAAACATTTAAATATGAAAAATCCACAGTTATACTAAAGAGACACTTTGATCAAGGAAGAAGATTTTGTGGGATAGACAGAAAAAAAATGTTTCTCATTCTTCATAGAGGATTAGTAGTCTGAGTTCCAAGATTCACACAGTGACTGATACTTGAAGGGTCTGAACAAAGAAACCCAGCAGTAAATGACTATAGTAGTCTGCTGTTTGATAAAACTGTGGTTTTGTCATATGTAAAATTAAAGAAATGGCTTATGTTTTACTAGATCCAATATTCAGTCCCATCATTCTATTATTCTAAGAAGTGTGCCATATATAACATTGAAAATATCACCAACCCATATCAGAAATCAACATAAAGTCAAATAAAAAGTAGCTTTAATAAAATATTTGAAAGTCACAAAAGAGAAAAGGGGATATGGAACAATTTTGGTACTTCTTTGATATGTAGCTTTACAAGGCAAAACTATATATTAGAATTTCATGGTTTCATGTATATTCTCTTTTTTGATATTTGTATGTTGAAATGTTTATCTGTTGAAAAGCAGGCCTTTCTTTGCTTTATTTCTTTCTTACCTGCCTTAATGAACTGAATGTGCATTGCCTCAGTCAAATTGAGACATGTTAAAAACCTTAACTTTAAAAGGACATCTCCCACTGCATCCAGGGTCATTTTCAGTGATCTTGATCCATATCTGGCCACTGAACCCAGATGGCACCAAAAGAGAAACTGAATCTGGTGACTTTATACAACCGCTCCCCTTTCCACTTAAATCATATTCCTGATGTCATGGTTCTTCTCGAGAACAAAGAACAAAAAATTGCAACCAAAGCTTTGTTGAAATGAAAAATGGAAGAAGTACTTCAAGGAGAAAAACAGAGAGGAAAGGAATATAAAAAGATGAGAGGAATGTTGACTTATTAGAAGGTCTGTGGCTCTTAATGTAGAATGAGGATTTCACTATCTTGTGTTCCAAGAATTAAAGAGGTGAATCCTTAGGTTTCATAAGACAAAGGTCAACCTGTGGAAATCAGAAGACATTCATAACAATGGTGCTAGCTCCCTAACAAGAGTTGCTGAAGCATCTATTTGTTGAATTGACATAAACAATAGAAATATTTCCTTTCAATTATTGAAAGAAGAAACAATATTTGCCAAACCCAATTCCCCCATCTACTCCTACTGATTCAGATATGGACAGAATTTAGAAGTCATTTAAGATCCATTGCTAATGATTACAAAACCCTGGGGAAATAACTAAAGATCCTAAATAATATTTTCATCATGTTATTGACTATTATAGAAAATATTTTCAGAAGAGAAATATGAATTTCAGAAGAGAATCATTGATTAAGAGGATAATGTTTGGAAATCATAGTACAATGAAAGAACACTTCTCTGGAGTCAGAATAATTGTGTTCAGATTCCACCTCTGATGCTTGCTTCTTGATACTGTAACCTTGGACAAAAACTTAAACTTACGGATCCTCATTAATCCTTATTTGAAAAAAAAGACTGAATTAATGGTCTCTAAGATTCCTTCCTGCTTTTGATTCATGATCTTAATAGGATTTGGATTTATGGACAATATATTATAGGAATGATAGGTTCGTGGTTAGGGATGGAGTATATTATTTTACATAGTCTTATTAAAAGTTTGCAGAATATTATAAATATGATAATGTTAGACAGCAGATTGAAATGACTTTTATTTTGCTTATCTCTGGACATGGAAGGTTCAAATCAAAATTGCTAAAGCATACAATTAAAATCCAAGAAAAGTGATGTGATGAGAAATGAGTCCCTAGCTGTGCTACATGATGTATTCATGTCATCAAGATTAGATTAAAAAATATATCGGGGTACTAAAAAGACTGACTTTGGGGATTTCTAAATAACCATTAGTAATCTTTGAAAGCTCATGGAGAACAGAAGGGAAACATTAAAAGAAAAGAAGAAATGTACCAAAATAGATTGGGTATGCAAAACACAACAGTAAATTTACTGACCATAGTAACAAAACTGTTGCAAAAAATTAGAAAAAAAGAGGCCATAACTATACTAAGATAAAGGTCAAAATGAATCCATAATTTAAATATAATGAAAGGCACCATGAGCAAATTAGAAGAGTAAGGAATAATGTACATGTTAGATCTAAAAGAAGGAAAGAATTCATAATCACACAAGAGATAAAAATCATTATGATATAAAATAGATAATTCTGATTATATTAAGTTTAAAAGTTTAGCAAAAACAAAACCAATGCAACCAAGCTTGGAAGAAAAATAGAAAATTTGAAGTCAATCTTTACAATTATATTATAAAGTATCATTCATCAAAACTATATGGTACTGGCTGAAAAAGAGAATGGTGGATAAATGGAATAGATTAGGATCAAAAAACCCAGCAGTAAATGATTATAGTAATCAACTGCTTGATAAACTCAAAGATTTCAATTTCTGTGATTAAAAATTCACTCTTTGATAAAAACTTCTGGGAAGATAAATGGCTTCTATCCAAGAAGCCAGAGAGAAGCCAGGCCCTGTGCTAAGGTCTCCGGATCTTCCCTCATAAACAATAGGAAACAAACCTCTTAATGGAAGTCCTGTCAACAAAACCCAGAAAGAGAAGCCAGGAAAAGAACATTGACCTCAAGGTCTGTCTTCTGGGATGGGGATGTGGCAAGTGCAGAGTGCAGACAGCCAGTGGGGGTGGGGTGAGAGCCAGACTAATCTAAGATTATTGGGGGGGGGGGCGGTGCTTTCGCTGTGGGAACCACTTTGCCCTGAAAAACAACCAGAGCACGGAGGCATGGCCATGGGACTGCCAGTCTGGGACTTACAAGAAGGGTTGGAGGGTAGGTTCCAGCCTCTGGCACCCACTACTTCCCGGGAGGAGATATTACATTCAGTGAGAAAAGCCCCCAGCACCCCCTACTGACCAGCTGCAGATGTTACACTCAGTGAGTAAAACTTCTAAGGATCCAAACACTAAACCTCTGTGAACCAGCCCCTCCCCCAACACGAGATCTTAGGAAAATGAAGAAAAGCCAGAAGAAAGGGGGAACCATAGAAAAATTCCTAGAAGGAAAAGACCCTAATTTAGAGAGACGTAGAACTTCTGAGGAGAATATGATTTGTTTTCCAGCACAGAAAGATTTCCTCAAAGAAATCAGGAAGGAGTTTAAAAATCAATTGGAAAATTTTGGGAAAAAAACCCAAGAGAAGATCAAAATGGATACAAGATTTAGACATAAAAAACAATATTATAAGCAAGCTAGGAGAACAAGGAATAGTTTACCTGTCACATCTATGGAAAGGGAAGCAGTTTATGACCAAGGAGGAGATGAAGAACACTATTAAAAATAAACTAGATAATTTTGGTTATATTAAATTCAAATGCTTTTGCACAGGCAAAACCACTGTAACCAAGATCAAAAGAAATGTAGTAAATTGGGAAACAATTTTTATGACTAGCATTTCTGACAAAATACTCATCTCTAAAATATATAGAAAACTGAAATATTTTTTAAAAGACATGCCATTCCCCAATTGACAAATGGTCAAAGAATATGCAAAGGCAATTTACAAATGAGGAAATCAAAGCAATCCATAGTCATATGGAAAATTGCTCTAAATCACTAATTATTAGAAAACTGCAAATTAAAACATCTCTGAGGTACTACCTCACACTTCTCAGACTGGGCAATATGACCAGAGAGGATAATGGTCAATGTTGGAAGGGATGTGGAAAATTTGGGACACTAATACATTGTTGGTGGAGCTGTGAACTCATCCAACCTTTCTGGAGAACAATTTGGAATTATGCCCAAAAGGCAACAAAAATGTGCATACCCTTTGATCCAGCAATACCACTGTATGCATTTTGATCTTATCTTGGTATAGGGTGTAAGGTGCTGGTCTAATCCAAGTTTCTTCCATATTAACTTCCAATTTTCCCCAACAGTTTTTATCGAAGAGAGAGGTTTTTATCCCAATAGTTGGATTCTTTGGGTTTATTAGGGTCTATACCCTAAAGAGATTACGACAAAGGGTTAAAACAGGGGTGGCTAGATGGTGCAGTGGATAAAGCACTGGCCCTGGAGTCAGGAGTACCTGGGTTCAAATCCGGTCTCAGACACTTAATAATTGCCTAACTGTGTGGCATTGGGCGAGCTACTTAACTCCATTTGCCTTGCAAAAAAAAAAAACTAAAAAAAAGGGGGGGATAAAAACATCACCTTACAAAAATGTTCATAGCAGCTCTGTTTGTGGTGGCAAAGAAATGGAAACTGAGGGAATGTCCATCAATTGGCTAAACAAACTGCTATATATCTATATCTATATCTATATCTATATCTATATCTATATCTATATCTATATCTATATCTATATCTATATCTATATCTATATCTATATCATCTATATCTATATCTATATCTATATCTATATCTATATCTATATCTATATCTATATCTATCTATCTATATCTATATATATGTGATAGAACACTATTGTTCTATTAGAAACCAGGAGGGATGGGAATTCAGGGAAGCCTAGAAGCATTTGAATGAACTGATGTTGAGTGAGATGAGCAGAACCAGAAGAACATTGTACACCCTAACAGCAACATGGGAGTGATGTTCAACCTTAACGGACTTGTTCATGCCAATAGGGTAACCATCAGGCACCATTTTGGGCTATCTGTGATAAAGAATGCTGTCTGTATCCTGAGAAAGAATTGTGGAGTTTAAACAAGACCAAAGACTATTATATTTAATTTTTAAATGTTATCTTATTATGAAATTCTGCTATATCTCATACTGTTTCTTCCTTAAGGATATGATTTCTTTCTCATCACATTCAACTTAGATCACTGAATACTATGGGAACAACATAAAGACCAACAAACTGCCTTCTGTGGGGGGCAGGGGAGGAAGCTAGATTGGGGGGAAAACTGTAAAGCTGAAAATAAATAAAACCTTTCTAAAATTAAAAAAAAATCAAATATGTATACCCTCAAAAAACAGCAACAGCAACAACAAAAAATAAAATGATACATAAATGCTAAAAAAAAAAAAACACTGCTGAGAAGAGTGGAAGATAATATGGAAGAAACTAGGCATAAACCAACTTCTCAAACCCTATACCAAGATAAGGTCAAAATGGGCACAGGACATAAAAGGTAATATTATAAGCCAATTGGGTAGAACAAGAAATAGTTTGCCTTTCAGATCTGGGGAAAGGGGAGCAGTTTATCACTAAAGAAGACATGAGAACATGATAAAAAACAAACTGAATAATTTTGATTACATTAAATTAAAAAGATTTTACACGAACTAAACCACTGAAACCGAGATTACAAATAAGTAAGTTAGGAAACAATTTTTACAACTAGTGTTTCTGACTTATTCTGACTGTAAAGGACTCATTTTTAAAATATATAGAGAACTGCCAAATTTCTAAAAAAAGGCATTCTCCAAATGATAAATGGTCAAAGAATATGAAAAGGCAATCTCAGATAAAGAAATCAAAACTGTCTATAGTCATATGAAACATTTTAAATCATTATTGATTAGAGAAATGCAAATTAAAACATCTATCAGATTAGCAAATATGACAATAAAAGAAAATGATCAATGTTGGAGGGGAGAAGGGAAAATTAGGTCACTAATGCACTGATGGTGGAATTGTGAATTGATCCAAACTTTGTGGAGAAAAATTGGAATTATGCCCCCCAAAGCAATAAAATTGCACATACTTTTTAATCTAGCAATATCAGTACTGAGTCTGTATCCTGAAAAGATCATGAAAATGGTTAAAAATCCCACATGTACAAAAATATTCATAGTAGCTCTTTTTGTAGTGATAAAGAATTAAAAATTGAGGGGATGCCCTTAAATTGGGAATGGCTGAACAAATTGTGGCATATGTTTGTGTGATGGAATATTATCATTCTATAAAAAAATCATGACAGAAATTTCAGAAAAGCTTGGAAAGACTTGCATGAATTGATGTGGAGCGAAATGAGCAGAACCAGAAGAATATCATACATGCTAACAACAACATGGAGTGATGATCACCTATGATGAACTTGTTTATTTCAGCAGTATGCTAATCAAAGACAATTTTAAAAGAGGTGATGAAAAATACCATCCATATCCAGAGAAGGAACTGAGGAGTTTAAATGAAGACAAAAAGTTATTATCTTCAATTTTTAAAAGTTGTCTTGTGTATTATGTCATTTTTTCCTGTTTTCTTTCTTCTGTTTGAATTTGAGTCTTCTCTCACAACATGATCAATATGGATCTATGATTAGCATGGTTACAAATCATTGTACAAATTTATATCATATTGCTTTCTGTCAGGGGGAGGAGGCAGGAAAGGAAGGAGGAAGAAAAATGTGAAACTCAAAATCTTACAAATAAAGATTGGTAAAAATTACCATTGCATGTAGTTTGAAAAACAAATAAATAAAATATTTTTTTAAAAGGATACGATAGGGCAGCTAGGTGGTGTAGTGGATAAAGCATGGGCCCTGAAGTCAGGAGTACCTGGGTTCAAATCCATTCTCAGACACTTAATAATTACCTAGCTGTGTGGCCTTGGGCAAGCCACTTAACCCCATTTGCCTTGCAAAAAAAAAAAAACCTAAAAAAAAAAAGATACGATCTTCAAAGCAAGTATCTCTGATAAAAGTCTCATTTCTCAAATTCCAAGACAAGTAAGACAGATTTATAAGAAAAAACTCATTCCCCAATAAACATATGGTCAAAGGATATGAATAGGCAGTTTTCATATTAAGAAAACAAAGTCATCTATTCTCATATAAAGAAGTACTTTAGGGGCAGCTAGGTGGTGCAGTGGATAGAGGACCCGCCCTGGAGTCAGGAGTACCTGAGTTCAAATTCGACCTCAGACACTTAATAACTACCTAGCTGTGTGGCCTTGGGCAAGCCACTTAACCCCATTGCCTTGAAAAAAAACTAAAAAAAAAGTACTTTAAATCACTTTTGATTAGAGAAATACAAATTAAAATAACTCTGAGTTATCACTTCACACTTATCAGATTGTCTAATGTGACAAAAAACGGGAAATGTTAACTGTTAGAAAGATGTGAGAAAATTGAGACAATATAGTTTTGGCAGAGTTATGAACTGATCCGACCATTCTGGAGAGTAATTTGGAACTCTGACAAAAGGGCATAGATTGATCCAGCAAAACCACTACTATGTCTGTATCCCAAAGAGATCACAAAAATAAAATGGAAAGGGACCTACATATGCAAAAATATTTATTGTTACTCTTTTCAATGTGGCAAAATATTAGAAATTGTGGAATATCCATCAATTGCAGTATGACTGAACAATCTGTGTTATATGACTGTAATGGTATACTATTGTATAATAAGAACAGACAAATTTCAGAAAAAATCTGGAAAGACTTGCATGAACTGATGCAGATTAAAAATGAGCCTAACCAGGTAAATATTGTACACAGTATCAGAAACATTGTGCGATGATCAACTATGAATGACTTCACTCTCTTGAGCAGAACCAAGAGAACATTGTATACTTCACAGCAATATTGTGCAATGCAGCAATGAAAGATTTCTAAGATTTGTGCTAGAAAATGCCTTTCATATTCAGAAAAGGAACTGATAAATTTTGAATGCATATTGAAGCACACTTTTTCCACTTAATTTTTAAATTTTTTCCTTTTGATCTTTTTTCTTCTTACACAATTGTAATTAATTTGGAAATATATTTTACATAATTGCTCTTATATAACATATCAAATTACTTACCATTTTAGGAAAAAGAAAGGGAAGGGAAAGAGAAAAATTTGTAAACTTTTATAAAATTTTTTGTAATTTGAGGGGTAGTTAGGTGGCACAGTGAATAGAGCACTGGTCCTGGAGTCAGGAGTACCTGAATTCAAATCCATCCTCTTACCTAGCTGTGTGGTCTTGGGCAAGCCAATTAACCCATTGCCTTGCAAAAAAATAAATTGTAATTTGAGAATTGCCCCCTTACAAATCTTGTAAAATTTTGTAAAATGAATGCCAAACTTGCCTTGACATGTAATTGGGAAAAATAAAATACTATCAGATATTAAATTTAAAATAAAAATATGTGATCAAATTAAGTATAGAATAAAAAGAAATAATTAACAAAACAAAAATATCAAATTCATAGTGGTGAGTTATTCAAAAAAGTGAAAAATACAACAGTTTGGAAATATATTTTTGTAAATAATTTTCAATATTATTTATTTTTTATTTCAGATTTGTTTACATATGACAATATAGGAGGTTCTGATATTCCTTTTTACTCCATTTCTTTTATAATTTTCCCTTGCTCATTTTTCTCCCTCTTTTTTTTCATCTTGTTGGTTTAAAGATTTGTTCATTTTGTTATTCTTTTGAAAGAACCAGATTTTAGTTTTAACAATTGTAAAGTGATTTAAGGTTTTCAGATTTTCTATTTTTCTGATTATCAAGATTTTCTTTTGTGCATATTTCTATTTTGCTGGCAATCTATATTTTTATTGTATATTCAGTATATTAGCCTGTTTTTGTTTTCTTCATCTATGTTTTTAAGACTATAATTTTCTATAAGAAATGAGGAGGCAGATTTCAGAAAATCCTAGAAAAATACATATGAGCACCTTAACAGTAACATTATATAATTATCAACTATGCTAGACTTAGCTCTTCTTAGCAATACAATGAACAAAGACAATTTTAAAAGACCTGTAAGGAAAATGCCATCTATATACACAGAAAGAACTATGGAATCTGGATGCACATCAAAGCATGCTATTTTTATCTTTTTAAAATTGTTTTTTGCTTTTTTCATCTTGTAGTTTTTCCCTTTCTGTTCTGATTCTTCTTTCATAGAGGAACTAATGTGGAAATATGTGTAGCACAATTTTATATAATCTATATCAGATTTCTTTCTATACTAGGGTGGGGAAGGAAAGGTGGGAGGGAACTTTACAAAAAATGAATGTTGTTTACAAAAATGAAAATTGTCTTTATATATATAATTGGAAAATTAAATACTATTTTAAATTAAATATTTAATTTTTAAAAATAATTTTTAAATTAAATGTAAAATATTTACTTTTTTGAAAGACTTTAATTTACTTCTGAAGACTGTTTAACTGCATCTCAGAATTTTCTGTCAACTCTTATAGTCTTAAATATCATTCTAATTATTAAATATTTCTATAATTTCTTATTTAGAAAAAAGAGAAATGTCCCCATTATCAAAAAGGAAAGAGTGTGGAGTCTAAAACTACAGCCTTGTCTGCAATTCTTGGAAAAATTCTGGAGCATATTATTAAAGGAATAATTGTTCCTGAATGAGGAGAAGCGGTCATCACTGAGAATCACCATGACTTCATCAGGGACACGTTATGCCAGATTGCATTCCATTTTTATACAGCTTCTAGAGGTATGGTATAAATGAATAGAGAGCTAACCTAGAAACATTTCAGTGTCTCCACAATGCAGAACAATTATCGGTCTTCTTTGACAGAGTAAATTTATTCACTAAGATTTCCCTACACCAAGGAGAAATAATAGATTAAGTGCTTCTTAGGTGCCAAACAAAGTTCCTTACCTCAAGGAGCTTGCATTCTAATTCAATAATACAGTACATAAGAGGGATCTAGAAAATTATGGAAGATGGGGCAGCTAGGTGGTGTAGTGGATAAAGCATCGGCCCTGAAGTCAGGAGTACCTGGGTTCAAATCCATTCTCAGACACTTAATAATTACCTAGCTGTGTGGCCTTGGGCAAGACACTTAACCCTGTTTGCCTTGCAAAAACCTAAAAAAATTATGGAAGATTATCCAAGATAGGTCAAGGAAATTTGTAAGGAAGAAGAGAACTAGAGTTAAATGAGGGGCAAAATGAGGCATGGGTGGCAACACTGCCTGGGTAAGCTAAAACGAGTCAGGAAAGTAGGGCCTATGCCTAAATTTCAGCAGTTCATGTAGATAACTAGGGGTGTCAATGTGACTCATGGGTAGAGTAGAATAAAACATTTTTAACATCTTTTCTCTCCATCCTTCTCCAAGAAAGATTTTAGTACCCACCTGGAAACAGGAAATTGCAGTCAGAGGTCAACTACTCCCAGTTCCTCAAAGAGATGTAATTACATTACATGCCTCTAAGGGATGTAATTTTAACTACACTTCTAATCATTATTTCTTTACAGGGGAAGGAGGTTAACAGCCATGCTTTAAATGCAAGGCTTGACTCCCTTTTTCACAAATGCCAGTTCAACAAAGAAAACTTATAGCAAATAGAAAATAAATTCATTTATCCAAGTCAATGGAAAAACAGAAATCAGACAAAGTATACATAGGAGAACATATAGCAGACAATACAGAATGAAGGATCTCTCCCTTTAGGAATAAGGTAACTCAACTCAATCTAGAGAGAGTCCAGATCTCACCCAAAGTAGAAATATTTCCTGAAGTGTAGCAAGCTGAAAAAAAAATACATGGAAGTTCTACATATCAGCTTCTTCTCTCTATTCATGACCCTAAAGAGAGATTAGAATCCCTCGTGTCTTCTTTCATAAAGCAGAAAATCAGAAGCTCAAAGATTTAAAAAAAAACCAATTCTTTCTTCACTCTTACTTTTTCCAACATTGCCCAACATTCATATAGGTATGAGCCATTGTTCTGCACTACTGAGGAGAGAGTCCCATAGCAATGGGCTCTGGAGCCTGAGTTTCAAACTTGTAGTACAGAAGATATAGAGATATGACCTAAATACTAATACAGTAAAATTTTTAGAGAGTAATGATTAAGGAATGAATGAATGCCAACCTAGAGTGGGTACAGAATGAGTATAGTGACCCTCCCCTCAAAACTATTTTGGGTCCTGTTTTATTCAATATTTTTAACAGTCAATTGGATTGTTATTGGTTCCATACTTCTCATATTTTCTAGTGAAATAAAAGTGGAAACAATTCTATAATCCTGGTCAAAAGAATTAATTCATTAGGTTCTGGTATCCTAGATTAATAGGGCAAATGTGATGAAATTTCATAAAGATTACTATACTATACTGAATTTCAAAAAATTAATTATACAAGTATAGGGTGGGAGTAGAAATAGAATATATAGTTCATATGGGAGGAAAAGACTGATTAATACAAATGAGCATCTATGATCCCAATGATAAAGAATATTTCCTACCTCATGGTATGCAAAATGAGATAGGTATTTAGGGATTTGGACAATATATGAATTTGTTTTGCCAATTTTTTTGTTTCTTTCAGAGGAATAGGGTGGATGTGAGAGGAATAAAATATAATACTTGATAATTTTTTAAAAATTATTAAAAATTTTAAAAGAAAGATCTAGCCTGACTGCTTTCTATAAATGAAAGAGTAAAGAATGGCAAGTGGACAGACTGAATGCTCCACTGGACTCCTCTTCATTTTAGCAAAAAGAAAGATCTCCATCATATTAAGTAAGTCCCCAAGGCAAATTTATGGGAAGATATGGACTAGAGTCTCACAAGATTGGGAAAGCAAAGATGAATTATGAAATACATCAGTAGAGAGAATATCCATCTTTTTGACTGATATCAGAGATCCATGAGGGTATTTGAGTATTGAATGCTTTTCAGGTTATTGAAATGCTTATTGATAGGATTTAAAAGGGGGAGAGGAATAATTTCCAAATACTGGGGGACAATTAAATGAGTGAAAATCTTTGGACAGATTTAATTGTTTGATAAGCAAAGATCAGTTCCAAGTACACTTCTGGTATCAGAAAGGACACGAGCATATAGGCTGGACTCCAAAAAGGTTTTCTTATTTGGGCATGTACTGTACCTCTTCTCTATCAAGAATGCTTGTAGGTGGGGCAGCTATGTGGCATAGAGGATAGAGCACCAGCCCTGGAGTCAGGAGTATCTGAGTTCAAATCTGACCTCAGACACTTAATAATTACCTAGCTGTGTGACCTTGGGCAAGCCACTTAATCCCATAGCCTTGCAAAAACCTTAAAAAAAAAAGAATACTTGTAGGAAATCAACTGAAAAAACCAATATATTGGGTGTTGGGTACTGTTGGGGTACTTGATATGAAAACTTGTAATAGGAGCAGTCAGATGATACAGTGGATGAAGCAATAGGCATGGAGTCAGTTAGATGAGTTTAAATATACCCCCAAGACATTTACTAGCTTGTATGATCCTGGACAAGTTATTTAACCTGTGTTTGGCTTAGTTTCCTCATCTGTAAAATGAGGATAATAGTAGAACCTACCTCCCAGGGTTGTTGTGAGGATCAAATGAGATGATTTTAAAGCACTTAACACCTCTCCTGGAAATTATAAGCACTATATAAATATTAGCTGTTATTATTAGGAATTCAATTTTCCAATATAGACAAATCTGTAATTTAGGAACATTCAGAAAGAATTCCAACTGCATTTCTGACATCATAATTGTTTTAAGAACTCACCAAGTCATTCTTAAGGCATGTGGTGAGAAGCTTACAAGTAATATAATACAATTACACTCTCCATTTCATTTCATACTATGTCCTGCTATTCCTGTGACATGCTTACTTTGTTCCAGAACTATATTCACTAAATCTTTGCCCATAACTAACTGTGAAGAAGCACAACAAATTTGTCAGAAGATACTAATTTCATAGAGATAATAGATGTGTCTCCAGTAGATGGTAGACTACCAGATTTACAAGATGACCCCTCTGAAAACATATTGGAGGGAAATTGAAGTATGAATACACCAAAATTGGTAGAAATGTTTCAAAAATGTTGTGTCACTGAACTATGACTTCAGATTCTTAGAAATGAGGTTCAAAACTATATGGGTATACATATGCACACACACACACATATATGTGTGTGTTCTACTTATTGTTATTCCTTTCCATTGTAACTTTTCTCATTGTAGTTTTAAGATATTGCAACTCAGCATAAGAAATTAAATGAGAATTTTCTGAAAGTTGCAGATGTCATGCAAATCCACAAAATACAGGAAAATTGTAGAAACTCAGAAATTCACAAAATATATGTAAAATATTATAATACATTTTATCTTTTAATGTGATAAATATTGGTAATTTTTAATGTGTTAAATAAGCAAAAAGTTAGTGTGAGAAAAGAATGAGAAAGTCAGCAGATAACACCCAAAAACTAGAATTTTAACTACTATGACCTACATACAGCCTATGACCAAATACTTAACCCACATTTTACAATAAGATACTGTAAACACTCCATAAAAGAAAAATTCAGATTTCTTCTCTTTTACAATGGGAGGCCCCAAAATTTTTGCATAGATTTTTCCAGGTCATGGACATATTTCACCTCTAACCTCTGTGATATGGAAGGAATAATTGTATATAGTTCACAGACCCCAGTATAGGAACCCTAAAAATTCACCTGAGAATCAGAGGACATAGGATTTTTATAGTACATATATGTGTGTGTATGTACATAAAGTACATATATATATATATATTTCACACTACTTCACCTACACACATGATTTCATTTTAATATAACTGCTTTCCTTTATAATTCTATTTATTTTATTTAATTCATGATTCTAGAAGCTGCACCAGATTGCCAAAGGGATTAATGACACAAATAAAATTATTTTTTTTTTAGATTTTTTTCAAGGCAATGGGGTTAAGTGCCTTGTCCAAGGTCACGCTGCTAGGTAATTATTAAGTGTCTGAGGTCGGATTTGAACCCAGGTACTCCTGACTTCAAGTCTAGTGCTCTATCCACTGTGCCACCTAGCTGCCCCAAATAAAATTAATTCCAAAAAATAACATATTCTTTGGCAGCAAAGAAATGTCAGTGAGGCAAAGCAACGAAGGGATTCTGCTAACTTGCCCCTACCATTAAAAAAAATGCTATCTTGGATAAGTAAGTTATATGGGACAATCTTCTATTTCACTAATACTTAACTACTCTTTTTCATAGTACGCTCTCCATGAGCCGATCTTGACTTCTCAGTATACTTCCCTGACATCCTCTCCATTTAGATTTGCTGTTTCTGTTCTGCCATGAACTGGTATGAGATTTGCATTTTCTGATTGCAATTCGATCTTATGCCCAGTTTCCCAGGGAGGATATTTATTTTAGGCCCTGTGGGTTGGTTACTTTTCATCATTAGTAGAGAGCAGTGTTGCCCTAAAATTTTTAATATGAAATGTATTTCATCAGTGTATTTTATGATCATGATGCTAAACTTGAAATGCTTTTGGATTTTGTTTAGTATTTTGATGATTGAATACTATAATAGATTTTGCAAGCTTTTGGAATACACCAGAATATTCTTCAGGTGACAAATTTAAAAGGTTCAGAATTTTAAAAATTTCTCCAAAATCAATATAGCTATATATGATTCCAGCTAATTTAATGGTAAACATCTATATTTACTAGCAAGAAGATCGCCAGGTTAAAATAATGACACCCAAAAGTACAGAACATATTTCTCTAAAGAGCTATGGATCAGGGCAGCTAGATGGCATAGTGGATAAAGCACCAGCCCTGGAGTCAGGAGTACCTGGGTTCAAATCTGGTCTCAGACACTTAATAATTACTTAGCTGTGTGGACTTGGGCAAGCCACTTAACCCCATTTGCCTTGCAAAAACCTTAAAAAAATAAAAAATAAAAAAGAGTTATGGATCTCCAACCTTGATGGACTTGCTCATTCCAATAGTGCAACAATCAGGGACAATTTTGGGCTGTCTACAATGGAGAATACCATCTGTATCCAGATAAAGAAACGTGGAGTTTGAACAAAGTTCAAGGACTAGTCCCTTTAATTTAGGAAAAAACACAAATATGTTATTGTCTGATCTTGTTATCTCTTATACTTTTTTGTTTCTTCCTTAAGGATATGATTTCTCTCTCATCACTCTCAATTTGGATCAATGTATAACATGGAAACAAAGTAAAGACTGACAAATTGCTTTCTGTGGGGGGGGAAGTAAGATTGGGGGGGAAATTGTAAAACTGAAAACTCAAAACAAATAAAATCTTTAATAATAAGAAAAAAAGTTATGGATCTCATCCATGGGGCTTTCAATGGAAGATAAAAAGAAAGGAAGGAAGAAAATGATCCTTATGAAAGAGATAAACTAGAAATAGACTAAAAAACATAAAATAAAAAAAGAATAGTAATAGAAATGCTTAGTAATTCACAAATGAAAATATTTAGGAAGAAGATAGCAAAGTGATGCAGTGTCAGGTCTAAAGTCAGGAAGATTTGAGTTCATATCTGACATCAGACACTAAATATTTGACTCTCAACGAGTTATTTAAAACAGTTTACCTCAGTTTCCTTGTCTGTAAATGTGCTGGAGAAGGAAACAGCAAACCATTCGGGATCTTTGATAAGCAAATCCTAAATGGGATCTGAAGAGTCAGACACGATTAAAACATAAGCATGCCTATGGTTCCAAATTTTCCATTCATAGACTTAAAATATGAAGGACTCTGATATCTAATCTACAACTCCATATTATATAGTACATAGTAATAAACAAATTGAATTAGAATCCTTGACCTGTTGTGAGTCAGTTAGAAATAAGTTTGACTTGTATTACCCCAGTATTCAGAATGCATATATGCTAAGGTTCAACTGCCCTGAAGAACAGGCTTTGCTTCCCTCCCAAACCACTTGCTTGCTATGGCACAGTTAGAGCTAAGTTTCCTAAACCTGAGCTCCTCTCTCCCCATTAGACAAGTCAGAAGATAACTTGATTTCAGTGTTCTAGACTATAAACTATCAAGTAGTCTCCTAATAGAACCACTTCAAGTTTTTCTATAATACTCTATATACAATGACCCTCTGGGTCTAGGATCAGAAAGAGAGACTTATTGTGTATATGAATCACTCACCAGACAACTTAGCCTATCAGAGGCATTATAGGATTCTCCTTAGGCTGTTCTCTGTTGGCATCTATTGCCCTCTGATAGTTGCCATGCCTTTGTGATAGTGTCATTTCAGGAATAATTTCTTTCTTTTGGGCCATGCTTCAAAGTAGATAAATAATATATTATAGATTTCACTGAGACTTAATGGGAAATGACCCATGACTGAAATATGACAATGGAAAAAATATACTGTGTTCAAAAGAAAAAGAAGGAAAGTTCAAATAACAGTATGTGTCAAAAGATATATACATAAAATTTTAAAATAAAATATAAATTTAAAAAATTTTTAAAAATAACAATTAACAAGCTTTAAAAAAAGAATGAAGGAAAAACCTAAAAATGTAAACTCATTGAGGGCAAAAAAAATGATTTAATTTTGTCTTTTTTTTCCCCAGCACCTAACACTGTCCCAGTCACATACCCTTAGTAAATATTCATTGAGTATTCTTTGATTTGAAAATATATACACACATATATATATTCAAATCACAGAATTATATATATATGTATATATATATATATATATATATACACATATATATGGGAATCTAAGCACTTGAAGGAGAAAGCATAAAAGAAAAGGATGAACTCCAAATACAAATTACAAAATTCACTTTCACAGGCAAGATATAGTTGGGGGAGGGGTTAGGAAGTGCATAGTGCATTCAATTACTAGGACATTTTTCAAAGGTCTCATTCTATAATAGGGAGAGGCAGCTTGGTACTGTGACTAGAGGAACATTTTCAAAGAGAGGAAAACCTGGATCAAATTCTGACACATCCTTGTTGTGTAATCCTGGGCAAATCATGTAATCTCTCAATATTTTTGGCATTCTTTTTTTTAAAATACCTTTTATTTTTTTCCAAATTACATGTTAAAATAATTTTAAGGTTTTGAGTTCCAAATTCTATCCCTCCTTTCCTCCATCTCTTCTGCCTGAGATGGTAAGCAGTCAGATATAGGTTTTACATATGCAATCATGTAAACATTTTTATATTAGTAATTTTATACAAGAATACTTGTATAAAAGAAAAAGAATGGAAGGAGGCAAAACAAGAGCATGCTTCATTCAAACTACTAGTTCTTTCTCTGGAGGCAAATAGTATGTTTTTTTATGAGTACTTTGGGATTATCTTGAATCATTGTTTTGCAGAGAATAGCTAAGTCATTTACAGTTCTTCATTGTACAATATTGCTGTTATTATATACAACATTTTCCTGGTTCTTTTCACTTCACTAAGCATCAGTTTTTGTGAGTGCTTTTTCTAAAGTATTCTGCTTATCAATTCTTATAACACAATAATAATTCCTCACAATCATATGCCACAAGTTGTTGATTCCCAGTCAAATGGACATCCTTTCAATTTCTTGGCACTCTCTTTTAAGACTATAAAGAGCAAAGTTGTGGAATCACAAATCCAGTCCTATTCTTATCTTTTTTCCAAAACATAGCAGATCTTTTGCAGAAACAGAAAATTCATGAATTGTCAGATCTTTTCTAAGTCTTAATTTTTCTCAATCATTCTACTTCATTTGACAATGTTGCCCTCTCTCTCCTACAAGATAGTCTCTTTTCTTAGGATTTTAAAGACATCATTCCTCTCTAAATTGTCCTTTTATTTGTTAGACCACTATTTCAGTCTTCTTTCCTGAGTCAGCACCTACATCATAGGCCAGGGATGTTCTACCAGGTCCTGTCCTAGGTCCACTTTTCTTTTACCCCAATATCTTCTCTACTGAAAGGACAAGATTTTCTATTGATTTTAAATATCATCTCTATGAACTGATAAATTATGGGTGCAGATTGAAGTATTTTTATTTTATTTTTCTTGGATTTTTTCCAACATGGCTAATAAAGAAATATGTTTTTCATGACTTCACATGAATAACAGATATTATATTCCTTGCCTTTTCAGTGGATGGATAAAAGACTGGAGAGAGAGAGAGAGAGAGAGAGAGAGAGAGAGAGAGAGAGAGAGAGAGAGAGAGAGAGAGAATGTGGAGTTCAGAATAAAAATGAATGTAGAAATAAATAAATATTATCTCTATGCTTATGACTCCCAGAACTATATGTTCTGCCCCATTATCTTCAATGAGCTTCAATATGTTCTTTCATCACTAATCACCTATTAGATATTTCAAATTAGATATCCCAGTGACATCTTAAACTTGGCATGTCCAAAAGTGAAATCATTATTTTTCCCTCGAACCCTTCCTTCTTCCTAACTCCTCAATTTCCATTATGAAGGACACATTATTATTCTTCCAGAGTCTCAAGTTTTGGGCAGGAGCAATAATCTAATACTATATCTCCATGTGAATTAGCTGTCTTTTCTTTAAGAGGTGTGATGATCATTGGCTCAAGGGACTAAAAATTCAGGTTGTTGACAACACATCCTGGTCACATAAGTTCAAAGCAACCAGAATGAGATCTAGGGATGATCTAATACTTTATTGATTTTTCATGATGGCAGTTCACAAAAAGGAGATTCAATTAGTTAAATTAACTTAAGGTATCCTCAATGACTATCCTTTTTTAATATCCTCTCATGTAGTTATTTACTTAGAATTAAGTAAATCTTCTTTTGTTAACTCTTGAATGATTTACAAATGTCTCATTTTGCTCAAAAATAAAACCTAAAATGCTGGGGTACTGACTTGAGGTAGACTCAGTCCAGGACAGGTTTATAATCCTGGCATTATAAGGATGCCTCATTCTTCCCCACCTCACATAACTCAACATTAAATAAAACTTGCCTTTTCTACCTTCACACCATCATTCATATCCTGTTACTTCTTTTCACTGATTTAGCATTAGTTCAGAACCTTATCATGACTTACCTAGATTTGCAATAGCCTCCTAATTGTGCTCCCTAATTCAAGAATCTTTTCACTCTGGTCCATCCTACACATTGCTATCAAAAAACATTTTCTTTAAACTAACAGAGCTCTACTCAGCCAATTCCATGCCTTCCTATTGCCTCCAGGATAAAAAAGAAAATCTCTCCTCTTTAACTTTTAAAATTCTACACAGAGTAGCCACAATCTCTTTCCAGCTTTACTGAATATGATTTCCTTATCTGAGCTTTGTAAGCCAGTCAAACTGACACTCTCTGTTTCTGACATAATCCTCCACCTCCCATCTCCATGTCTTTGCACTAGATATTCCATATATTTTGAATGCAATTCCTCCTTATCAGACACCCAGTTAGGTGCTAGAAACACAAATATAATATTTGAATCAATTTCAACTTTATTCTAATAGGAAGGATAACAAGAGTATATTGTATATTTATAGTATTGATTGATAGAACTTAATACTTTTTCAGGGAGAAGGAAGAAAAGAGAGGATGTAGGGTTAAATGAAGGGGGGTTTTGGTTGAGGATAGCTGAGTATACTTGAGAATTTGGGAAGAAAAAAGCCAGTTGAGAAGGAAAGGTTGCAAGATTTGAAAGAGAAGATGGTGCCTGAGAATGCAGTCTTCTGGAGAAGATGGAAGGGAATACAACCAAATGCACTTGTGGGGTTTGCCTTGGTACCTTTTTCTAAGAGATTAGAATAAGGGAGAATATAGTAGGAAATGATGTCAAAAAACAATAAGTAAAACTTCAGATGGAAAGAAATAATAAATGAGAACAGACTGGGGTAAAAAGAAGGGAGCAAGTGGGAAAAGTCTCCTTAAAAACAGTTGAGGGAACATAAATGAAAATTTATAGATTTATAGAAAAAGTATACATTGTGCAGAATTTAGAGTGCTGGGCTGAGAGTCAGGAAGAACTGAGTTCAAATTTGACTTCAAATATATACTAGCTGTGTGAACCTGGTCAAGTCACTTAATTCTGTTTACCTCAATTTCCTCAGCTACAAAATGAATTAGAGAAGAAAATAGCAAACTATTTCAGTATCTTTGCCAAGAAAACCCCAAATGGGGTCATGAAGAGTTTGACATTGCTAAAACAACAACAACAACAAAATAAAGGAAAGAACATAGAATATTTTGCAGTTTCAATGGACAAGAGAAGATTTTTAAAAATAACTTGGAAAAAATAATATCAAAGGAAAATGGAAAAATATAAATAACTTAAAATTTTAAAGAAATAAATAATAAAATGAAATATGAATTTTAAATAAAATGAAAGAGTGACAGATTGGATATGCAAACAATGCCCTACAATTTATTGCTTATAAAAAAAACAAAGAGGTATAGAAAATAAAACTGAGGGGATGAGGAAAAAAATTGCTAAATATCAAGTGAAGCAAAAGGTAGATGTTGCAATCATATTCTCCAATAAGGCAACAACATTCAAAACAGTAAGAGACAAATAAGGAAACTATACTATACTGAAAGAAACCATAGAAAAAAACAAATATCATCAAATTTATATGCCTTAGTCATTCAAATTTATAAAGTAAACATCTGAATTATAAGAAGACATAGATAGTAACACAATGTGAAAGGAGAATCTAACTAAAAGATGAATGAGAAGGAAATTATGGAATTAAACAAATTGCCAGAGAAACTAGAATTAAAAAACTTATGGCATCTCTAAATGTGACACCAAAGGAATACATATGCTTCTTGGTCCCATGTGGAATTTTTACAAAAATTTGTTATGTATTAAAGAACAGAGATATTGCTAACAGATGTAAAAAGAAATAATTAACATGTCCTTTACAGGAAATAATAAGATTTTTAAAGATTCATTGATACAAGGAGCTCAAATGAAAGGTAAAAGTTCAAATCCTAAATAATGAAAAGAGCAAAGAACAAATTATAGAAACAATTAATAACTTTGTAAAATAAAATGATTATAATGAAATCATATATCAAAATTTCTAGAATATCAGCAAAAAAACTGTACTGGGGGAAATCTTATCCATTAAAAACAAATACATTAACAAAAAAGAAAAAAAGAGAATTAATAATATATATATATATATACTTTTTTTAAAAATTAAAAAGCCAATGAAAACAAATCTAAAATAAGCACAAAAGAGGAGATATCAAAAAAAAGAAGAGAAATAGATAAATTTTAAACAAAAAAAATTTTAAGTGTTAAATAAAACCAAAAACTGGTTCTTGGAGAAGCCTAGAAGAATTGATAGATCCTTAGCCAATCTGATTTAAAAAAAAAACCCAGAAGGAATAAAAAGTCAAAACATACTGTACACAATTATTTACTTTAAAAAACCTGAAAACACAAAAGAATAAACTTGCAAAAATAAAAAATACTCAAACTATCAGAAGACCAGATAAAGTTTTTAAATAACCCAACCTCAAAAAAAGAAATTGATATGGCTATAAAAGAACCATCAAAGAAAAAAAAGGAAAACATTCTAGAAAGATGGCAGAAGAGGTGAGAAAATTCAACTCTCTAAATCCTCCACACACAGAAAAAAATACAGTCCTTTGCCTCGGAGGGAATATAAAGCAATAGAAAGAAACAAAAGTCAGGGTAAAGCAGGTTTTTTCCCCCTCAGAAAACATCGGAAGACCCCAGGAAAGACCTGGAGCTGATCTCCAGAGGCTGAAATTTTGGCCTGAGTGAAGTGTAAATGCCTTCAGGCAAACTCTGCAGAATCAACAAACTACTAGTCCCTGAGGCAGTTGGAGTAGAGGGGCAGCCTTAACCTTTGTTGCTACTATTTGCCCTTCCTTCTAGTTTTCCCAAAAGCTGAAGACATAGGGGAGGTGATATCAAGACTTTCAAGTGAATTGGATTTAAGTGAGGGGGTGCTGTGCAAAGTCACCAGTCTTATTTTATCCTCCAGATTTATCTGGGGTCAGTGGTTAGATATGGATTAGGATGGTGGGAGATGGTACTGCATGCAGTGAGAGACCTTGGCTTTTTAAAGCTGTCTTTCCCTGGTCACAGTTTGATTACAAAAGCACTCATTCAGTCACTATGGTTAGGTAAGAGAGAGATGAGGCAAAGTGATCAAGAATGACCACTTGCAAAAAAAAGAAAAAGGAAAAAAATGTTGGGAAGGTAAAATCCTCAGATTATCTCAATGATTAAAGCAGCTAAGAAAGAAAATAAGTAAGAAGTGTCTTTTGCATAGTCTAAAAAAAAATTCATCTGGGAGTAGAAACTTTCATCCTACATTCTGATAGCTGAGAAGACTGAAAGATCTTCCGCTGCCAAGGAACACCAAACACACCTGTGCTAACCAGACATGTCCTGAGCTGTGGCTGGGGAGAAGAAAAAGCTACTACACAACAAGTAAGTGCAATAGAGAGAGTTGGAGGGGCCTACTGGCTGTGGGCACTTGCCTGAAAGCAGAGTTTTGGTTTCAGTTTCAGGGGAGAGAGGACAGAGGACAGGACACTTTGCAGATACCCCAGGGAGTAAGATCATTTACAGGACAACATGACCAGGGGTTGTAGTCCTGAGTCAGGAGGGAGAAGAGAACCCAAGGTTGAACCCCAGGACAAACCTCAGAAAATCACAGTAAGAAGGACTTCAGTCTTAGGGCATTATTCCTCTTACATTGGAATTAAAACTTGATATCACTAATAGCTCTTGAAAACAAAAGAAACAAAAAAATAATAAAAATGAGCAAGCAAAGGAGTAACAGATAGTTACTTTGGGGATAGAAAAGATCTGAGTTCATATTCGAAGGAAGATAATGGAGATTTTAAAAAGTCAGTCCAGGGGTGGCTAGTGGCTCAGTAGATAGAGCACGGGCCCTGGAATCAGGAGTACCTGGGTTCAAATCCGGCCCAGATACTTAATAATTACCTAGCTGTGTGGCCTTGGGCAAGCTACTTAACCCCATTGACATGCAAAAAAAAAAAAAACTAAAAAAAAAGTCAGTCCTTTTTCACTGAGAAAGTTCAAAAAGTCCCAAGGACAAAGAGATTTCTTAGAAGAACTTAAAAAAGACTTTGAAAATCAAAAAAGAGAGATTGGAGAAAAATTAGGAAAAAATAAGAGGAAAACAAGAAAATCAAGACAATTCTGAAAAGAGAGTCAATCAACTTGAAATAGAGAATCAAAAACTCAAGGAAGAAATTAATTGCTTGAAAACTATACAAAGGGAAGATAATGAAATTCTAAGACGCCAAGAAACAGAATGACAGAACCCACATACAAAAAAACAGAGAAACAAGTTCTCAGTTCAAGATATCGTGGAGGAACTTTAATAAAGATCTTTCTACATGGGTAAAAGAGGAATGTAATCCATCATAGAGAGGAGAGCTGAAAAGTCAACTGGAGACTTTTAATCACAGCATAACTCAAGTCAGTGGTGCAGCAGGCCAACAGGGAGAGTTTCAACCACAACTCAAAATACAAATTTTGAGCCCCAGGAATGCAGGGGCAACAAACAGGACTGAGTTGGGTTATCTTACTGCAGGAAACAGACCACTAGCATCTGAAACACCATAACAAGGTCATAGGCAAGCAGTAAGTCGGGGACCAGCTCCCCCCCGCCAGAATAAAAAGCTTGACAATGCTTCTTTGCCAAGAAGCAGAGTTCAACTATCAAAATAAGCGAAAAGAAAAAGAAAACACACATACACACACAAACACACATAAAGCACATGAAACATAAAAAGCTACTATTCTGAGAGGGACGTCCAAAAACTACTGGAAACAATTAGCAATTTTAGCAAAGTTGCATGTTATAAAATGAACCCTCATAAATCCTCAACTTTTCTATATATGTCTAGCAAGATACAGCAGGAAGAGCTAGAAAGAGAAATCCCATTCAAAGTAACCTCAGACAATATAAAATACTTGGGAGTCTATTTGCTTAGAAAGACTCAGAATCTTTTTGAAAACAATTATAAAACACTGCTCACACAAATTAAATCAGATTTAAATAACTGGGCAAATATCAACTGCTCATGGATAGGTAGAGCTAATATATAAAAATGACAATTCTACCTAAACTATCTGTTTAGTGCCCTACCAATCAAAGTTCCAAAAAATTATTTTAACGAGTTAGAAAAAATTATAATTAAATTCATATAGAGAAATAAAAAGTCAAGAATTGCCAGGAGCTTAATGGAAAAAAAAGTGCAAAAGAAGGTGGCTTAGCCCTACCTGATCTAAAATTATATTATAAAGCATCAGTCATCAAAACTGTTTGGTATTGGCTAAGAAAGAGTGGTGGACCAGTGGAATAGACTAGGTGTAAAAGCAGTAGAAGATTATAGTGAGCTGCTGTTCGATAAACCCAAAGAGTTCAGCCATTGGGATTAAAAATTCCCTCTTTGATAAAAACTGCTGGGATAATTGGAAGTTAGTATAGAAGAAACTTAAATTAGACCAACACCTAACACTCTTTACCAAGATAAGATCCAAATGGTTACAGGACTTAGACATAAAAAACAATACTACAAGCAAATTAAAAGATCAAGGACTAGTTTACCTGTCAGATCTATGGAAAGGGGAGCAGTTTATGACTAAGGAAGAGTTGGAGAACATCACCAAAAACCAATTAGATGGTTTCGATTACATTAAATTAAAAAGCTTTTGCACAGATAAAACCACTGTAACCAAGATCAAAAGAAATGTAGTAAATTGGGAAACAATCTTTACAACTAATGATTCTGACAAAGGACTCATTTCTAAAATATACAGAGAACTGAGTCATAGTTTTAAAACAAAAAGCCATTCCCCAATTGATAAATGGTCAAAGGATATGCAAAGGCAATTTACAGATGAAGAGATCAAAACAATTCATAGCCATATGAAAAAATGCTCTAAATCATTAATTATTAGAGAAATGCAAATTAAAGCTTCTCTGAGGTACCACCTCACACCTCTCAGATTGGCCAATATGACCAGAAAGAATAATGATCATTGTTGGAAGGGTTGTGGGAAATCTGGGACACTATTACACTGTTGGTGGAGCTGTGAACTCATCCAACCCTTCTGGAGAGCTATTTGGAACTATGCTCAAAGGGCAACAAAAAAATGCATACCCTTTGACCCAGCAATACCACTATTGGGCCTATATCCTGAAGAGATGAAGAAAAAGGGTAAAAACATTACTTGTACAAAAATATTTATAGCAGCCCTGTTTGTGGTGGCAAAGAATTGGAAATCAAGTAAATGTCCTTCAATTGGGGAATGGCTTAGCCATATGTATGTCATGGAATACTATTGTTCTATTAGAAACCAGAAGGGACCGGATTTCAGGGAAGCCTGGAGGGATTTGCATGAACTGATGGTGAGTGAGATGAGCAGAACCAGAAAAACACTGTATATCCTAACAGCAACATGGGGGCGATGATCAACCTTGAAAGACTTGCTCATTCCATCAGTGCAACAATCGGGAACAATTTTGGGCTGTCTGCAAAGGAGAGTGCCATCTGTATCCAGTTAAGGAGCCGTGGAGTTTGAACAAAGTTCAAGGACTATTCCCTTTAATTTAGAAAAAACAGATATCTTATTGTCTGATCTTGTTACCTCTTAGACTTCTTGTCTCTTCTCTAAGGATATGAGTTCTCTCTCATCACGCCCAATTTGGATCAAGGTACAACATGGAAACAAAGTAAAGACTGACAGATTGCTTTCTCGGGGGGGGGGGGGGGGGGGGGGCGGAGGGAAGTAAGATTGGGCGGAAATTGTAAAACTCAAATAATATCTTTAATAAAAATTAATAAAAAATAAAATAAAATAAAAATAAATTTTAAAAAAATGCCATCTCAGAAAAGGATATGTGAAGCTTCAGTGGGGTTTGTTAATTGGGCCCAAATCCAAAAAGACCTCTTGAAAGAGCTCAAAAAGGATTTAAAAATCCAAAGAAGAAAAATGAGAAAAGAATTGAAGGATAAAATTGATAATTTTGATTATTTTTAATTAAAATTTTCTTGTATAAATAAAATAGACAATCTCTTAGATAGAATGTTATTGGACTGAAATATAGCTGTGGTTTAAGAAATGATGAGCTGGATGATTTAGAAAAAAAGGAAAGACTTGGACTTATGAAGGAAGAAGTTATCCACCTTCAGATAATAATAATAATAATAATAATGATAATAATAATAATAATAATAATAATGCTTGTCCTTAATTTTCAAAGAAGACCATGACATCAGAGAAACGATACCATGATGTCAGGGAAATGATACCATGACAAGCACCACAAATTTGATTTGAATGAGGGGAATGCTGTGCTAAGTCACTAGCCTCACTTTCTCCTTCAGAATCATCTGGGTCCAGCGACCAGATATGAATCAAGATGACTGGAGATGGCCCTGGATGTGAGGCAATCAGGGTTAAGTGACTTGCCCAAGGCCACATAGAGAGTAAGTGGCAAGTGTCTGAAGTTAGATTCGAACTCCCTTCCCCCTGAATCCAAGACCACTGCTCTATCCACTGTGCCACCTAGCTGCCCATTCACCTTCAGATAAACAGATGACAAATGGAAATAAACAAAGAATGGTCTTACATATATGTGTATGAGTGTATATGCATAAGTTGATAAATATGTATATTTATAAATAAATAAATGTATGTATGTAGATGCATATATGTATACACACAAATATATATATATACACATTATTGTAGCCTTCTGAGAGGAGAAAGGGAGTAAAAATAGAAAAGGAGAGAAGAAAAGAAAATCTATAAGGAAGCAAAAAAAACCTAGGGGGAATTATATATAATATTTATTCTTGGTTTTTACAAAGCAATGGGGTTAAGTGACTTGCTCGAGTCACACAGCTAGGTAATTATTAAGTGTTTGAGATTGGATTTGAACTCAAATCCTCCTGACTCCAGGGCCAGTGTTCTATCCACTATTCCACCTAGCTGCCCCCAATATGTAGTATTTATTATATAGGTTTCCTGAAATGGAAATTCATTATACGGAATCCTCTTTTATGGTCTGCTGTGAACATGGCAATGTTTTTTTCCTTTTCTTATTTTATATTTTCTTTTTTAAAGATATAATTTTTTAAAAATGTGAAACATCTCATTGCACCTAGAAAATATATTCAGGAGAAATAATTTTAAAATTATTCAACTGCCTGAAAAAATCATGGTTTTTAAAAAAAAGAGCCTATAGAGAAAATAAAAACACCAATCACTTCCTGAAAGAAATTCCCAAATGAAAACTCTCAGAAATTTTTATACCCAAATTCCAGAGCTCTCCAGTCAAGGAGAAAATATTGCAAGAAAACAGAAAGAAACAGTCAAAGTCTCATGGAACCATTGTCAGGATAACCCAAGGTTTAGTAGGTTCTACATGAAAAGATATGGAAGGCTTGGAATATAATATTCTGGTTGGCAAAAGAGTTTGGATTACAACCAAGAATCAACTAACTAGCAAAACAAGTATACTCTTTCAAGGGGAAAAGAGGAACATTCAGTTAAACAAGGGACTTTCAAACTTTTCCTGATGAAAAGATCAGAGCTGAATAGAAAATTTGACATTCAAATGCAAGATTCAAGAGAAGCATAAAAATATAAACAGGAAAGGGAAATAATAAAGGACTTAACAAGAATAAACTTTTTGCATTCCTATATAGAAAAATGATACTGATAATTCATAAAAACTTTCTCATTATTACAGTAGTTAAAGGGAGTGTATATATATATATATGAAGATGGTTTAGGTAAGAGTTGACTATGAATGAATTTTTAAAAAATAAAATTAAGGGGTGAGACAGGACTGTATTGAGGAAAAGAGAAAGGAAGACATAGAAGGGTACATTGTCTCACACATAAAAGAACAAGAAGAAGCTTTCACAGTGAAGGGGGAAAGGGGGGTAAAGAGAGTGAATGAATGTTATTCTCATCAGAATTGGCCAAACAGGGAATAATACACTCTTATTTGAGTATAGAAATCTATCTAATCAGGGCAGCTAGGTGGTACAGTGGATAGAGTACTGGCCCTGGAGTAAGGAGGACCTGAGTTCAAATCCTACATCAGATACTTAATAATTAATAATAGCTAAATGGACAAGTCACTTAATGCCACTGTCCCAAAAACAAAACAAGACAAAAAAAAAATAAACCTAACTAATTCACCAGGAAAGTAGGAGAGGAAGAAGAGAAAAGAAGGGGAGATAGAAGAGAGGGAAGATTAGGGGAGGAGATGATTAAAAGTCAAACACTTTGAAAAGGACAGGGTGAAGGGAGAGAGAGAATAAAATAAACAGGAAGTATAGGATGGAAGTAAACAGCACTAGTAACTGTGAAAAATATTTTGAAAAATATTTTGATAAAGACCTCATTTCTCAAACATATAGACAATTGAGTCAAAATGAAAAATGAGCAAAAGATATAAATAAATTTCACATGAGGTAATCAAAGCTGTTTGTAGCCATATGAAAAAAGTTTTAATTCACTGTTGATTGGAGAAATGCAATTAAAACAATTATACCTCATACCAATTAGATTGACCAGTAGGATAGAATAGGAAAGTGACAAATGTTGGAGAAGATATGGGAAAAATGAGTTATTGATATACAATTCTGATGAATGGAACTATGGATCTATGCCTACTAGTTTGGTATTTGATGTGCAATACCAGTCTATATCCCAAAAGAAATTTTTTAAAAAGGAAAAGAACCTACATGTACAAAAATATTTATAGTAATTCTTTTCTGGTAGCAAAGAATTGGAAATTGAGGGGATGTTCATCAATTGGGGAATGGCTAAACACATTTTGGCAAGTGATTATGATGGAATGTTATTCTAATATAAGAAATGATGAGCAGCATGCTCTCAGAAAAACAGGAAAGACTTACATGAGCTGATGCAATGTACTGTGAAATGTACTGTGTATAAAGTAACAGCAATATTATAAGATGAGCAGCTGTGAATGACGGCTATTTTCAGTAATACAGTAATTCAAGACAACTCTGAGGACTTGTGGTAAAAAATGCTAACATCCCCAGAAAGAGAATTAATGGTGTCTGAATACAGATTGAAGCATACTTTTAAAAATTTTTTCTTTATTTTTTGAAATTATTTTGAGAGGGGTCTATGTTTTCTTTCACAAGATGACTAAAATGGAATTTTTTTGAGTTTTATTTTGAGTTTTACAATTTTTCACCTAATCTTACTTACCTCCCCCCCAATCCCCACAGAAAGCAATTTGCCAGTCTTTACATTGTTTCTATGTTATACATTGATCCAAATTGAGTGTGATGAGAAAGAAATCATATCCTTAAGGAAAAAACATAAAGTATAAGAGATAACAAGATCAGACAATAAGATATCAGGTTTTTTTTTCTTAAATTAAAAGAAATAGTCCTTGGACTTTGTTCAAACTCCACAGTTGTTTCTCTGGATACAGATGGTATTTTCCATTGCAGACAGCCCCAAATTGTCCCTGATTGTTACACTGATGGAATGAACGAGTTCATCAAGGTTGATCATCGCCTCCATGTTGCTGTTAGGATATACAGTGCTTTTCTGGTTCTGCGCATCTCACTCTGCATCAGTTCATGCAAATTCCTCCAGGCTTCCCTGAATTCCCATCTCTCCTAGTTTCTAGTGGAACATGACATACATATACCACAGTTTGCTAAGCCATTCCCCAATTGAAGGACATTTACTTTATTTCTAGTTCTTTGCCACCACAAACAGGGCTGCTATGAATATTTTTGTACAAGTGATGTTTTTACCCTTTTTCATCATCTCTTCAGGGTATAGATACAGTAATGGTTGTATTGCTGGATCAAAGGGTATGCATATTTTTGTTGCCCTTTGGGTGTAGTTCCAAATTTCTCTCCAGAAAGGTTGGATGAATTCACAGGTCCACCAACAATGTAATAGTGTCCCAGATTTCCCACAATCCTTCCAACAATGATCATTATCCTTTCTGGTCATATTGGCCAGTCTGAGAGGTGTCAGGTGGTACCTCAGAGAAGCTTTAATTTGCATTTCTCTAATAAGTAATGATTTAGAGCAATTTTTCATGTGACTATGGATTCCATTTGCCAATTGGGGAATGGCTTTTTCTAAAAAATATATGACTCAGTTCTCTGTATATTTTAGAAATGAGTCCTTTGTCAGAAACAGTTGTAAAGACTGTTTCTGAGTAAAATGGAAAGTTTTTTGCAAAACTAAATACGTATAGCCTTTTCCTAATTGCTTGCTTTTTCAATGTAGGGTAGTGGGAGGGAGGAAAGGAGAAAATTTGGAACTCATAGTTTTAAAAATGAATGTCAAAAAATATTTTTACTTATAATGAAGCAAAAATAAAATACTAAATAAAATTTTTAAAAGAAAATACACTAAACAAAGAACAAATGGCATCTGAATTCAGTGAGATGCATTCTATTTTTCACTTTCTTTTTGTATTTTTGTTTTGTTTTGTTAAAGTTTTTTCCACAAAATGACCAATTTGGAAATATTTTATAAGATTATGTATGTATTAACTGTATCAAATTATTTATCAAGGATAGAATGGATAGAAGGAGGAACTCAAATTTTTTTAAAAAAGATTGTTAAATATTGTTTTATATGTAATTGGAAAAATATTAAAATTATGCTTTAAAAAATAATAAAAAAGAAAAAGGTCAAAAATCTCTTGGTCTTGATAGATTCATAAGAGCATTCTATCAATCTTTTTAATTTAATAATTCTTCCTCAATTAAATGTAAATATAATTAATATTACTTTTTCCTCTAATTTTGGAGTTCCAGATACATTCCCTCTCTCTTTTTATTTTCTCCCCATTGAGATCATAATTTATATATTATAAATGTGCAATCATGCAAAACACATTTCCATGTTAGTCTTCTTGTGAAAGAAATCACAGACAAGAAAAACCAAGAAAAATAAAGACAAAGTATACATTTTTTCCTGCATTTCCTGCATTTCCTACATTCAGACTCAGTTATTTCTCTGAAGATGGATATCACTTTTCAGCATAAGTCATTCAGAATTGCCTTGGATCATTGCATGATTAAGAATAGATAAATCATTCACAGTTGATCATCATCCAGTATTGCTGTTACAAAATACAATGTTCTTCTGGTTCTGCTCATTTCACCTTGCATCAGTTTATCTAAGTCTTTCCAGTTTTTAAAAATTGTTCTACTGAATATTTCTTATACATTATAGAATTCCATCACAATCATATGCAGCAACTTGTTCAGCCAATCCTCAATTGATGGAAATCCCCTCAATTTCTAATTCTTTGCCACCACTAAAAATGCTACAATAAATATTTTTGTACTTTTTTTGTTTTTTTTATCTCTTTGGAATATAGAACTGGGAGTGGTATTACTAGGTCATAGGATATTTTCCTTTTCTGTCATACTAGTCACTATGACAGATGTGAAGTCATAGCTCAGAATTGTTTTAATTTGCATTTCTATAGTCAATAGTGATCTATCTATAGAGAGCTTTCATTAGTTTATCCGAAAACTGCCTATTCATATCTTATGATCATTTATCAACTGAAAAATGACTCTTATTTCTATACATTTGACTCATTTCTCTATATATTTGAGAAATGAGGTCTTTATCAAATAAACTTGATATAAATTTTCTTCACAGTTATGACTACTTTATACTTGTCTTCATCCTTTTTTACCCCATTTATTCTACTCTCTCCTTTACCCTGTCCCTTCTCAAAAATGTTTTGCTTCTGATTTTTTTTTACTTCACCCAACATACCCTCTCTTCAATGAGCCTCCTTTCTATCATACTCTTCCCCTCCTACTTTTCTGTAGGTTTCCATACCCATTTGAGTGTGTTTATTATTCCTTTTTAAGCAATTCGAATTAGAGTAAGGTTCACATGTTCCCCTTCTCCTAGTTCCCCCATTGCACTTCTATCTCTTCCTTTTCCCTTCTTCCTGTGTTTTTCTTTCTCATCCCTTAATTTAATTTTTTTTAGATAATCAGTCCATCATACTCAAGTCATACCCATGTCCTCTGTCAATGCATTTGCCATTTTTAAAATTTTTTTGCAAGGCAATGGGATTAAGTGACTTGCCCAAGGTCACATAACTAAGTAAGGATTAAGTGTCTGAGGCCAAATTTGAACTCAAGTCCTCCTGACTCCAGGGATGGAGCTCTATCCATTGTGTCACCTAGCAACTTCAATATGTATATCCTTTAAAATAGATACTGCTACATTTTGTATTATCCTGACTGTTGGCTGCTTGCAATAATTTCTCCATGACCTAGGAGCTCTGAAATTTGGCTATAATAGTCCTCGAAGGTTTCATTTGGGGATCTCTTTAAATAAGTAATCAGTGGATTCTTTCTATTTGACCCTCTGGGCTAGAATATCAGGGCAGTTTTTATTGATAATTTCTTGAAAGGTGATGTTTAGGCTCTTTTCCTGATCATGGCTTTAAGTAAGCCCAATAATTCTTTTTTTTTTTTTTGGTAATTTTATTTTAAATTAAATACAAAATGAAAAAAGAGGAAAATATTGTCATGTACACAATGGAACATAAGAGAATATTCAATATAAAACAAATTTCCACTTTAAGAAAAAATATATAATAAATACTACACATTGTTTTCAAAACTAACTTTGCTTTTTTATAGATTTTCTTTTGTTCTCTGCTATATGTTTTTACTTTTTTTTTATCCTCCCATTCCTTCCTAATTCCACCCTAAAGAAAACTAAAATTAAGCATGGATATGTACATATACATATGCACACATACATATAAATATAAATATCTATAAACATGCAATATCTACACATATATACCCATACACATATATCTAAGAACATACTAAGCTTATTTCCATTTGTCATCTGTTTCTCTGAAGGTGGATAGCATCTTCCTTCATAAATCCTAGTCTTTCCACAGTTCTCTAAATGAACCAGCTCTTCCTAACAAATCACATCACATCCTGAGATATTGTCTATGAAAATTCCCCCCATTTTCAGTATTTTTTCTATTCTTAACTGTATAAGTTTTATTTATACAAAAATTTTTAATTTAAAAATTCAAAATTATCCATTTTACACTTCAACAATGCTATCATCTCATATAAGTTAAGGTCTGACAGTTCTGAATCTGCTTCCTTTACATCTTTTCTTTTAGTTTCTTTGGAGTTCCCGACCTTTTGTTCTTTCATATGAACTTTATTATTTTTTCTAACATAGTAAAATAATTTTTATCCATTTAATTTGGATGGCATTCAATAAATAGATAAGCTAGATATAGTTGTCTTTTTTACATTATTTTGACTCTACCCATGAACAATAAATATTACTTCAATTATTTAAATCTGACTTCATTTGTATAAAGTTTTTATGTTTATGTTCATATAGTTCATATGTCTGTTTTGACAGATATACTCTCAGACAGCTTATACTACCAAGTTATTTTAAATGTTCTAAACAATATTGAAAACATAATTGACACTGTGACATGTGGTAGGATCCATAACTAGGGAGGCATGAACAGTAGCAGAGTCAGGCTTTGCATTGTATGAGTCTAATAGCATTATCATATGCACACCCTTTTCAATGAGGTAGATGTACTGACTATGGTAAATGAGCATAAATAATAAAAGGGTCTACAAACACCCTGGTGACATACAGAGAAATATCAATGGGCACATACTTATTGTATGCACTCAACCCAGTTTGTGAGGAACTGCACAATTTTAGGTGAGGCACAACTAGCCATTGCCTCCTCACCTCTCATCATCCCCACATTTTAAGCTAAAATATGTAAATTCAGCTTTTGTTGTTTATGAAAAGGACTAAAGTAGAAAGAAATTACATATTTAACATAAATCAGTGAGCTAGTATTGATATTTATTCTATTTTATCATTTTTTTTTCATTTAGTGATGTCAGAGGAGGCTTAGCCTCCTCTGCTTCCTCTTATCACATGTACCTGGGCTGACACATAGTATAGTTTCACTATTTTTCTCTTTTTAATATATTTCACCTTTAACTTTGTCTAAGACAATGATTACTACTCCTCTTTTTTTATATGATAAATTCTATTCCTGACCTTCATTTTATCTTTGTGTGTATCTCTAATTTTTGTAGTATTTTCTAAAAGCAACATATTGTTGAATTCAAATTTTTAATCTATCAGTTTCTATATTAAGGATAAATTCATCCCATTCACATTCTAAGTTATAGTTATTTATGTAATTTCCTTCTTCCTATTTTTCCTACCTTTCTCATCCTATTCTATCCCTCATTGCTTCTCTGCTTTCCTTCTATCTGCTAGTTTACTTCATATTCTTTAACCTACCTAGTCTTTCATGAGTCCCTCCCTTAATCTCTCCCTCCACCCCCAGTTTATCCCATTGTTCTTTAATTTTTTTCTGTGTTTAGAAGACTTTAATACCCTTTAATCCAATTCCTCCCTACTAGTTTTTTTCCCCATTTTTTGGCCTCATTTGTTGAAATAACTGCTCCTATGCAATTTTTATTTTAATTTTTTAAAGGTTTTTTTTTTTTGGCAAGGCAATGGGGTTAAATGGCTTTCCCAAGTCCACACAGTTAGGTAATTACTAAGTATCTGAGGCCAGATTTGAACTCAGGTACACCTGACTCCATGGCTAGCGCTCTATCCACTGCACCACCTAGCTGCCCTGCAATTTTATTTTTAAAGACTCACTCCATAATACTCAGCTCAGCTCAAGCCTTTCTTTCAAACTACTCAATTAATGGTAACAGTTCTAAGAGTACTGCTACTATTTTCACATATATGAAATAAAAACTTTGGTCCCTTATAATTGATCTTTAATGTTTCTTTATATTTCTCCTGGATGTTATATGTCAAATTTTCCCTTAATTTCTGCTTCTTTTGTGAATAGGTGAATGTCTTTCTGTTCATTAAATGTCCTTTTTTTTTTCATTCAGGATTATACTTACCTTTGCTCTATAAATTATCTTTGGTTATAACCCCAGTTCTTTTGCTTCATGAAATATAGCATTCCAAGATCTACAGGCCTTCAACAGAGTTTCTAGGTCTTGTGTATTCCTTATTATAGCTCCATGATATTTAAATTATTTTTTCTTGATTCTTCCAATATTTTCTTCTTCATCTGGGAGCTTAGAAACTTGGCTATGATATTTCTCTAAGTTTTCCTCCTGGGATCTCTTTTTGGTGCTGATCAGTGGATCTCTTCTATTTCTACCTTGAAGTTCTAAAACTTCAGGGTAATTTTCCTTGATCATTTCTTGTAATAAGTATCAAGATTCTTTTTTTTAATCATATGACTATTCTTAAATTATTTCTCCTCAATCTGTTCTCCAGATCAGTTATTTTCTGGTGAGATGATTCACATTCTCTTCTTTTTTTATTTTTTTGATTTTATTTTATTATTTCTTGGTGTCTTAGAAAATCATTAGCTTCCCTTTGCCCAATTCCAGGTTTCAAGAATTTAATTTCTCTCTTGAGTTTTTGATTCTCTATTTCAAGTCAGTGGACATTCTTTTCAGAATTTTCTTGATTTTCTTGGTTGTCTCTTTGTTTTCCTCTAATTTTCCTCAACCTCTCTTATTTGATTTTTAAAGTCCTTTTTAAGTTCTTCCAAGAAATCTTTTTTTTGCACTTGGGACCATTTGGCATTTCTCATTGAAAAAGGAGTAGCTTTTATCTTCCCCTGAATATGAACCTAAATCTTCTCTATCCCCATATTAACTATCTATGGTTGGATTTTTTCTTGTTTGCTTACTCATTTTTATTTTATGGGGTTTTTGTTTGTTTTATTTTGTTTTTAGCAGCCATTAGTGTGATCAGGTTCTAGTGCCAAGGTTTGGGGAGTAATGCCCCAAGACTGAGGTTCTTTTAACTGTGATTTTTCTGAAAGCTGTCCTACAGCTTAACCTTTGACCCTTCTTTCTACTCCTAAGGCATGGCTAGACCCCAGTCATGCTATCACACAAATGATATTGTCCCCCACAGTCCCTCTAGTATCAGTTTCCCTCTAGTGTCTGCAAACTGCAGCTGTCCTCACTGTCCTGGCACTGAAACCAGAAACTATGCTTTCCTGTAAGGGCCCATGGCCAGCAGGATCTTCATCCTACTGCTGCTCTCACCAGTTGTGATCTTCTTTTCCCCAGTCACAACCTGGGACATATCTAGTTAGCACAGCTACACTTGGCATCCCTCAACTGTGGAAGATCTTCAGTCTTTTCTACTGAGTCAGCAAATCCCACACTGCCTGTGAGATGAAAGTTTCTAAGGTTTGTTTGTTGATTCTGAAGAGTTGCCCTGGAAGTGTTTGTCCTTCATTCAGGCCAGAATGTGGTCAGGTCTTTCCTGGGGTTTTCTTCAAGTTTTCTTAGGAGAATAACTGCTTTACCCTGACTTTTTTGTGGAGGAAATCTGGAGAGTTGAAAATTTTCTGACCTCCTTTGCCATCTTCCCAGAATCCTTTCCTAGTCCAATAATTCTTAAAATACTTCTGATTTATTTTCTGGTCACTTGTTTTTCTAATGAGAGATTACACATTTTTTTTCATTTTGATTGTGTTTCTTGTTATTACATGGAGTCATTAGTTTCCACTTGTCCAATTCTAATTTTTAAGGAATTACTTTCATTACTGAACTTTTGAAACTCCTTTTCCATTTGGTCAATTCTGCTTTTCATTGCATTGTTCTCTTCATTTGACATTTGCAGTGGTGAGATTCAAATATATTAACCAATTCTCTGCTCCAATGATGGTCTTAAGTAATCAAAAAGATATATCAAAAGGTAGTTTTATATTTCATGCATTTAATACTCAAATAAAAACAATAAAAGAGGTACAGAAAGCTAGATTATGTTATATTATTCACAGTAAGCGAACATGTCCTTATGGAGCAAAAGAAGGCACATGACTACAATAGCCAATGTTGGAACATATACAGAACCAAAACTCATTCTACCTATTTAACTCTTTTGTTTTCTTCTACTTCCATGGCTTCTGAAATAGGCAATAAGATAACCCTTGAAATCTAAATTTCTATTGGTTCATTGTGTCCCAGTTTCCT
Organism: Macrotis lagotis; assembly: GCF_037893015.1. NCBI lineage: Eukaryota > Metazoa > Chordata > Mammalia > Peramelemorphia > Peramelidae > Macrotis > Macrotis lagotis. Next base: position 63,358,033 of record NC_133662.1, read on the forward strand.
ATTTGTTTCACTGTTCAGGGAACACTAGCATACTCATATTTGGGGGGAATTTGGGGTGTATCACAAAGGAAACAAATGACAGCTTGTCACGCCCTGGTTATTTGGTACTTTTCCTCCTTATTTTATATGAATGTTTACTGAAGTAACAAAAAGGAGAGAATTAAAGTGTAGTATTTCATCAAACGTATAATGAATTTTAAGAAATGAATAAAGATCACAAGCAATTTTTTTGCTTGTAATCAATTTTTTTTTCACTTATGGAAAATGCTATTGCACAGATGAACATTAAAAAATGAGAAAGGAATGTAAATTTATGATTTCCACATTGGGTGGCTACCCAGGCACCCACTTTAGAGAGAACCCCAATTACAAGGGCCATTTTAACAACTGGTTCACTGAATTCAACATAAAATTAGCTATCGGTTTTGCCAAACCGATGCAAATCAGCTAAATCTCATCCCTGAATATTTGTGCCTCTTTTACTGTTTGGTCTATTGTTTTTAAAGGTGTTATTTTCTTTATTTTTTTGTTCCTCCTTGAAAAAGACTCTTTTTACATGAAAAAGATATTTTTCTTTCATCACTATGATTTCCCTTTTCAATTTTTCCTTTACCTCTCCTACTTGATTTTAAAAATCCTTTTTTGAGTTCTTCTATGACTTGAGACCAATTCATATATTTTTAGAGGCTTTGGATGCTGCAATTTTGATTTTGTTGTTCTCTTCCGAGTTTGATCTTCCCTGTCACCATAGTAATATTCTGTAGTCGAGATCTTGTTCTGTCATTTGCTCATTTTTGTAGCCTATGTCTTGACTTTTCAATCTATGCTAAAGTGGGACTCTACTTCTTCAGTGGAGGGGACACTCTCAAGTGTTAGGTTTTTTTACAACTGTTTTCAGAGATAATTCTGAGGACATCTGTGTTTTTGGTTCTTTCAAATTGGTATGATGTAGATAGAGATGTGATTAAATTCTCCAGGTCTGTTAAATGAACAAAAGCACTGTTTAGCACCCTGGTTACCAGGGTCCAGTTCCTTTGTAGCTGCTAGCTCTGGTCTGGTTGTGCTTTTCCTCACCCCAGGGCTGAGACTCAAGACTGCAACCCAAAATCAAGAATAGGCAATGAAACAGAATCCTAGCCCTGGTACCAGTAAAGGGTCCCCTTTAAGCTCCTTCTGACCAGTTGTCTAATCTCCTTACCATCTGTGGGCTGATAGATCTGGACATTGCCACTGCTGTCATTGATTTGATTGTCCCAAGGATGCTGTGGTATATCCTTTGCTGGTCTATGGTCCATTCTCATATCCCACACCCCTGTGTAATAGACCTTTCCTGACAACCTTCTAAGTTGTCTTGGGAAGGAAAATTGTTTCACCCCATCTTTTTTTATAGGTTCTGTCACTCAAGAATTTGTTTCGATGCATTATTTAAAAGTATTTAGAAGAGACCTTGGGGAATTCCTTGCTTTTTCCATTATTTTGGATTCACCATCAACATTCCCTCAAAGAACAATATGATACTTCACAAATTATTCTTTTTTTTCTTTTAGGTTTTTGCAAAGTAAATGGGGTTAAGTGGCTTGCCCAAGGTCACACAGCTAGGTAATTATTAAATATCTGAGGTTGGATTTGAACTCAGGTACTCCTGACTCCAGGGCCAGTGCTCTATCCACTGTGTCACCTAGCCACCCCTCATACTTCACAAATTATTCTAAAAAAAATTAGAACAAAAGTATCCTACCAGAATCCTTATATAAAACAAAAATAAACCTAAAATTTAAACCAGGGAAAAATTTAAAAATATATGTATATATATAGACTAATATTAATAAATATTGATTCAAAAATATTAAACAAAATTCTGACAGACTACAGTGATCTATCCAAGAAATCATTCATTATGATCAAATGGGATTTTTAACAAACAATGCAAGTATTAGGGAAAATAATCGACACAATCATATTAAAACCCCAAATATCTACAACTACATGATCATCACAAAAGATGCAGAAAAAAAAACACTGACATACTCACATGTTCAAGAATATTTGTAGCAGCTCTTTTTGTAGAGGTAAAGAATTGGAATTGAGTATTATTAAAACAATATGCCATCATATTCATATGCTATAACTTGTTCAATCAATTGGGGAATGGCTGAACAAGTTATAGTATGTGAATGTGACGGAATACTTTTGCTCCATAAGAAATTATGAGTGGTCAGATTTCAGCTAAGCATGGAAAGATTTTTATGAAAGAATGAAGTGAGCAAAACCAAGAGAGCACTGTACACATTAACAACAACACTGTGAGATGATCAGCTGTGATGGAATCAGCTCCTTCCAGCATTTCAGACCTCAAGGACAATCCTGAGAGAGACCTGTTATGGACAATGCTATCCACATCTAGAGAAAAAAACAATAATCTTTCTTTCTCATGGTTTTTTCCTTTCCCCTTAGTTCTAACTCCTCTCACAATATGACTAAAATGGAAATATGTTAAACACAGTTGTATGTGCAACAAACACATGTGCAACTTTTACCAAATTGTTTGCTGCCATGGGGAGGAGGAGGAAAGGGAGGGTAATAGAAAATTGTAGAACTCATAAATGGATGAATGTTAAAAACTATCTTTGCATGCAATTGGGAAAATAAAATAAAATTTCAATTAAAAAAAGGAAATTCTTCCAGGACAAGAATAAAAAAACTACAGAACTCAACCCCCCCCCCCCCCATGGTTGACACTCTCTTATGCTAAAAAAAAAAATTCTAAAGTATAGACAAAGAAGGACCTTTAAAAATATTATTAAATGCAAATTAAAGCTTCTCTGAGGTACCACCTCACACCTCTCAGACTGGCCAATATGACCAGAAAGGATAACAATCATTCTTGGAAGGGTTGTGGGAAATCTGGGACACTATTACACTGTTGGTGGAGCTGTGAACTCATCCGACCTTTCTGGACAGAAATTTGGAACTATGCCCAAAGGGCAACAAAAATGAACATACACTTTGATCCAGCAATACCACTACTGGGTCTATAGCCTGAAGAGATGATGAAAAAGGGTAAAAACATCTGTTGTACAAAAATATTCATAGCAATATTGTGGTGGCAAAGAATTAGAAATCAAGTAAATGTCCTTCAATTGGGGAATGGCACAATAAATTGTGGTATATGTATGTGATGGAACACTATTGTTCTATTAGAAACCAGGAGGGATGGGAATTCAGGGAAGCCTGGAGGGATTTGCATGAACTGATGGTGAGTGAGATGAGCAGAACCAGAAGAATACTGTACACCCTAACAGCAACATAGGGGTGATGATCAACCTTGATGGACTTGCTCATTCCATCAGTGCAACAATCAGGAACAATTTGGGGCTGTCTGTAATGGAGAATACCATCTGTATCCAGAGAAATAACTGTGAAGTTTGAACAAAGACCAAGGACTGTTACCTTTAATTTAGGGGAAAAAAACTGATATCTTATTGTCTGATCTTATTTTTTCTTATACTTAATATTTCTTCCTTAAGGATATGATTTCTCTCTCATCACATTCAATTTGGATCAGTGTATACCATGGAAACAATATAAAGACTGGCAAATTGCCTTCTGTGGTGGATGGGGGGAGGGAAGTAAGATTAGGAGAAAAATTGTAAAACTCAAATAAAATCTTTAAAAAAAATTATTAAAAAGCATAAATTTAAAACCAAATTATTTAATATAACAAATAATATAATCAATTTTCAGGGGTTGGGAGATGGATATACTAATACATTGTTTATAAAGCTATCATTGTGTTACAACCATTTTGGAAATCAATTTGAAATCATGTAAATAAGATAATTAAAATGTCCATATACTTTAAACCACAGACTCTATTATAGCGTTTATACCCCCAAGAAGACTATTCATAAGAAAAAAAAGAATATATTTATGGCAGAACTTTTTGAGATAGCTAAGAATTGGAAACATCAACAGAAGAATGGCTACATATGGGGTACATGAATGTAAGGGAATGTTGCTTTGTCCTTCACTATCAAAGAAGACCATGACTTGCCCAAGGTCACACACTAATAAGTGACCAGTGTTTGAAACTGAATTGGAGTTCCCATCCTCCTGACTCCAAATCCAGTGCTCTATCCACTAGTTGCCCTCAGATAAACATGGAAAGATCTGCATGAACCTATGCAGTAGATGCAAGTAGAGTCAAGGAAAAATATACACATTAATTACAACAATGTAAATGGACAGAATAAATACATCAAAAAGTAGAAGTAAAAGTCACAAAATCATAAAAATGTTGTTTGTCCTTCATTCTCAAGGAGGATCATGACAACAGGAAGATGTCATGACTTGCAAGTGAAGTACAGAATGGTCCCTTCTCATACCCCACACCCTGTGTAATAGACCATTCCTGCCAACATTCTAAGTTGTCTTGGGCAGGAAAATTTTCTATGGAAGAGCTGTGCAAAGTCACCCAGAAGGAAGTCAGGAGGTAGAGGTGAGGAAGGAGAGAATTTCAGGCATGGGAGAAAGTAAAAACACACAGAGTCAGGAGTTGGAATCTTGTTTTGAATATGTAAACAACTTCATTCTTTTAAAAACATTACTAGGGGCGCTAAGTGGTGCAGTGAATAGAGCACTGGCCCTGGAGTCAGGAGTACCTGGGTTCAAATCAGGTCTCAGACACTTAATAATTACCTAGCTGTGTGGCCTTGGGCAAGCTACTTAACCCCCCCCCCAAAAAAACCCCAAATAAAACCATTATCTATAACAGGGTGGGGGGGTCATCTCTCCCTTTAAAAAAGGCTTCGTAGTAATTAGATTAATTTAGCCAATGGCAAGTTGTCTTTGAGAAAGCTAGTTTCCCTAGATCCTATCAAGAGAAGACTTAGACCCAAGCTTCCTGAAGCTTGTTTAGCATATCTGATAGAGCAGAGTTAAAAAGCGAAAAGAATCTTAGAGAAGAAACAAATGACAGAGAATCTAGTAGAGAGAAGAGAACTGAAGAGAAGAGGAGAAAAAGAGGAGAAAGAAGAAAGAGAAGAAGGGGAAGGGGGGAAGACTCAAGATCAACATAGATCCAGCTACATGGAACTGGGGCCCTATAGTTTCAGTAGCATGGATCAACCATATGGGTTCAGCTTACAGTGAGAAAAAGACTGGCAATCCAGCCAAGAGAGAAGAGAGAGGATGCCCTTCACCCTGGAAGATTTTTGCTTAAATGCATTTCTGTGGTGGGTGGGACAACAATGGTATTTGAGGAGTGGTTTAAGTTCTTGGCTTCAGGTTTTCTCCAATGAAAATGCCACAGGGGCAGTCCCTGAGGAGTGGTTAAGATAGCACTCATTATTCATGAGAAGCATGCTACATGCCATGTGCTATTCTTTTTTTTCTTTTAGGTTTTTTTGCAAGGCAATGGGGTTAAGTTGACTTGCCCAAGGCCACACAGCTAGGTAATTATTAAGTGTCTGAGGCCACATTTGAACCCAGGTACTCCTGACTCCAGGGCCAGTGCTCTATCCACTGTGCCACATGTGCTATTCTTTTGATCCAAAGGGCTTGACCAAAAGTCTAATGTGACTTAGGAAATGGAGATAAATTCTACACAGAATGGAGACTGCCCTCCACAATACAAAAATGTATCCAAAAGATCACATTTTATCTGCGTCAAAAACTCCCCTGTATCACTTTGTGGGAAAATACTGAAAAATCCCACATACTGAATACCCCACCTTCTGAATGTCCAATGTATAAATATGGTCCCCCTAAAAGCCTCTATGAGCCTCCCTAGCAAGCATGATTGACTGCAAGCTTAGTGAATAATAAATATGTGAATGTTACTTTTTTTAGAAAGATTTTAAGTTTTACAGTTTTCCCCTATTCTTGCTTCCCTTCCCTCCACCTCTCACAGAAGGCATTCTGTTCATCTTTCCATTGTTTCCATGGCACACATTGATCTCAGGTGAATGTCATGACAGAGAAATCATTTCCTTAAGGAAGAAAAATAAAGTATGAGATAGTAAAATTACATAATAAGGCAATGTTTTTTTTTTTTTTATGAATGTTACTCTTAACTGTTGTCTTTTGTTAAAGTCAAACTCTAGGTAACTTTTCTCAAGGAAAAGCAAAGAGGCCAGTTTCATTGGTTGGAAGAATATATTGGTGGGGGAATAATGTAGGAAGAGCCCAGGTCATGAAGGGTTTTAAAAAAAACCAAATGGAGGATTTCATAATTAGTCTGGGAGGCAACAGAGAGCCACTGGGTTTTGATGATGAAGAACCATGTTACAGTGATCTAGTCTAGAATTTGAGAATGTGTGGAAGAATTCAGAGAAAGACTAACTCTTATCTCAGAAATAATAGGGATAAAAAAGTTTGTTCACCCATTACTGTAGAAATTAAAGTAACAAAGAAATTGTGTGGTAATAAGTGCTAGATTTCTTAGGAAATTTTAGCAAAAGCTAAGAGACAAAGAAAGGGACAGAAAATAAAGGTAAAATTATTGCATTTGGGCTGATCCCCTGTAGGGATAATCTTGAGCGCCTAGGGAATTAAGCAAAGTAAAGAAAGAAAGTAGCAGCTAGGATGATGTTGAAGATGATGATGATGAGCAAAAGCAGCAGCAGCCGCCAGCAGGGGAATAATTAGCATAAAGAGGTAGAGCAGCATAAGAAGAGAAATTTGGGACAGGTGCAAGGTTGTTGCAACTGAGCTAGATTTCTTAGGAAACTGCTGTCAAAGTAGCAAAGTTAAGAGAGAAAGTTCGGACAGTTGCGAAGGAATTGCAACCCGACTAATAGCAGCAGCCAACAGGGGTAAGGCTAGGGTTTATATAGGGTATGTGCTGGAAAAGGGGCAAGGGAGGAGTTAGGGTGATTTAGGGAGGAATTAAGAAATGTGTAACACATAAACTGGAATAACCTGAGGGATCAACAGTATCATGAAGTAGTTTCTGTAAGGTAGACCAGGTTTGTCCAAAATGTGCATGTGGCCTGCTAGATGATTTTATGCAGCCTGTTTATAGATTTACTAAATGCTTTAGTAAACCAAGCAGAGCCACTGCAGAGTTCTCTCTAAAAATAGCAAATTAAAATATATTTCTATTGTTTCAATAAAAAATTTTAAAAGGTTAAATGCCAGGAGGGAGGCAATGGGTGTGAGAATGGGTGGTTTCTATAATTCTTAAATGATGGGAAGGGATTTGGAGGGCTTCTAGTGGTTTAGATAGTTTTGAATAATGGAATGAAAATAGTTCAGATTGCCAGGATTTTATTGTTTTGTTGATAAGTGCCCAAGGACAGGCCCTGTCTGGTTGACTGAATCCTAGTGTTTGTGGGGAATCTGGTTCAAATTTGGCCTTCTGAAGATCAGTTTGACAAGTGACTGGAGGATGTACTGTAATAGGGAGACAATTGTGGCAGAGAGACCAAATAGTTCAGGTTGAGGTGACTAGGGCCAGCCAGCATCAGAGCAGTAACAAAATTAAGCTAAGAGGTTGAAACAGATCTTTTGAAGATATAAATAAATTGTATAAGATTTAGCATATCTGGTAGAGTTAAAAAGATTAAAAAACAGTGGATAGAGTACAAGCCCGGAGTTGGGAGTACCTGAGTTCAAATCCGACCTCAGACACTTAATAATTACCTAGCTGTGTGATCTTGGGCAAGTCACTTAACCCCATTTGTCTTGCAAAAACCTTAAAAAAAAAGAAAAGTGAAGAATCTTAGAGAAGAGAGAAACAAATGACAGGGAATCTAGTAGAGAGAACTGAAGAGGAGAAAGAAGAAAGAGAAGAGAAGAAGGGGGGAGGGGGAAGATTTAGGATCAACATAGATCCAGCCACATGGAGCTGGGGGCCATATAGTGGAGGACACTGAAATTGTGAGACTCAGTGTTTGTAAGGATGATAGTTAAATTAGAAAAGAGGGGAGATGGGAGCAGATAGATAGCCCTGGAGTCTGGGAGACAAGAGTTTAAATCCGACCTCTGACACTTAATTACTTAGCTGTGTGACAATTGGGCAATTCACTTAATCCCACTGCCTGGAAAAAGCCTGAATAAATAAATATTAAAAAAAAAGGGGGGGAGTGGGGAGGGCAGATGAGTTCAGCTTTGGAAACCTTATGTCTGGTTCCATATGCTCAATAAAACATTTAGAGTTTTGAGAGAGGTCAACAAAGATCAGGGCTAGATAAGTAGATGGGAGAATCTTCTGCTGGGCATTTATAAGATGTCCAAGAGGATAGTAGAGGGAGAAGTTGAAGAAGACTGTTAAACTCAACCCAAGAAGGTAGCCAATAACATAATAATCTTTAGTAGGGAAAGGAGTTGCAAGAGCTGGAGAAAATGAAGAGGGGGCTTTATGTTAAATTAAAAAAAAAAAGAAAATCCATTAGAGAAGGGTTGGTTAGGTGGGATAGAGCACACTTGATAATTCCCTAGCTGTGTGGCCCTGGGCAAGCCACTTAATCCCATTTTTGCAAAAAAACAAAAAAAACCAAAAACTAAACTAAAAGAAAACCCATAAAGCTAGAGAACCCGGGAGGAGAGTTTACAAAATAGCTGGGCCTGGCCATCCTGGACCTGCTTCGGGCGGTTAGGTCTGTTTTTAAAGCTAGGTGTCATCTAAAACTCCGTAATGCTGACTGTATCTTGTGGGGGTTCTGTCTCTAACACTAGGGTGAGGAGTCCTCGTGGAACGTGGGCCCGGCCCCGCTGGACATTTGGGGCGGTGGGCGCTTGATCCGGGCGCACCACGGACGCGTTCTGTCCTCGCCGCCCGCCGCCCGCCGCGCCCGCTGCAGGGGCGCCCTGAGTGGGGGCGGGGAGCCCGCTCCCGGGGCGCCGGAAGCGCCCAGCTCGGGGGCTCGGGAGGCAGCTGCGCCGTGGGCCCCGGCGGCCGCCGCGCGGAGCCCGCCCCTCCTCCCCTCTCTCCCGCCCGCCCCTCCAGTCCGGCTCGGTGCAGGCTGGGCGGCGGAGGTGTTCCTGCTGCAGCGGGGAGGCGGAAGCCCCGCTCGGGCCGGGGGGGAGGAGCAGCGCCCGAGCCCAGGCCCACCCCCGCCTCCACGCCAGCCCGCATGGCGCGCCCGCGAGGCCCGAGTTGATGCTTTGTAGCCGGACGGGGGTGGCCCGGACCCTGCCGCCGGCGGCGCACAGGCCCGAGCCGAGGGAGCCGCGGCCGCCGCGGCGCCGCCGCCTGCGCTGGGGCCATTTTACTGGCCGGCTTGAGGGCGCCGGCGGCTCGGCCGAGCGGGGCGCGCGTCGCCGTCGCCGTCTCCGCCTCCCCGGGGCGCTCGGGCTTCTCCTGCGGGGGTCGGGCCCGGCGGCGGTGCGCGGAGGCCGCCTCGGCTCGGGCGCGGCCACGGGGCCCGCTCGGGGCTGCTGCACCGCCCCTCCCCTCCTCCCGTGCGGCGCGGCGGCCGCGGAGACGCCGATGGAGTGAGGAGGAGGTGGCGGCGGCCGCGGCGGAGGCTAGAGGAGGAGGAACATGGCGGCCGGCGGCGGTGGCGGCGGCGGCGGCGGCGGCGGCCCGGGGAGCGCGGCCCGGGACGGCCGCTTTCTGGAAGGTGAGCGGGGCCGGGCGTGGAGGCGAGAGAACGCCGGCGTGTCAGGGTGTGCGGGCGGGCGGGCGGCGTGGAAGGGAAGCGCGGCCCCGGGCGCTCGGGCCTGGGAATGCGGCCCGCCGCCCTCGCTCCCCTCGCTCCCGGGACCCCTCGAGTGGGCCGCGGCCCGGGCCCGGAGCGCCGGGCTGCGGCTGGGCCCGAGGTCCGGGCCCCCTCCCCTCCCCTCCCCTCCCCCCCCCCGGAAGGCGGGCGAGGCCTGGGGGAGGGGAAGCGGCGCTCCGCCGGGCGGCCGCAGGGGCCCCGGGCGGTGGGGGGCGGCGTGCGGGAGGGACCCGGAGAGCCGCCCTGGGCCGGGAAGCCTCAGGTTTGGGGGGCACGGGCCCGCTCCCTGCGGCGCTTTGTTTTTGAGGCAAAGTTTGGGTGCGGAGGGGTAGTTTGGGGAGGGTGGGGGAGGGGAGGGGTGACTTGCCTCGGCGAAATGGGATTTTTTTGTTTTGTTTGCTGCTCTCCTCATGCTTCAGGCTGCTTTTTCGCCGTTCTGTGATTAGGCCTTATTTTGTTTCTCTATGAAACGTCTGAGTAAAAAAAAAAAAAATTTATGCAATGTTTCCCCGAATAAAAAAGGATTGAGCCAACAGAATAACGAGAAAAGTCTCCTTCAACAGACCGACAGTACTTCTCTTTTCAAGTTGGTTGAAATGAATAAAAAAAATATCCATTATAAGCTTGTATGTAAATCAGGAAAACGTTTATTAGAAACAAATTTTAGGTGTTTTTTTTTTTTTGTGTCACCCTCAAAAGAAACTAAATACCTTGTAGCTGTGGGTTAATGGTACTTAGTGTTTACTTTGCTAATTCGTTTTACAAAGATACTTTTAGATTAATTGACTTTCTCCTTTTGGCTAAAAACACTGGAAGTCGATTTCATGTTTCGTATAATTTTGATTTATTTTGGATTTTTTATTTTCAGAGTCTATTATGAGAATGATTACTGATTTAAGGTTGGGGGAGGAATTCTTTGAAGAATGAGAGGTGTTAGAAAGGGCGAAAAACATTCCAGTTTTCCTGTCAGAATTTAACAGCGCTAAATTATCAGCCTGTAACGAGAGCAATGAAGGTATCTTGAGTTTCCTAGCAAGGAATTAGTGAAAGCTTATGAATCTTATTAGTTTTTTTCTCTAACTAGGATATTTTTTGATCACATTGTGGATATTGATCAAGATATTTGAATCGGCAGGTTTTATCTGTTAAGTCTTTGCTTATATGTACAATATGGTGTGCTTTGTGATTACAGACTTGAATGTCTTGAGAGATTAGTATTAAATTTATGTGTTATTGGATAGCAGGCTTCTGAAATGTAGGTTTAACACAAAGAAGTATAGTCAAGGTTTGAATATTCTGGTTAAAGTCAGGGAAAGTAAGAAACTTAAAATTCTGTGACATAAATCATAAATTAAAAAAAATCGACAAACATGATGCTGTGTCTGCTTTCCAAAGGATTAACTTTTAATTTTACATTGGGTGTGAATTTTAGATTCTTTCTTAGCCTACCATTACCACTTTTGAGTGAACAGAAGAAAGGAATAAACATTTAATAAATGCTTACCATTGTGTTTCTCCACTAGGCTTAATGGAACTGATGATACTGAATGGTAGTAATAACAATATTTTTGATTTTTATAAAGCACTTTGACATAGAACATCTCATCCTTATAACACTGATGTGAAATATGTAGGTGAAATAACTGAAGATATGGTAATCAGTCAAAATCACTGGATGATCAAAGGGAATTAAAGACTGTAAAGTAAACATTAATGGATGATACCTATTTTTATACACTTCAGTGATAAAAAAAAATTTATGCTTTTTGACTATGTAATCATGAAAATTGGAGTTGTAAAAGTTAGGTTATTAATGTATTTGCAGTTCTAATAATCATTTTCCTTACCTATTTTACTTCCCCTTCACAGTACATAACTTTGAAACTACTTTTCTAAGTGAAATAGCTAGGGTGGTAAAAGAAATCTCCCAAGATCATGGTAATAGCATCCTAAACTGCATGATTAGTAATGTTCTCTCTCTCCCTCCCTCCCTCCCTCCCTCCCTCCCTCCCTCCCTCCCTCCCTCCCTCCCTCCCTCCCTCCCTCCCTCCCCTTGATAGGCAATGGGGATAAGTGGCTTGTCCAAGGCCACACTGGTAGGTAATTACTAAATGTCTGAATTCAGATTTGAACTCAGGTACTCCTGACTCCAGGGCCAGTTTTCTATCCACTGCACCACCTAGCTGCCCCTAGTAATTTTCGCTTACCAAAGCTATTTACTCCTTTTCTTGCAAAGCTCATGTCTCCAATGGTATTATGTTTTCCTATTCATGTTTTTACTTAACTATAGTTTTCCTGATATCTGGATAACACTTTAAATTTTGCAAAGTGCTTTCAGTGTGTATCTTGAATTGATACTCAGAGATGCATGTTATATATAAATAATTTTTCTACATATTGTATCCATGGTCTCATTAATGTGATTCTCTGGGGGAATTAAAACACTCTTAGTTGTGGCTATTCCCCCTCTCAACTTGCTTAAGGCCTTCTTCTATTTCTCTTGAATGGAATACATAGGTATACCACAAAAGCGGATTAAAATAAAAATGATGCTTAGTTAAAAAAAACTCAAAGGTCTTTTTCTCAGAAGTAGAAAACAAATTTATTTCCTTTATTTCTCCTCTTCATTTTTTCTGCTTCAGAAATCCTGTATACCAGTCCCTCAAGGTTCTACCTACTTTTGTTAATGAGAGAATATATAAAAAATTTCTTTTCAAACCTTAAATTGTTATTTGAATGTTAACTATTAATGTTATTAACGTTCCAGTCAATTTTTCAGTTACAGCAGTTTGTAGATTTCAATAGTTGGGTCCTTTGAATTCTTCCATTTAATTTTCCTATTTCATTTGAGTTTTTCCTTTCAATTCCTTTTGGCCTCTACTGATTTACATGAAGATTTCTCTATATTTTCCTCTTTCTGCATTTTTACTTGTAAATATTCTTGGGACCCTTCAGTTTGTCCTCTTTTGCCCCTTCTCTCAACTTTCCTGAATAATTGCCCTCCTCTTCTTGTCTGTTGTCCCAAATAAAGTCATTTTGAAGTAGATATACCTTGTCTTCTTTCTCACAGAAGTTGCATCTTTCTTTTAACTGTTCAGTATTATGTTTTCAAAGATTTGGAACTGGAAGGAAACTCAAAAGTTTAGTCTAACCTCTCCATTTTACCATTAAAGAATCTGAAGTCCAGAAAGATTAAGGAACTTGTCCAAGGTGATAAACATAAGGAAGGCTGGATCCTCTGACTCCAATTCCAACAGCAATTTTCACTTTACCATGCTACTTTAAGCTGGGCACAATTTAAGAAAAAAATATTTTTTTGCTTTTTTAAAATTCCAACCAACTATGAGAAATCTATCATCTTCCTAACCTCCCCCCCCCCATTAATTCCTTCAATCTTCTCACTCTGCTGTGATTTTTCCTTATATTCCTCTGAACAGATGTTACCAGCTTAGTCTTGTTTTAGCATCTTATGGAGTACTTTTGTTTCCTCTTTAATTGCTGCTTCTTCTATTATGCCTGCCTCCTTATTTTGGTGACATCAGAATTTCAGAGCCTAAATCTGAGTTCATTGTGTTTGGAGATCTTTCTAACAAAGATGACTGTAGCCCATTTAGGCTACCTACTTTGTCACATCAAGGTAAGTGGAGCTCTCTCTGGTTATATACTTGTATTCCCTCACACTTGTCACTTTACCATTTCATTTTCTCTTCCTGTCATACAATTCCTTGATGTCCTTTGCTCTAGTTCTTTGGAATCCTTCATTGATTATATATATTGCAACTTGCTCACACTTACCATGCATTTTTTTCATTGGTCTCTGTAACTCAAATTTTATGTAGGTTGCTGAAGTGCCTGGGACTCTGGAGGACCTGAATACAAATCTAACCTTGGACTTTTAGTAGCTGTGTGACCCTGAGCTAATCCCTTAACTTCATTTATATTGGTTCTTCATTTGTAAAATGAGCTGAAGAAAGGAATGGTAAACCACGCCAGTATCTTTGCCAAGAAAATTACAAATGGAGGCACAGAGTGCTGGACATGACTGAAAACAACTTAACAAAAATGTTTTGTATTGGGGCGGCTAGGTGGCACAGTGGATAGAGCACCGGCCCTGGAGTCAGGAGTACCTGGGTTCGAATTCAGTCTCAAACACTTAATAGTTGCTTAGCTGTGTGACCTTGGGCAGGCCACTTAACCCCATTTGCCTTACAAAAAAGAATCTAAAAAAATGTTTTGTATTTCACTACCACATGATAACATATGGTAATCATGTTAGTATTGAAAAGATGGACCTTTGCTTTGACTTATGGATGGGTGAAGGAACTTGACAATTTCCCAAAAGCAGTCCAGCCAGCTTTTCTCCTTTTTTAACTTGAACTCAGCTCATTGTCTTTCTTTCTTGGGGGTCCTATACACACATACATGTGCGTGCGCGCACACACACACACACACACACACACACATATTATTAGGTTCTATAGTTTGTCCATTCAGACACATGTAGAAATTTAGACCAATGGCAATCTTCATCTACTTGGTCTTTCCTTTATGGATAAATAGGTCATACTCATTGGTGTGTTATTGATCTCTTCAAGGAAATTCTTCACTGATAATATATTTTGTGAAGAGGAGTCTGACTGAGAGGGGGTTAAATGGCTTGTATCTGCTATTGACCAATTCTAGGTCTAGAAAGATTTCTAAACCACTCCCAGATTGTTCTTGATCTTGGGAGATTTACATTAATGACATCTTATCCTTAACTTTAAGCTTGAAACTATTTTTGATTCAATTTTGTCTGACTCCTTGTGCTTTTTGAAGGACAGCAATCATGCTGAGATCTTTGGACTAGGAAGTCAGGAGAGAACTAGATTTAGATCTCAGGTATGATATTTATAAATTATTGACCAGAAGTGATTCAACCTTTGCAGAGTCTTGGTTTTCTCCACTGTTGAATGGGCATGCCTCTTAGTATTATAGGGTTGTAGTAAGGATAAAATACAATATATACTACTTTGGAAATGCTATAATACTGTATAAATGTGAATCAATACTGAGGCATTCTTAAACCTTCCTGCTTCAAGTATCATCTCTGTCCAGCTCTGACTTTGCTTGTTTGCTTGACTCCTGACACCTCTAGTCATGGGATCTTTCATGTTTTCAAGTTTTAGAAGGCAATATTGCACATAAGAAAGATTAAACTTGTTCTGCTTGGGCCTGGAAGATTAAAAACAAAAGCAATGGGTGAAAGTGGCAGAAAGGCAGAACTAGGTTTGGACCAAGGAAGAATTTTTGAACATAGCTGTCCCAAAATATAATGGGATGTTTAAGGAAGTAATAGAGTTGCTCACTGACCAGAAATCTTCAAGACAGGACCAGCATTTGTTATATTTGTAAATTCATTTGTAAGAGTTAGACTAATTGTCCTTTCATATCTCTCTTCCAACTGTTTAATTCTATAATTTCACTTAAATAATTGCCCTTAATACAAACTAATACCTGGTCCTTAAATGAAAAGCACCAAACATGATTCAACTCAATCAACCTGTTTTATTTCACACCTAGATTCACTAACTCAGCCCTAAACAGATCTTTGACGAGGATTATAAGATAGCCTCATGATAATGTTTTAACTTTGTCTCCATGTCTCATTGACTATATCATTCCAGAATAAAGTGAATGTTTTTGGGACCTACTCAGGAAATCTTCAAAAAAGCTTTTTCTTCATTATTGTTGAAAGTTAGCCTTAATTTCTCTGCTAATCCGAAATGCATGTCAAATTACTTGTTTTTAGAATAACTTTGATTCTGCAAGCCTATTTTGTTGGTTCTTCTCATTTGAGTTGCTAACTATACCCTAATACATTTTCTTGCTAAGGATGGTTATTTAGAATTGAAAGGAATCTTAGAGGAGTTACCTGTTATTTTACATAACTGGAAATAGAGGATAGAACATGATTTGCCCAACACACACAGGAAATAGCTAAGTTCCCTTTATATTTGGGTTCTTTTGTTATACCATGATGCACCTATTTTTATAGAAAAACAAGAGAAAACTCTTCTGAAGAATGGAAGCTAAGTTCTGTATATTCAACTTCTCATAGATTTTGTTATCTTGCTATTTTATTTTCAGCTCCTCTTCAAATTCTTTACTATGTTTTTAAGTGCCCACTGTTTTGTTTTCATCTTCTGACCTGCTTTGATAAATTATTATAGCAGTACATAGTACTTTTTCATACTATTTCCTATTTTCTAACTCATACATCTTGTTTGAGCCTCTTGATATTTATATGGGATAGATAGAAGGGTCTATCCACTTGGTAAATATAGAAATTGAGGCACAAGTTATATGACATACTTAACTTCACATAATAAATTTGTGGTCAAGTTAGGAATAGTTCCTGAATTTACTGACTGCTAAGTTTTTTCTGTATCCTTATCCAAAAAAAATAAGACATTGACAAAAATAGAAGTATAAGATTGTCTTTAAGGGGCAAAATGAATTATAGTCAACCTTTGTTGTTAACTTCCATACAATGAGTCTTTGAATAAACTTACTGTAATGCTACTCATTTAAAGGAGGATTATTGTGACTTTTGGGAGCTCAGTACTATAATAGTTTCACAGTGAGATTTAGAATTGGATAAGGAGGAAAAAAATACATTGGATTTCATTAGAGAAATTACACAGTACTTTCTTTCACTAATCTCAAACTGATATCCCAAGTGATTGGGATAATCCTAATGATTGGAAAAAAGGTTTGCTGGTCATATGACAAGTGAGAGAATAGAGGCGGACAAAATGCAGCATTGGTATCCATGAAATATAAAAGATTCAGGGGAAGGCCTCCAGCACCTTGGATAGATCCTCTCTAAAGACTATAGGAGAACATAGTTTAAAAAAAAAGCCCAACTAAGTTGTTATCTGAAAGAATGGAACTACTGCCTACAGAGATGAAGTCACAGATTCGTTAAAAGAAGGGGTAAGCTGGCTAACAAGACTAGTGTAGAGGTGGGGAACCAAGAATTTTAAAATCTTTTAGTCACCTGTTATATGTTAATTCCACTTCTACCATATTATATTTGCACAGTGCATGTTCTCAATAAGCCCATTAACTATGTGAGGTAGCAAAGGTCTTATCCCTATTTTACAGATGAGGAAATTATTGAGAGTAGCTTGTAGAGAGGTCAAATTTGGAAGCAGACCCAGTCATCTTCTCTGGGCCTCAATTTCTTTCTTTCTTTCTTTTCGGTCATTTCCTTTTTTTTTTTTTTTTTTTTTGTAAAATGTGAACATTGGATTAAATGACCTGAGGTCCCATCTAGCTTTAATAACTTATTATAGAGAACAGGTTTAAAGGAGGTAAAAGATTTCTCAAAATTGTTATTTTGGGCTGGACTTATTTTCTTCTGTGCCATTTCTTATTTCTTTAAAGATTAAATTATTTTCTTAAAAAGTTAAATGGAAAAGAGTATTGGACTCGGAGTCAGAAACTTAGGGTGCAAATTCTACTTTCTGGCATTAGCATGTGATCTTGGTCAAGTCACTTAATTATTTTGAGCCTTCTGTAAAATGTCTATTAATGTGCCTAATATCTATTTTATTCTTCTCAAATGGGATCATGTATATAGGTCATTTTGAAAGTTTTAAATAATAAATTATAATTAATGATAAATGATAAATATTAGTTATTATGTGGTACATCAGGACCAAAGTGGCTTGGAAGTTTAGGAAAGCCTCATTAAAATATCTCTTTTTATCTATTTGTCATCCTTGTAGTTTCAATCTAAGGTGCCCTGGATTTGATCTGTCATAGGTTCTCTTTCTTTCCTTTCTGTAAGTTTCTTTTTCCCTCCATCATTATGAAATGATTATTGCTCATTAACCTTTCCCTATCATCTGTAAACTTTTACAAATAAGTTTATATTTTAAACTGATTTATGGATGGTGGCTTGTCTGCCATTTCTTAACTTGCAAGGGTATCAATAATAGCTTAGTTACTAATGTTATTTTATTAATGCTAATGCTGTTGTGATGATTGATTTTTGTCTGTTAAATTTCCTTAGGAAATGGCAGTTGCCTCCATTGGTATTTGTTCCTTTATCCAATTAGCATTTTTTAGTGTTGTAAATTATCTTTTAATAGCCCAGGTTGTAGCCATTATAGTTACACATTGTATCATTCATCTAATTCACAGTCTTAGAATTTTAGAGTTAAAAGAAACCTCAGCTACCAACCAATTTAATCTATATACAAATGAAATCCCTATCACACCTTTATTATTTAATTTTGCATTAATTTGAATCTGAGGAAAATTGAAAATGTGGAGCCAAGTATAAATGAATTTTATCAAACATTTAAAATAAAAATAATAAAATCATAGATGTACAGCTACAAATAGATGATGAAACAGACTCAGATCCAAGAATGTTCACTTGCCTAAGGTCCTATGCATAGAAAGTAGTGAGATCTGGATTTGAACTTGAGTCATCTGAACCTTTCCTTCTATAGCACTTGCCTTTTATAATGCTCCCGAACTTTCACTTTCAAGTGTAGAGAAAGGAGACTATTATTGTTGTAGTTGTGTCTGACCTTTCCTGACTCTTATTTGGTTGGGGTTTTTTTTGCAAAGATACTGACATAGTGTGACATTTCCTTCTCCAGCTCATTTTACAGATGAGGAAACTGAGCCAAAGAGGGTTAAATGACATGCTTATGTTATACAACTAGTAAGTGTCTGAGGTCAGATTTGAACCAAGAGAGGTTAGTCTTCTTGACTTCAGGTCCAGCATTGTATGCACTTGGCAACCTAACTGCCCTATCTCCTAAATTCTTCAGACAAGATGGTTCATATTCCCAAATCAGAAAATTATGAAATAGAAAATTACAGTGCAAGAAATGTATATTGTTCAAATAATACATTGGCAAAGCAGTTACAGTAACAACTAAAAAATGATTTCATTGTGAACCAGCTGGATTCATATGAACAATGCAAGGAAGGTTCAAAATTTTAAAAATCAATTAATGCCAAAACTAAAAATCATGTGATTAGTAATAGATGCAGAAGAAAAAAAATAAAACTTATGTATTTTAAATAGGAATAAAAGAATCTTTAATAGACTTTTACAATTTCTGTAAGACCAAGTACTAACTTTACTTGGGATGATGTAACACTGAAACCTTTTTTAATTAGATAAAAAGTGAAGCAAGGATATTAATTGTCAATATAATTATTTGATGCAGTACTGTAATTTACTAAGGCACAAAATAAATTGAGAAGGAAAGTTAACTGGCAAATTGGATTCAATTATTTCTGTTTCTGAAATGTGAGACATTTATATAGTACCTTAGAATATCAATAAAAAGTTAAGACAGTTACTTAAAAGGCAGTATGATGTGTGTGTATAGTGTATAAAAATACACTACACACACGTATATTGTTGGTGGAAAACTGGTTTAGAATCATAACTTGAATTCAGATATCAGTTCAGACACTGGCTCTTTGATCTTTGAAAGTCACTTTTCTTTCCTTCCCTTAAAACAAAAGGATAAATAATATATCCACAAAATATGTCTTTTAGTTCTCTATAAAGCTGATGAAAATAAAGATCCAGAAAGAGTTGGGAATCTAGTCAAGATTTTTCTAGACCATAACTGTTAGCCATCCAGCCCTTTGAATGGAATAAAATTCAAACTTGTGGGAGAATATACTTAGAGCAGCTGAAATCTCAGAGAAGACACTCCAATACTATCAACATTGTTTCCACCTGGACTATGTGCTTTTCAAATGATAGTAAAATGTAATCTCAACAAATTATACTTATATATTTGAGGATTAATTCAGTCCCAAATTTCTGATGCTATGTTTTAGTTGTACTTTACTATAGTAACTTGATATTTAGCATTTTCTTTAACCCTGGTATAAGATCTATCCCTTTCAAGCAACTTAGATGAGAGGCCACTTCCAAAATTGAAAGGCCATCTTAGACTTTCTTCTTCAACTTCATATTCCACATAGGCTTTGGCTTTTATGATACACATTTTAATAAATAAATAAATACACTCAAAAATACACTACCAGAAAAATCCTATAATGTACTACAAAACCAAATAAAATTATTTTGGGTTATTTTGGAGTTATTTGTCACTATTTACTTTTATTAACATTGGCAATTAAGTTGACTTTTATTTTCTATTTAAAACTAAAGAGAAAGTCACTTTTGGAAGAAAATATTTTTGGAGTAGATGGTTGTTAAGTTGTTTTGTAATGTACCACCCTGAGAGGATATTAAATATTCGAAGTCTGTGTGATGTTAAAGTGTACTGCAGAATTAACATTGAATTTCTGAAGCACAGAATTTTTAAAATGTTTGAGGTATCAGACTTGTTGTTCAGGAATTTTTATCATGTGAATTCCCTTCATTTTTGTTGCTTTGTTTTATGGTTCCAAATTGCTAAGTGCCTTAAAAGGGAAAGGCTTTAAGAAAAACCACTAATGTTCACAGCTTACCAAGTTAGTGTTGTTCAGTTGTGTTCAACTCTTCATGACCCACGTTGGAATTTTCTTGGCAAAGATCTAGTGTGATCTGATGTATTTCTTCTCCAGTTCATTTTATAGATAAATTTTCCTACTCCAAGCCTGGCATCCTGTCCATTGTGCCATCCAGAAGCTGCCCCTCTGTTCACATTCTCTATCAATTCATAATTCCTGGATTTCTTTGAATCCATCGTTTTCACTATTTCTTATAGCACCATTATTTCATTATGTTTCCATAACATAATTTGTTAATTCAGTGGGTGGGCACCCACTTTGTTTCTATTCCTTTACCAGGACAAAAAAAAGAGCTCCTAAAAGTATTCTTATACATATGAGTTCTTTTTTCTTTTTTAATCTTTTGTCATAAAATAGCTGGTTCAGAGTACAGTCAATCTCTAGCTTTCAATGGATACATATTCCTTTCTGGAAAACAGTGCAAAAGTCAAAAATATGAATTCAACCTATGGGATATAGGGGATTAGGGTCTCAAAACTACTCGAAATTCTAACCCTTAACTAGATTGCTGTAAATACACCTTTTTTTTTCTGTATATAATTCTTTATAGGAAACTATCCTGTCAATAAATGTGTTTTACCTATATAATAACTATGAAATAGCCCATAAAATTTAGTACACAAAATAGAATTGGTAAAATGAAAAATGTTTTTCTCATTCATAATTCCCTAGAATTCTGTGACTTTTTCTGTTGTCTAAATGAAAAGTTGATTTCAGACTATTTATAAAAGTTGAAATTTATAATACTATAAATGCTTTCTTCCTTTTTGCATTACTCATGGCAGACAATAGCTGTAGACATTTCCCTCATGTACTTTATTTGATAACATTATTTTCATTTCCATCATGTAATTTATCTGACACCTTTATTTTCTCACTAAGCTAATTTCTTGCTAATGCATCACGTTTTCAGACAATGTTAATAAACCTTTTCTTCTTGATTTCTTTTTCCTGTAAATTTTTATGATATCATTCTCTTCTCTGTCTTCATCTCTTTTTTTTTTTTGGATTCTCATCTTTCTGGTTCTAACTTGAGAGTTCTGTCTATCTGCTCTACTTCACTTGTTGATCTCATCTGTGCCCATGGATTTAATTGCCATCTGTTTGATGAAGACTCAAATTTAACTATGCCACTTCTTCTCTCCTGATTTCCAGGCTTGCATATTCTATACTGCTTTTCAGACTGGCTGTCTTGTAGATTTCTTAAATTCAACATATCCAAAGCAGAACTCATCCTTTCCCCTAAGCCATTGTCCCCATCCCAGCTGACCTATTTCCATAGAGAGCAGCACTGTCCAGTCCCTCAGTCCAAGAGTTCTCCTTGACTTCTCCCTCTTAAGACCCCTCTCTTGACACTGCTACCACTTTCATCACTCCCCACTTGGACTGTTGAACTGGTTAAGTATACCTGCCTCAAGACTCTTCCCCCTTCTAAGGCATCTTCTATTCAGTCACCACAGTGATTTTCCTAATGAGTAAATCCCACCTGTTAACTGCCATATTCAGTAAATTCCAGGTATTTCCTATCATCTCCAGGATCAAATAACAAAATGTTGTTTTACGTTAAAAGTCCATCATTAACCTACCCCCCTTATCTTTCTAGTCTTCTTATTCCTTAATCCTCAATGTACTCTTTGATCCAGGAACATACTTTTTGGGGTCTGGTTCCAGATTGCTTTTCCAAATGACTGAACCATTTCACAGTTTGTCCAATTCATTAGTGTATCGGTCTTCCTTCAGTCACTTTAGCTATTGTCATTTTCCCTTTGTTATCCCTGTCAATTTGATGGCTATGAAACATCAAAGATATCAAAGTTATTTTAATTTGCATTTCCCTATTAGTAATTTGGAGCATTTTTCTTATGGTGTTAGTTTGCCAATTTTATTTTGAGCCTTCCATGTTCATGTCCTAGTTTAATTCTGTCTTTGTATATTTTTGGTGTCAGACCTTTATGAGAGAAACTTGCTGAAAAGTTTTTTCCACAATGAACTGTTTTTTCATTTTGCCTCGAATTTTTTTTTGCTATAAATAAGTTTTTTTTTAAAATTTTATGCACAACTAAGTCCTCATTAGTGTGAATAGTGAATCCTATGGAATGGTTGCATATATTCAAGTTCTCGCTATTCTAATTATCTAAAATACAGTAAATGATTTCAGCCTAATGTTAGAGTTGAAATTTGGATAATTCACTTATTCTCACTAACCTGTACCTGCCAATAATTAAAATTGTACAGTTTATCTGCTGTTATTATCAGTTGCTTGATCATGTGTTCATTCATGTGTACAAAATGCATAGCTTTCTTTCTTGTCTTAATTTGTTTATGTAATTTCATACCTAGTCCATTGTATCTGTTTGAAACTTGCTTTGGTATATTATGAGAGAAGCCTAATTTCTGTCAGTTTTCCGAGAAGTTTTTACTGAATAGTGATATCTCATTAATTGGAAATCTGAGTTTTATCTAATGTTATGCAAATTTATTTCTGTACATTGTGTACTTGATAAACTTTTCTTTTTAGCCAATACTGGAGAATTTTGGTGACTGTTGCATTGTAGAATAGTTTGAAATCTGGTATTGATAGGTGCCTTTATTTCCCATTTTTTCCCCTCCATTATTTCACTTGAATTTTGACCTTCCTTCTATTAGATGAATTTAATTATAACTTTTTTGTAATCTATAAAGTAATAACTTGATAAAAGTTTAATTGATATGATAACACTAGATATGTAATTTGGGTAGTAGTGTAGTAATACAGAAAAACTGATAATTTTTTGAGTTTATATTTTGCAGTTGCTGAAATCATTGTTTTAATTAATGTCACATAAATTTTCAGGATTCTCTAAATTAGCAGTTCTCAAATTTTTTAGCTCCAGGACAATTTTCACTCAACTATTGAATACTGCTATTCTAAATTAAAATTGATGAAATTTTAAATTATTTCAATTTAGTTAAAAACAACAATAACTCTTAGGTTGTTCTTATAAATAACATTTTTAATGAAATCAGTATTTTCCAAAATAAATATTTAGAGAGAAGAATGGTGGTGTTGTGTATATTTTGAAGAGTGTTAGATTCACATCTGTTTCTGATTTAATTTGTGTATATTTTAGTTGAAGCATGTGAAAAAAATTTAGCCTCAGATATAAAGTCAATTATTCAGAGAAGACACTGTTAATTCGTTGATTTGTTTACTCTTTAATTTTTTTCTTCTGAAATTGTTCTACATTTCCATTTGCAAAGCAGGAAAAAAATGAATCTTCTATTATACTATCATACAATAATACCATTTCACACTGCTTATATTTTTAAGTGTATGAAATAGCCTTCACATGTTACTTTAAAAATTGTCCTGCTTCTCTATGCTTTCATCTGAACTTTTAATATGTTTAAAACTAACTGCTACCCTCTTGTTTTTAGTATCATTATATTTTTTAAAAATTTTATTGACATCTTTTTACATTGCCAAAATTCTTCCTATATCTTCCCCTACCCCCCCAGCTATCTCATATAACATACTTGTAAAGAAAAAGAAAAGAGGAAAAAAAGTCTACAAAACTGATAAACACATGGAAAAAGTCTTAAAATAAGTGCAATATTCTGCACTGATGGACTTCCCACTTCTGTAAAAGGAATGAGATTTGTATGTCTTTCCACCTTTCTTTGCAGCCATGCATGTTTTTTGTAATTTTGTAAGTTAACAATCTTTTATCAGTCTTGAAATTGGTAATAGTCACTTTTTATTGTTTAATGGTTATTTTCAACTATATTCTTGTAGTCATATATATTGTCATCTTGGGTGACTAGGTGGCACGATGGATAGAGCACTGACCCTGGTGTCCGGAGTACCTGAGTTCAAATCCGGCCTCAGACACTTAATAATTACCTAGCTGTGTGGCCTTGGGCAAGCCAGTTAACCCTATTTGCCCTGCAAAAACCTAAAATATAGATAGATAGATAGATAGATAGATAGATAGATGTCTTGTATTGCTTTACTTGTATCAAGTCAATTAAATATTTTCATCATTCTTTCCACTCATCATTCTTCCATCACAGCGATGCCATTGCTTTCATATATACCAGTTTGTTTAGGCATTGTCCAATTGATAAGACATCTTTTTTGTTTCCTTTTTTTTTTTTTGCTATTAGAGAGTACGGTTAAAAGTATTTTTAGTATATCTGAACCCTGTTAGTTAAATCTCTTGAATTACTTTTGCCACTCTCTCCTTTGCATTCCAAACTCCTTCATCCCCCTACTCAGTGACCATAATATATAATTGATTATTGTTGGTATTGGAGTTCTTAAATCTTTCTTTTTAAAGTACATATCTGTTTGTATAATTTTATTTTCCCTAGTTACTTGTAAAAGCAATTTTTGGTGTTTTTTAAAACATTTTTAAGTTCCAAATTCTTTTCTTCCCTTTCCTCTCTACTTTAGATGGCAAGAAATTTAATAGAGATTATATATTTGCAATCATGCAAAACATTACTATATTATTTATGTTGTAAAAGAAAATACAGATATCCTTCTTCCCCCTTTCCCCTCCCCCAAAAAGCAAGAAAATTTAAGAAAGTTTTAAAAAGAATGCTTAAATCTGCATTCAAAAACAAATTGTTCTTTCTGTGGATATGTATACTATTTTTCATCATAAGTCCTTCAGAATTGTCTTGAATCTTTATATTGCCCAGAATGACTAGTTGTTCATCACACAATGTTGCTGTTAATGTGTACAGTGTTCTCCTGATTCTATTCACTTCACTTTGCCACTTAACTCTACCAACAATGCAGTAGAATCTCAGTATTTCCACATCTCCTTTTCTGTAGTATTAGCCAATTGGATAGCTGTGAGATGGTACCTCAGAATTGTTTTAATTTGCATTTCTCTAATCAGTAGTGCTTTAGAGAAATTTTTCATATGAATATATAGATAGCTTTGATTACTTCATTTGAAAACTGACTGTTTATCCTCTTTTGATCTTTTATTCATTGGGAATGACTTTATTTTTTAAAATCTGTCTTAGTTCTTTATATATTTGATAAATAAGCTTTAATCAGTGATACTTGTAAAATATTTTTTCAGTTATGATTAACTGTGTATCTATCCCTGTCCTATTTCCCCCATTCTACATTTTTGGCCCCTCACTCCCCTTTCATCCTGCCCATCCTCCAAAATGTTTTGTTGTTAACTAACCCTTTCTTCCTTAATCTATTTTCCTTTCTAGCTGTCTTTTATGATCCCCTTCCCTTTCTACTTTGCTCAAAGATTCCCTCTTTGAACCAGAGTTGATTTGCTCAAATTAATTTCATTTTTTGAGTTTTCTTTAGAACATTATGTTTGTATTTCAGATTCTCCATTCAACTTTGGTCTTCTCATCAATAGTACTTGAAAGGCTCATCTCCCCCCCCCCCCGCCAATTATTCTTGGTTATAAAGCCTATCATTACCCATGGCCAAAACAAATTTCCACACTGACCATATCAAAAATATGTCTCATTTTTCCCATTGACTACATTATCTTTTTGGAGGTGGGGAGCATTCTTTTGTCAAAAATCCTCTGCAAATAGTTAATTGCTTTAAAATTTTAAATCTTTCAAAATTGCTTGTCTTTATATGTTGTTTTTCTATCAATTGGTCAATCCTTCCTCTACTTCATTCTATCTTTTTATCCCAGTTTTCTTAAAATGGCTAGTATTTATATAGAGCTTTAAAGTTTGCAAAGTGTTCTATTTCATCTTATTTGATTCTTAAAATTTTACTTTGAGATAAATACTGTTATAACTCCATTCTACATATCAGGAAATTAATATTGAATGAGATTTATAATTTGCCCAGGTTCATCTAAGATTCAAAAGGTTTTGAATCATTATTTGAACTCAGTATTCCAAAGTCCAAGTTCAGTGCTCTTTATATCATTCTGCCTTTCTGAAACCATCTTTTGTCATTTCTTGCATCATTATAGTATTCAAACTGCATTTTTGTACCAAAATTTGGTACATTCCCCATTCTCCAAATTGGTAAATATGTTCATATTTTCCAGTTCTTTGCAATTACAAAAGGATTCCTATATCTTTCTTCATAAGAGTCCTTTTTCTCATTGATCTTTGGGATAGAGGGCTGGTAATGTGTCATTGGGCTAAAGACCTATTAATTAGCACAGTGATATCATTACAAGGAATAAAAAACTCATTTCCCAAAATTTCTGTATAATCCAATACTCCACCAATAATGTTATCAAGTATCTGTTTTCCTCTAACTCCTCTCTTATTTCTCATGTTTGTTTTGTTTTTTCATGCATATAAATGAAATGGATCTGTTTTTTCAATTTTATTTCTCTAATTACTTGAAGCATTTTTTTCATATAACTTTTGCCACAGACATTATTATGGGAAGAGCAAGTAGAATGTATATTTACTCAAGATAATCAGATCAAATTTATTCTTAATCCTTTTTGGATCTTACATTAAACAGATTAGTGGAATATTATGAGTTGCAGAAATTTTGTCTCATTTGGCCTAGTAAGTTTTGTAGGAAATATAATTTTGGTAATAAATATGTGGTTAAGATTTCTATTCTAGTTCCTTATTATAGTCTGAAAATGACCCTGCACTCTTGAAGGCTATATCAGTAGAATATAAGCTCTGACAAGTACTGCCAAATTGGGAACACTTTAAGTCTGTATGGTCAGAATGTTTTTCTATTTTTGAAGAACTAGACTACTTTAGTTTAAAGCAGCTTATCAACGGGTTGACTGTCATGTGATTTTTGAGAGGGTTGGAGAAAGTCACAGAAATGTAGCCAGTTAATATTAAAGTAGACTTTCACTAAACACTAAGCTAATAGAGGGAATACTCTCACAATTAAACTGTTGGTCAAATTTATGTGATAAAGAGAAACTCTTCTTAAAAGAGTAGTCTTTAAGAACTTCTTTCTTAACTTGCCATTTGACAAAAACTGCTGGGAAAACTGGAAAACAGCAGGATAGAAATTAAGCTTAGGGACGGCTAGGTGGCCTGGAGTCAGGAGTACCTGGGTTCAAATCCGGTCTCAGATACTTAATAATTACCTAGCTGTGTGGCCTTGGGCAAGCCACTTAACCACATTTGCCTTGCAGAATCCTAAAAACAAACCCAAAGAAAAAAGAAATTAAGCTTAGACCAACATCTTAAACTGAATGCCAAGATAGGGTCAAAATAGATTTATAATAATAATTTATATAATAAGCGAATTAGAAGAACAAAGAGTAATTTGCCTGCAAGATCTATGGAGAAGGGAATAATTTATGACTAAACAAAAAGAAAGAAAGCATTGCACTAACAAAACCTTTGCAACTAAGAAGGAAAGCAGAAAATTTGGGAAACAATTTTTATAGCAAATGTCTAAGATAAAGACTTAATTTCTTAAATATATCTGTATACATTTAACTGTTTTTTAATATAAGTCATTTTCTAACTGATAAATGGTCAAAAGATATGAATTGACAATTTTTAGATGAAGATATAAATCTATCTATAGTCTTATGAAAATGCTCAAAATCACAACCTATCAGATTGGATAACATGACTAAAAAGAAAAATGATACATGTAGGAGATGTCAGAAAATTGGGACACCAATGCATTGTTGATGGAATTGTAAACTAATTCAACCATTCTGCAGAGCAAATCTGGAACTATGCCAAAACCTAGTAATACCACTACTAGGTCTATATCCCAAAGAGGTTTTTTTAAAACAGGGAAATGACCCATGGGTATGAAAAACATTTATCGAGTCTCTTTTTTGTGAGCCCCAGAAATTGGTGAACAAGTTGTGGTATATAAATGCAATGGAGTACCATTGTGATTTGAGAAATAATGAGCAGCCTGATTTCAGAAAAACCAGGACAGACTTACACAAGCTAATGCCAAGTGAAATGAACAGAAGAAACAGGAGAACATTGTACATGGTAACATCAACAGTGGGTGATGATTGAGTATGATTGATTTAGCTCTCCCCAGCAATATATTGATCCAAGACAATTCCAAAAGACTCATGATGGAAAATGCTGTCCACATCCAAAGAATTGAGGGGTCTCAATGCACATTGAAGCATGCTATTTTCTTTTTTTCCTTTTTTGAAAGATTTTATTTTATTTTGTTTTTACAATTTCCCCCCCATTCTTGCTTCCCTCCCCCCCCACCCCTCACAGAAGGCGTTCTGTTCGTCTTTTCATTGGTTCCATGTTATATACATTGATATCAGTTGAATGTGATGACCAAGAAATCATCCTTAAGGAAGAAATATAAAGTATGAGATTGTAAAATTACATAATAAGATAATGGGTATTTTTCCCCCCTGTAGTCTTTGGTCTTTGTTCAAAGTCCATAATTCATTCTCTGGATACGGATGGTATTCTCCATTGCAGATAGCCCAAAATTGTCCCAGGTTGTTACACTGATGGAATGAGCAAGTCCATCAAGGTTGATTATCACCCCCATGTTGCTGTTAGGGTGTACGGTGTTTTTCTGGTTCTGTTCATCTCTCTCAGCATCAGTTCAGAAGCATGCTATTTTCAATTTTTTTTGTATTTTTTTCCCTTTTGTTCCCTTTCTTTTTTCAAAACATGACTAATAAGTAAATGTTTCATTATTGCACATATATCAAATTGTTTGCTCTTTGAGGAAGTTTGAAATTCAAAATTTTATTTTAAAAAAGAATGTTAAAATTGTCTTTACATGAAATTAGAAAAATAAAACATTATTTAAAAGGGGGGGGAAGATTCTTTCTTAACGTGTTTATTGTTTGAATGAGGCAAATAATACACTAAAGACTCAGTTCATATTGTATCCAGGAATTTAACTTCTTTTTCTATAAAAATTTCCTATAAAAACAGAGAGTGGGGAGAGAAATGATTGAATTCAAAGGGGAAAGAAGGGGTAGGCAAAAGACCTGGGAAAGCACACATTAATTTCACTTTGATCTGTTCTGTACCGTGAGGGATTTATTTCAATTTATTTTCCTTTCAGCTTTGGCTAGATCACAATTCAAGAAAGATGGAGGATTTAAAAATAATTGGAGCTTCGATGATACAGAAGAAAGTGAAGGAGATGCAGAAAAAGAGTAAGGATGTTTTTCTTAGACTTTCTGAAAGAAAATTTTTTTAAATCTGTTTGAGATTTTTCCTCTTAAAAGTTTCAGAAAAGTTTTCCTTTTTTTAAACATGCACTTCATCAACAGTAGTACCCCTGGAGCAAATTAGGATTTTAAGAATAAAAGATTGATTATCCTTTAGGAGGCCATCTGTGTGAGGTGGGAAGGTTGAGGGAAGCTGTAGATAGTTGTTATAATACTAAACAAAAACCAGTAAAATAAAGAAGTAAAAAAAGTATCAATGAAACATTTTAAAAAATTCACAGAAGAGAATCAAAGTTCAAAAGGGAATCCACATAATATGGACAGTTTTCATTATTAGCATGTTAAATGTAATAGTTATTTTAAAATTACAAGGACCAGAAGTTAAGTTTCATATACACTCTTCTGTTCTTTATATATTGAAAAGTAATTAAAATACATCATCTTTTTTATGAAATTTTTTTATTTATTTAAGGCAGTGGGATTGAGTGACTTGCCCAGGTTCACACAGCTAATGTGTCTTGAGGTCAAATTTGAACTCAGGTCCTCCTGTCTCCAGGATCAGTACTCTATCCACAGTGCCACCTAACTGTCCACCTTATAAACTATTTTTAATGCTAAAGTTATGTAAGAAATGTTTCCTGTTTTTAATACCAAGATCAAGAAATTAATAAAAAAAATAATGGGTCTTTTGTCAGAGTATAATAGAAAATATACATCATGGTAAATGTTGGATTTTTTTTAAAAGCACATTTAAGCACAAGAAAGAGTAATTTCCTGTGTGTTGTTGCTGAGGCCCATTTCAGAACGTGTTTTTTCTATAAGGTAGTGCCTTGTATGACAGTTTTATTAACAAAAGTATTGAGAACAAGGACAATTGTGAGACAGATACTAAGTTTGCAGCTGTAAAAAAAAATGCTAAGATGACCAAATTGGTCCATTTTCTAGCATTTAATTTTTGTATAAAATGCTAAGATGACCAAAGTGGTCCATTTTTTAGCATTTAATTTTTGTATAGGACTAAGGATTTTGAGCTTTATATCTTAGAAATCCTAATACCTAGAACTATTTGGTCACTAATGGACCAACTGTATGTTATCTTGACGTGACTCAATTGTTTCAAATACAGATTTTGGTTTCTTACTATAAACTAGAGGCAAGTCATTTTTTTCTCACCGTGAGTGAGAGGCAAGTCATTTTACAGCAGAGATACTTTTTTGGAACAATAGATTAGTCTTTTTGGGGAAATGATGTAAAAACTTCAATTTATTGAACTATTATTTAAACAAATTAACACATATTGAGTATCATCTTAGCTATGGTACTTGTGTGTCACCTTTGACATTAGTTGTCATTTCACCAAATTGGAGATTTCATTTGACAAACTCTTAAGAGTCTTTTACATATATTAATTCTAATGATTCTATGTGGTATTGTGGTACGGGCTTCTTTTATAAGAATGAGACTAATAATTAAGGGAAACATTTCACCTTAAGAATTTTCTTGAAAAAAATTTTACATTCAGCTAAATCTTCTATATAGTATGATAGAAAAGTTTTTGTTTGTAGATTGAGAGCCTATGATATTGGTCAATTCACCTTTTCTCCCTCATTTTACTCTTAAGGGAATTGGGCAAGGCAGACTTTTAAAGGTCCTTTCAAGTTCTAAGACTGACTATCTCTGTTTCCTTTCTACTGTGTGTTAGAATTTCAAATTATAAATTTGTGAGTTTATTACTGTTCCTTGAGAACCAGCCTAGCTAACTGGCAGTATAATTGCCAATTAATTACCACTAAATTGATCTCTGATTATTTGATTATTTGACTGGTAGCAAGCTCTGAAGCAAATAAAAATTTTATAATGACCCTCTGTCCTTATCATTCTCCTATTTCTAAAGTGACAGTGACATAAAAAGGAGAAAAGAGCTATTATGATTTGCACAGTTTTTAAAAAAAATTTATTTAAGGCCATGGGGTTAAGTGTCTTGCCCAAGCTCATACAACTAGGCAATTATTAAGTGTCTGTGGCCAGATATGAACTTAAATCCTCTTGATTCCACAGTTGGTGTTCTATCAACTGCACCACCTAGCTGCCCCTTGCACAGTTTTTGATATCTTATAAATGTATACTTTTGGTACTCAATAAATTTGAGACTCTAGAGTCAGAAAATCTGTGCTCAAATACTGCTTTTGATATTTGCCTATCTGACCTTGGGAAAGTCATTTAAGACCATTTTGATCCTTGTTATCCTTTTCATTAAATGTGGGCTTTGGACTAGATGGCTCTTGAGGTCTCTGAGTTTTAGGTCTATAATACCATGATTCTTTAACCTTTATTTAGTGATACTGCTGGAGGACTGATTCATATTAACTTTTACTTTTTTACTATGATTGAGAACACAACAATACTGTACAGCTAATGGAAGGATGATCAACAGGTAATTCTTGGAAAGAAGATCAAGGAGTTCCATACAGAAATAAAAAGAAACTTCCATTGAATGAGACACTCGATCACCTCATTGCTGTACTAGCTTTCAAACTTTTATAAAAGACGCCATGGAAATTATCACCTGCAATAGCTCTGGTGTGGGTCTGGACATGAATTTCCAAGAGTCAGGTCAGGTAGACAAACATATCCAAACATAAAAGGTTGGGAAGTGAAAATCTACCAATTTTATTTTTGGAAACTCAGACTTTTTATAGCAAAAACTTATCTCAGGAATGACCGCTTAAAAGAGACCCAGTTTTACAAGTTCCTGGGTAAATTTTCAATATTTGTTCTTAGAAAACTGCATGCTTCTCTTATCAAAGAAACCTTTTACAACCATCCTGGAGCCACAGATAATCCTAGGTCAGGGTTCACTGGTGAGCCAACAGATCCACACAATGAACAATTATCCCATACATACCTTTGATGAAGAAGATCACCAAGGATATGTGAATATCACTCCCTGGGGCTGGCCCTCTACAGAAAATAATTGTTGCTTCTGTGAGAATATGATATCCATGACAAGAAATGAAAATGTAGAGAAATTTCAGAAGGATACAATAAGACCCTTCTATTAAATCAACATATACTTTAATGCCCAGGAATCTAGAGCAAATGCAATAAGGGAAGGATGGTGGAAAGTATATTGCAGTATATGGTTTAGGAATAAGAAGAATGGTAGATTTATGATGCACAATTCTGTAACAGTAATACCTAATTCAAGAATATAATTAGAAGTGCAAGAAATGATCAGTTAAAAATATCACCCCCAAAATGATAGTAATGTTATTTTATATACCAGAAATGACTGATGGCTCATGTGGAAGTTTATATCTGAATCAGCTGCCAATAAGTCATAGCATTGATTTGTTAGATCAAGTCAGCCTACTACAATATGAAGACCACTGGCTCTAAAATTGAAGGACACACAGTCAGATTCCATTTGTCTACAGTAGTTTACAAATTCACATATGTGGTTATAAATATAATGCATATTAAGATATAATTAGATTCACAGGAGGCAACCATTTGATAAGATTTGAAGATGAAAATATGATATATCTCTGATGAGATGGAGAAATACAGCAATGGGGGTTTGTGGTTCTTGAGGTAGACCTTAAAGAAAGAAAAGAACATCTGATGGTAGAAATGTACAGAGGAAATGTCTAGGCCTGGGTTTAGAAGAATGGAGTAGATCAAGGGGGAATCCTGTGACATAAGTAAGATAGGTAAATGGATCATAATTATTTATTCAAGTCTTTACCTTGAATGACAGGAGTTCTTTATTGGATATATGATGGGTGGTGTTTTTTTATGATCACAAATGTTTGGATGATGTTTTTGATCACAGAAATGAGGTGACAAACATATAGTCCTGTGATACTCAAGTGAAATACTCTTATCTCGCTACTCTGAACATTTTCTCCCACTGGGTTTCCTCCATGTATAGAATGCTTTTTCTCTTCACTACACTTTCTGACTTCCCTCAAATCTTCACCTTTGGTAAGATTTTTTCCAATTCCTAGTAAGGATAGTACTCTTTTTTTTTTTTGGACTTAAAAGATTTTATTTATTTTGAGTTTTACAATTTTTCCCCTAATTTTACTTCCCTCCCCCTACCCCCCCAACAGAAGGCAATTTGCCAGTCTTTACATTGTTGCCATGGTATACATTGAAAGGATAGTATTCTTAAGGCACACACCTTTAATTTGTCCTATATAAAGCTTTTACATGCCCATTTGTGCATTATTGTCTCCTTTGAAATGTAAACACGGTGGGGGGGGGGCTAGGTGGCTCAGAGGTTAGAGCACTGGCCCTGAAGTCAGGAGGGCCCAGTTCAAATTCTGCCTTAGACACTTAATGATTACCTAGCTGTGTGGCCTTGGGCAAGCCACTTAACTCCATTTGCCTTGCAAAAAAAACCTAAAAAAGAAAAAAAAAGAAATGTAAACACCTTGAAGGCAGGGACTGTTTTTTGTCTTTCTTCATATCCCCAGCATTGTGCCTGGCAAATAGAAAGCACTTAATAAATGCTTGTTAATTGTCCAGTGCATTAGGAATATCACTTGACCAGTGTGAAAGCCAGTCAAAGAGGAAAGAAATTGGTGGCAGAGCTGTGAAGTATTCCAGAGCTAAGCATATATATTGTCTTGCTTCCTTTTTTTCTTTTTTATTCCTTGTACATATGCTGATGCCCTTTCCATAACTATAGCTGATCTAGCATATACCTTAGTTTACAAGTATATAAGTGATGGGGCACCTGGTTAGCATACTGGATAGAGCACAGACCCTGGAGTCAGGAGGACCTAAGTTCAAATGCAACTAGCTGTGTGATCTTGGGCAATTCACTTAACCCATCTCTCCCTAAGGTTTTCTGGTACCCCAAAGGAAGCTTTGCTAGCTCTGCTACTACCTCCAGCCCCCCCCCCCCCATTTTAGGGGATTCCTTATATCCTCATTTCATTTAATCGCTTTACAAATTAACTATTTAAAAGGAATATTGACTTCAGAGGTATATAAGAACAAATCTACAAACATCCTTCTTCATAATTGAGAATATAAACACATATTACTCACTTTCTCCCCGCCCCCCCCCCCCCCCCCCCCCCCCAGTCTCAGGGAAGAAATGGTAACTGTTCTCATTGCATAGCCATGTGCACATGCTTACTGCAGTGACCAACCTGGCATCCTGCCTCCAAGATTGATATGGCTGAATCAGTCTAGAAAATAAACTGCCTCATCTAGAACTGAAAAAGACAAAACAGGACAAAATCACAGGCCGTCCATAGAGCCTAAAAGGGGGAGAAAAAAACTATTCTTTCACCTTACTTGGTTCTGTTCATGGTACCCATATTTTAGGGTGAATGATCTTCACTCTACTCCCTTAGACCTACTATATGCTGCCAGAAAGAGAGAGAAGTCAATCTAGGTTGGTAGTTTTAAAGGCATAGTCTGTAGAAAAGTTTGCTCCCACCCCCATGGTAATGGAATGCAGAATGACTTCTTCCAGAAACAGGTCCTTTTATCAGCCTTGTTCACATGCCAATCTATTATTTCAAATAGAAATGGATGTTAGTTACTGTTTCCATCTGCCCAAGCAGAAAGAGTTCCAAATTTTCTTTTGCTTGGGGCAACAAAAATTCAGAATTTAGGAGAATTATGGGACATAATTCAAAGAAGCAAAAGGATATGTAAGCTATCTATGGGGAAAATGTCAATATAATGGTATGTGGGAGTACGAATTTAGGTGTTAAAATATCTAAAGTTCTTTTCCCAGAAATTTGAGTTTGTTTACTAGAAGTTATTAGAGTAATTTAAGATGTTGCTGATTTAAGCTATATTTAATGCATGGAAAAACTTACAGTATTTAATCACGCAAGGCAAAAATACTGAGTAATAGCCAAGAGAAAATGACAAGTGATAGAAATATTAAAAGGTTAAAAATGAATTTTGAAGCAACATTGAGGGGGAGGAAAATGTAGGAAATAGTGAAATTATGAAAGTGAATATGGAAAACATAAATGGACTAGAGAGTAGATAAAGATGAACTATGAAATCGTCATCTTCCATTTAAGGAGACAGGAGAGACATCTCAGATAATTCATTTTTCAACCAATTATATTCATTTTTAACATTTTGTACTCATTTTTGAAGATAGGCAAACTGAACACAGTTCCTGATGCCTAGTAAGTGCTGAATTAATATTGATGAAGTGAGTGACCACCTATAAAGGTATTTTGAAAGGTTATGGTGATTAAAAATAAATATATTCTCACTGTTTGAGGTTGCTCTATGTAAACAAAAGGAAAGCTGTTTCCCAGTGTAAAAATAACCAACCAGTCAAACAATGATGATGATGTTTATTCTTTGTTTTTTTTTAATTTTTATAAAAGATATTTGAGTTTTACAATTTTCCCCCAATCTTGCTCCTCTCCCCCCCCCCCCCCCCCCCCCGGAAAGCAATCTGTCAGTCTTTACTTTGTTTCCATGTTGTACCTTGATCCGAATTGGGTGTGATGAGAGAGAAATCATATCCTTAAGGATGAGACAAGACATCTAAGAAGTAACAAGATTAGACAATAAGATAGCTGTTTTTTTCTAAATTAAAGGGCATAGTACTTGAACTTTGTTCAAACTCCACAGCTCCTTATCTGGATACAGATGGCACTCTCCTTTGCAGACAGCCCAAAATT
This sequence comes from Macrotis lagotis, assembly GCF_037893015.1. Lineage (NCBI taxonomy): Eukaryota > Metazoa > Chordata > Mammalia > Peramelemorphia > Peramelidae > Macrotis > Macrotis lagotis. The sequence continues at coordinate 63,394,030 of NC_133662.1, forward strand.
GTTCCCGATTGTTGCACTGATGGAATGAGCGAGTCCATCAAGGTTGATCATTGCCCCCATGTTGCTGTTAGGGTGTATAGTGTTTTTCTGGTTCTGCTCATCTCACTCAGCATCAGTTCATGCAAATCCCTCCAGGCTTCCCTGAAATCCAGTCCTTCCTAGTTTCATATCCTTTGTTCTTGAAGAAGACCATGACATCAAGGAGGTGATGCCAGGGCTGCTAACTCAGCAACTTAACTTTCTCCTCTAGAGCCATCTGGGTCTAGTGGTCCTGGATTTGAGACAATCAGGGTGAAGGGACTTGCTCAGGGTCACACAGTTAATAAGTGTCAAGTTTCTGAGGCCATATTTGAACCAAAGTCCCCCTGATTTCAGAATTGGTGTTATCTACTGTACTATCTAGCTACCCAAGTCAAACAGTAAGCATTTGTAAGCATCTACTACAGAAGTGACAATCCAGCAAGTGGTCCACAACACACTCCTATATAAAAAGAAATTAAGGGGCAGCTAGGTGGCGCAGTGGATAAAGCACTGGCCCTGGAGTCAGGAGTACCTGAGTTCAAATTGGGCCTCAGACACTTAATAATTACCTAGCTTTGTGGCCTTGGGCAAGCCACTTAACCCCATTGCCTTGCCAAAAAAAAGAAAAAACCCATCAAAACACAAATTCTTATTAATATATGATTTTCTGAGTCAAATTGCAGCTCACAAGTATCTTATATATGGTTTAATGACCCCTGTTTCTGTCTGAATTTGACACTAATAATTTACTACATGTTGTGTTAATGGCTGGAGATGACTTTTTATCACTACTGCCATTTCTTCCTCTTTTTTCTTCCCTCTTCTTTCTCTTCTTCCTTCCCCCTTTCCTCCTCCTTAGTTGATCCAGATCCAACACTAAAAAGTAGGTGCTGTTGTTATCCTTACTTTTATAGAGAAGAATCTGAGGCAGACATGTTTTGCCCAGAGTTACACAGCTTTGGGGCCAGATTTGAGTTCTGATCTTCCTGACTTAGATCTAGAATGTTATTCCTCCCACTACCTGTAAATACAAAGAAAAAGTACAAAGCAAGGGTTAAAAAGTATTTTTTTAATTTCTTTTTTCTCCTACCTTTATTTCTTTTTAATTAAAGATTTTGAGTTTTACAATTTTCCCCCATCTTACTTCCCCCCCTCCACAGAAAGCAATTTGTTCCTCTTTACGTTGTTTCCATTTTGTACATTGATCCAAATTGAATGTGATGAGAGAGAAATTATATCCTTAAGGAAGAAGCATAAAGGATAAGAGATAACAAGATCAGACAATAAGATATCAAATTTTTTCTAAATTAAAGGGAATAGTCTTTGAACTTTGTTCAAACTCCATGCTCTTTATCTGAATACAGATGGTATTCTCCATTGCAGACAGCCCAAAATTGTCCCTGATTGTTGCACTGATGGAATGAACAAGTCCATCAAGATTGATCGTTGCCCCCATGTAGTTGTTAGGGTATACAGTGTTTTTTTGGTTCTGCTCATCTCATTCAGCATCAGTTCATGCAAATCCCTCCAGGCTTCCCTGAATTCCCCTCCCTCCTGGTTTCTAATAGAACAGTAGTGTTCCATGACATACATATTGCCACAGTGTGTGAAGGACATTTACTTGATTTCCAATTCTTTGGCACCACAAACAGGGCTGCTATGAATATTTTTGTACAAGTGATGTTTTTACTCTAAAAGGTAATTTTTTTCCTAAAAGGTATTTTTAAAGCAGATATATTTCTTGCTCTCAAGAAGCTTTAAAGTTTTAAAACTTTTTATTCCATTGACAAAATTTTATTTTCTTTCCCTGCCAGTGAGGACAATGACACCTGTTCTCCCCCCCCCCCCCGAAAAGAAAAAAATAGAAAAACAAAATTCCTGTGACAAATAATTATAGACAAGTAAAACATACAGTTAGGGGAACCATATCCTGACTCTATCACAGTTAGGGGGTAAATTAATGTGCTTCATGACCAGAGGTCTGGAAATGAGTTAGTCATTTTACCTTTCAAAGTTTTTCTTCTGATATTTTGAAGTTAATAAGAACTTCAAAGGTCTTATGTCTTAAAAAGATTTTTTTATATTGTTAATCTGTATCCATCACTTCATCAGTATTGTTAACATTTATACTGTAATTTTTCAACCATTGGGCTCCCACTTAATTTCTGATTGTCACTTTAAAAATTTTGCTATATTTTTATACGAATGATTTCCTCTTTTAAACATTGGGAGATAGGCCTAGAAGAAGTATTGACAAATGAAAGGCCTATCCCCCAATATATTTCCTTTTATGTCTAGGTTATGTGTCCATTTTGGCCTTATCTTGGTAAATGATGTAAAGATAATTGGGTTATACCCAATTTCTGCCAGACTGCTTTCTAGTTTTCACAATAGTTTTTTAAATATTGAATTCTTGTTTCAAAAGCTGAGATCTTTGCATTTATTAAACACAGGGTTGCTATGATATTTATATCTACTGTGTTCCTCTGATCCAACTTTCTATTTCTTAGATAGTACCAGAGTTTTAATTATTATGACTACCTTATAATATATATTAAAATCTGGAATATTAAACCTTTTTGTGTTTATTTTTTAAAATAATTATTTAAAAAAATTTTTGCAATAAAATAATTTTGATATTCTTGACCTTTGAATTTTATTTTATTTTTCTCACTCAGTAAAATAGAGGGGTTTTTTTTGGTAATTTAATTGAAATGACATTGAATGTGTATTAGTTTAGGTAGAATCACCATTTTTGTTATATTAGTTCTGCTTACCCATGAACAGTTAACAGATCTCCAATTTTTTAAATCTGATTTTATTTGTATAAAAATGTTTTATAATTATATTCATGTAGTTCCTGGGTTTGTCTTGACAGATATACTCCCAGGTATTTATGCTGTCTGTGGTTATTTTTAATGGGGTATCTATTACTATCTCTTGCAAGACTTTGTTGATGATGTATGGAAATACTGATGATTTATTTTTTTTTGTTTTATTACTTGCTAAAATTAGTTTCAGCTAGCTCTTTAGTTGAATCTGTAGGATTTTCTAAATATAACTTTAAATCACCTGCAAAAAGAGATAGTTTTATTACCTTGTTATCTATTTTGGTTCCTTAAATTTCTTTCTCTTATTGCTATTGCTAGTATTTATAGAAGCATCTCCCAAAGTACCACTATAAATATTTTGCTGTATATGGAAGATTTCTTCTAATCTTGAAATTCACTGGAGTCTAAACTTATTAATGGAGTATCTTGTTCAAAAGTTATAGACAGTTTGGTCATATTATTTGCATAATTCCAAATAGCTTTCCAAAATGATTATTATCCCATTTCACAGCTTTGTCAACAATGTATTAGTGTGTCTTTCATTCTATAATTCCTCCACTTTGATTATTGTCATTTTTTATTTTCTTTGCCAATTTGTATGGTATGAGATGAAACCTTTTGATTTATGAGGTTTTTTTATTATTGGTGATTGGTGTAGCATTCTTTCAAGTAGTTGTTATATATAGAAATGATTATTTATGTAGGTTTATTTTATATCTTGCTACTTTGCTATATTGTTTTTAGGTTTTTTAGTTTTTTGTTTTTTGTTTTTTTTGACAAGGCAAATGAGTTTAAGTGGCTTGCCCAAGGCCACACAGCTAGGTAATTATTAAGTGTCTGAGACCGGATTTGAACCCAGGTACTCTTGGCTCCAAGGCCAGTGCTTTATCCACTACGCCACCTAGCCGCCCCTACTTTGCTATATTGTTTAAAGAACTGTTCATTTCCTTTTTGTGTGTGTGTGTGTGTGTGTGTGTGTGTGTGTGTGTGTGATAGAAAAGATTTTCCCCATTATTGTTATACTTCTTATCCTAGGTATCTTGGTTTTATTTGGGTGAAGCTTTTTAATTTCATGTAATCAAAGTTGCTCATTTTGTCTTTTGTAATTGCCCTTTTCTCTAGGTGGCATGGTGGGTAGAGTGCCAACTTGGAGTCAGGAAAATGGGAGTTCTTCTAATCCAGTTTTAGATACTTGACACTTAACTAGCTATGTGACTTTGAACTAGCTATATGATTGCCTCACATTCAGGGCCCACCTCCTATCATCCTTATTCATATTTTGCCCCTGGATCCAGAGGTCTCTGGAGTAGAAAGTGGGACTGTGATTTAGCACAGCACCCCCTCACTCAGATCAGTTCATGTGGTTGTGGCATCATCTCCTTGATGTCATGGTCTTCTTTGAGATGAAAGGATGAACAAAGATCTTCATAAACACACACACACACAAACACACCTGTCTACCATAGTATGTATACTTAATTGTATTTATTAGTTCTTTCTCTCGAGATTAATAACATCTTTCATAGCCCTTTTTAGTTGATTTGATTATTTATAATAAGCAACATAACTTAAATCATTTACATTGGCCCTTTGTACAATAGAGCTATTACTGTATACATGGTTAAGCTTATTTCACTCTTCATTATTTCATGCAAATTTTTCCATGTTTTTCTAAAATCAGCCTACTTACCATTTCTTGTGGCACACATTGGTCTTTAATATTAATGCAAGTGTTTTGTGGAATACCTGCATACTATTCCCCCCTCCCCCACATTCTTTTTAAAAAAATCATATACAGTGATTTTTTCACAATTTAAATTCTTTTACTTTATCAAATACTGAGTTGTTGAGCTCCATAGATGTTTCCTCTTTATCCTCATTACTTTTCATCATTTTCCCCTTGATGTTCTAAACTTTATGCTTTTTCAAAACAATTTTATTACTGTTTTACCCAATTTGTTAAAGTTACCTCTTATAATTTGATCCATATAGCATTAGAAATCCATATTAAAGAACACTTTGTAATTGAATTTATATAATTTTTTTTGTACCTTTGGTAGAGCAGTCTTCAGATATTTTATGCATTTTGTAATTATTTGAAATGGGATCTTTCAATTTTTGCTGCTTGAGTTTTGTCAATATTATGTAGAAGGAATGAGAATTTTTTGAGAGTTTATTTTGTAGCCTGCAGTTTTGGCAGCAGATACTTATTATATTGTGATCTTTGCTGATTTTCAAGAATTTTCTTAACATCATATAACCATCCAGTAGTTATAGATTTTATCATTATTTCCTCTTGTTGCTCCCATTTCTAGAATTATATGTCTATGTATTATATATATTATATGTCATAATAGTGGGGAGTGTGGTCATCCTTACTTTGTACAATTATTAGCATAAAGGAATATCATTCTTTGACAAAAGCCTTTTCTGCATCTATGGAACAGATTATATGCATTTGAATGTTTAGATTTTAATATGATAAATCATGTCAATTGTTTTTGTAGTGTTGAAGTATCCTTGAGTCCCTGGAACAAATCCCATTTGGGCATAATGAATGATTTTGGGGTAAATTAATCTGTCTGATGGATTTTGTTAAAAATTTTTAGTCATTATTCTGTAAGATTATGCAGACTTGGGGGGAATGCAAAAAAGGGGGCAAAAAATAAACCCAGCCCTCAAGGATATGTCCCTAGTTTTCCTTCCTTCCTTTTTCTCTGGCTTAGCAACTATCTTTGTCTCATAAAAGAATTTTGGTAGGTGATTGTTTCCATAGTATGCATTGATCTAAGTTGGATGTGAAGAGAGAGAAATCATATTTTTAAGGAAGAAACATAAAGTATGAGATAGCAAAATTACATAAGATAACATGGAATATCATATTTTAAGCCTTACAAGCCCTTAATGTAGAAACTGTTAAATCTTATGTTAGTCTGACTGTAGTTCCGTGATATTTGAACTTTTTTCTTTCTGACTGCTTATAATATTTTCTCCTTGACTTGAGAGTTCTGAAATTTAGCTGTAATATTCCTGACAATTTTCACTTTTGGATTTCTTTCAGGAAGTTATTGGTGGATTCATTGAATTTCTATTTTACCCTCTGCTTCTAGGATATCAGGAAAATTTCCTGGATTATTTTTCTTTTTTTAAAAATTAATTAATTTCTTTTTTGAATTTTACAATTTTCCCCCAAGTCTTGTTTCCCTCCTCTCACCCCCACCCCCCGCCAGAAAGCAGTCTGTTGGTCTTTAGATTGTTTCCAATCTACACATTGATCTAAATTGATTGGGATGACAGAGACATCATATCCTTAAGGGGAAAAAAATAAAATATAAGTGATAGGAAGATTATATAATAAGTTTTTTTTTAATTAAAGATAATAGTCTTTGATCTTTGTTCAAACTCCACAGTTCTTTCTCTGGATACAGGGGGTATTCTCCATTGCAGACAGCCCCAAATTGTCCCTGATTGTTGCATTGATGGAATAAGCAAGTCCATCAAGGTTGATCATCATCCCTATGTTGCTGTTAAGTTGTACAGTATTTTTCTGGTTCTGCTCATCTCAGCATCAGTTCATGCAAATCCCTCCAGGCTTCCCTGAATTCCCATCCCTCTGGGTTTCTAATAGAACAATAGTGTTCCATGGCATGCATATATATGTGTCTGTGTGTGTGTGTTTGTGTGTATACACACCACAGTTTGCTAAGCCATTCCCCAATTGAAGGACATTTACTTGATTTCCAATTCTTTGCTACCACAAACAGGGATGCTATGAATATTTTTGTAGAGTGATGTTTTTACCCTTTTTCATCATCTCTTCAGGGTATAGACCTAGTAGTGGTACTGCTGGATCAAAGGATATGCACATTTTTGTTGCCTTTTGGGCATAGTTCCAGACTGCTCTCCAGAAAGGTTGGATGAGTGCAACAGCTCCACCAACAATGTATTAGTGCTATAACTTGATTTTAACTCTTCGTTAAGTTGGAGCTCTGCTTCCAAGGTAGCAGAGACACTGTCCCAAGCTTTTGAAGGTTTTTGCTGCTGTTTTCAAGGATACCCCCAGGAACCTCAATTCCTCCAGCTCCTCCAGCTTCCACCAAGAAGCTCAAACTATTCTCCTGGCCTGTGTTCTTGTTTGTGGATGACCACAAGCACTCTCCTCTTCCTTGGAATCATTAGGAGAGTACCTGCTCCACCATGGCAGTAAAACGCCTTTTCCTGAGACTGGGGTATCAGACTATGACCTGAATCTGAGAATGGACAAAGCAACAGAAATAGCAAAGAGACTTCTGCAATCTGCCCTGACCTCCCCTTGCCATAAGTGAGTTGGGTACTCTAGAAGCAACTTCTAGGGGGCTCCCTGCCAGGTGGATCCCCAGTCCTGCTTCTGGTTCCCAGGGCTGAGTCTGCATTGAAACCTGTGCTGACCTGGGCTCTGCATTGACTCTGGTATAACAGTTTTCATACTGAGCTTCCCATACTGAGCTTTTCCCTGGGCTGTGAGGTTTAGAAACGGCCCTGCTGCCACAGACCCTATGGCCCCAGGAACTGTTCCTGGATGGCTGGAGCTGGTTTGCTCTGGCAAGGCTGTGCTGTGCTGGAGACCCTTTCTAACCTTGCTGTAATAGACCTTTCCCATGGATCTTCGAAGCTGCTTTGGGGCTGGAAAATAGTTTCACTCAGTTTTTTTTAGGGGGGGTTGCCACTCCAGAATTTGGCTAGTCATTATTTAAAGATATTTGGAGTGGTTTGGGGGAAAGCTTGCATGAGTTCTGCCTCCACTACACCATCTTGACTCTACCTTTGTTCTCTTTTTCTACTATAAACATAGATTTGTATCTTTCTATAGTTACTTTAACTTAATCCTTTGACTGTCTTTCCTAGCTCTCCCAATCAACCCTTACCATCCCCACCCATTTGTTGCTCCTTTCTCTATGGGATTTTGCATATTATTTTATTTTCATAATTCTTCCTTTTCCCTCTAAATTAAAGTAGATTATTCCCTTCATAGTCCTATTCATTAGTTTTTAATATTTTTTTGCACCTTTTTCCAGAAAAGATTTTTCTTCTTTTCTTCATTATCCAAATTCTCTTTCTGACTATTCAAGACTTTCATGTTCTGGTCAAGAGCCCTATAATTATCTAATTTCTATTTTCTTTATTCCACATGGAATCAGTTTCTGAGGTATCCTGTGTTCTTTTCTAAGCATTTTTTTCTGTCTCTTTTAGAGTTTGCTACATAAATCCTCCTTTTCTTTTGTGCCTCACTTCTAGAGCAATAGCATTTCCTGTTACAGGACACTGTCCTTCCATAGGACCTCTTCCCTACCACTCTGTCCCTGATTATGCAGACCACTCCTGATCTTTAAGACCATTCTCCACAGCATTTCCCTTGGCTTTCTTTTCCTCTTTTACCTCAAAACATATCCCAGATAAAAATAAGTCTTTTCTAGAACCACACCAAAAAACAATTCTTCACAAACCATCATCTTCTTTTACCTTTTTTATTGTGGTTATTCAGTCATTTTATTTGTACCTTGGCATTGATTTGCCATTTCCTTCTTCAGCTCATATTACAGATGAGAAGGTGAGGCGATTTGGGTTGAGTGACTTGCCCAGGGTCACACAGCTGGTCTTTTTGGAGTCATATTGGAACTCTTAAAAATAAATCTTCCTGATTCCAAACTCAGTGCCTTATCAACTGTGTCACCTAGCTACTCAGCATCTCCTACTTCCCTCACACCCCATTACTTGTAGGTGAAGAATGTTCATTGATGGAAACTTTTTAACCACCAAAGTAAGGACGCCCTTCCCCTTCCCATTTTTAGCCCTCCCTCCTTACCATTACTCTGTAGGCTATTTTTGAGAGATTGGGGGGATAACCTTCCCCTCATTGCCAGTCCTTGATTTGACCAGTGCATATCACTTACTCCCCTCTATCCTCTTGTTCTTTAATCCCAATCCCCCACTTTCATGCACCCTTTCATTTTGTACGTAGACCCTCAAAAACTTGATTCACCTATAGTTAGGCAGTATATAGTCAAGTTCATAATGCCCCAGACAAGTCTCTTCTCTGCAGCTGCTACCTTACTTCCATCTTCATGTCTCCTTGTGTACATTTAGAAAGAATTTTCATACTAGCCTTTATTTTCAGTGTTGCTGTCATCTTTGATTGCTGCATTCATTCATTGTTTCTACATTTCTTTTGCCTGAGATATTCAAGAAGCAAATCATTTCTTAGGTTTTGTTTTTTGTTTTTCAAGAGTATTTCAAAATATTGAAGGAATTAGAATGGGAGGGAAGAGACAAAACTCACTCTTATCTAAAAAAACTACTAGAAATAATTAGCAACTTTAGCAAAGTTTACAGGATATAAAATAAACTCATACAAATTCGCGACATTTCTATATGTGACTAGCAAGATATAGCAGAAAGAGCTAGAAAGAAATCTCATTGGAAGTAACTTCAGACAATATAAAATACCTGGGAGTCTATCTGCTGAGACAGACTCAAAAACTTTTCGAAAACAATTACAAAACACTTCTCACACAAATAAAATCAGATTTAAATAACTAGACAAACATCAACTGCTCATGGATAGGCCAAGCTAATATAATAAAAATGACAATGCTACCAAAACTAAATTACCTGTTTAGTGCCCTACCAATCAGAATTACTTTAATGATTTAGAAGAAGTTGTAAGTAAATTCATATGGAGAAATAAAAAGTCAAGAATTTCCAGGATTCATTAAAAAAACTGCAAAAGAAGATGGCTTAGCCTTAACAGATCTAAAATTATATTATAAAGTATCAGTCATCAAAACTGGTATTGGCTAGGAAATAGAGTGGTGGACCAGTGGAATAGACTAAGTGCGATAGCAGGAAATGATTATAGTAATCTGCTGTTTGATAAACCCAAAGAGTCCAGCTATTGGGATAAAGACTCTCTTTTCAATAAAAACTGTTGGGGAAATTAGAAGTTAGTATGGAAGAAATTTAGATTAGACTGAAACTCAGATTAGACCAACACCTCACACACTATACCAAGATAAGATCAAAATGGATACAGGATTTAGACATAAAACACAATATTAAAAGTAAACTTGAAGATCAAAGAGTAGTTTACCTGTCAGATCTGTGGAAAGGGAAGCAGTTTACGACCAATGAAAAGATAGAGAACATCATTGAAAACAAACTAGACAATTTTTTTTTGCAAGGCAGTGGGGTTAAGTGGCTTTCCCAAGGCCACACAGCCAGGTAATTAAGTGTCTGAGGCAGGATTTGAACCCAGGTACTCCTGACTCCAGGGCCGGTGCTCTATCCACTGAACCACCTAGCCGCCCCTAGACGATTTTGATTACATTAAATTAAAAAAGATTTTGCACAGATAAAAGCACTGTAACCAAGATCAGAAGAAATGTAGTAAATTGAGAAACAATTTTTTACAACTAGTATTTCTGACAAAGGACTCATGTCTAGAATATATGGAGAACTGAGTCAAATTTTCAAAAAAAAAATAGCCATTCCCCAATTGACAAATGATCAAAGGATATGCAAAGGCAATTTACAGCTGAGGAAATCAAAGCAATCCATAGCCATATGAAAAATTGTTCTAAATAATTACTTATTAGAGAAATGCAAATTAAAGCTTCTCTGAGGTACCACCTCACACCTGTCAGACTGGTCGATGTGACCAGAAAGGGCAATAATCAATGTTGGAAGGGCTGTGGGAAATCTGGAAATCTGTGAACTCATTGAACCTTTCTGGAGAGGAATTTGGAATTATGCCCAAAGGACAACAAAAATGTGCATACCCTTTGATCCAGCAATACCACTACTGGTTCTATACCCTGAAGAGATGTTGAAAAAGGGTAAAAACACTCTACAAAAATATTCATAGCATCCCTGTTTGTGGTAGCAAAGAATTGGAAATCAAGTAAATGTCCTTCAATTGGGGAATGACTTAGTAAGCTGTGGTATATGTATGTCATGGAACACTATTGTTCCATTAGAAACCAGGAGTGATGGGAATTCAAGGGAAGCCTGGAGGGATTTGCATGAATTGATGTTGAGTGAGATGAGCAGAACCGGAAAAACAGTATACACCTAACAGCAACAAGGGAGTGATGACCTACCTTGATGGACTGCTCATTCCATCAGTGCAACAATCAGGGACAATTTTGGGGGATCTGCGATGGAGAATACCATCTGTATGCAGAGAAAGAATTGTGGAGTTTGAACAAAGACCAAAGACTATTAGCTTTAATTTAAGAGGGGAAAAACCCGTTATCTTACTGTGTAATTCTGCTATCTCTTATACTTTATTTTTCTTCCTTAAGGATAGGATTTCTGTCTCAGCACATTCAACTTAGATCAATGTATACCATGGAAACATGAAGACTAACAAACTACCTTCTATGGGGGAGGGAGGAAGATTAGGGGGAAAATTGTAAAACTTAGGTTTTTGCAAGTCAGTGGGGTTAAATGGCTTGCCCAAGGCCACACAGCTAGGTAATTATTAAGTGTCTGAGGGGGGATTTGCTCTATCTACTGGACCACCTAGCCGCCCCAAAATAAATAAAATCTTTTTTAAAATTTATTGTATTTTTTATATTTAATATTCTCATTTTGTACAAATAATGTTTTTTATACATTAATAAAATATTCTTGTTTAAGAGTAAACAAAATACCCCCTCCCCCAAAAAAATATAGACTTGCTTGAGCGATAAAGTAAAGGGGAGAGAAAAAAAATTTAAAATAAAAAAAATAGTGATAATTGTAGGTATGGCCAGGTGGCACAATAGACAGAGCACCAACCCTGGAGCCAGGAGCACCTGAGCCCATATCCGGCCCCATACACCCAATAATCACCTAGCCGTGTGACATGCAAGCCACCTCAACCCCATTGCCCTGCAAAAACCAAAAAAAAAGAAAGAAAACCCAAAATAAAATAAAATAGTAATAATAGTAGGGGTGGCTGGGTGACGGATAGAGCATTGGTCCTTGAGCTAGGAGCACCCGGGTCCAAATCTGGCCTCAGACACCCAAAGATCACCCTGCTATGCAGCTCCAGGTAGGCCACCTAGCCCCATTTGACCTGCACCCCGCCCCCAAATAATAATAATAATAATAATAATAATAATAATAATAATAATGTGCTTGAGTCTTTGTTCCAACACCAACAGCTCTGTCACGGGTGGATCACATTCTTTATGGTAAGTCCATCGCAAAAGTTACTTCCATATTTTCCCACCATTGCCATTGCTGATTGTAACTCCCTCCTTCCATATTTCTCCACTACCATGTACTATATTTTCTCTCTCCTTTCACTCTGACTCTGCTGTAGGGTAGCTGAGTGGTGCAGCAGACAGATCCCTGGTCCTTAGGCCCAGAATCCACCTTGCCCCATGGTCCTGGATAGGTCATCCAATCCCAGCCCCTTGCAAGAAGTAAAAAAGAAAATGTGTTATATCTGAACACTCTTCCCCCCCAATGGTCCATCCTCTCCTCCATCACTCACATCCCCCCCCTTCCCCCTGTCCCCCACTTTTCTTCTTACTCCAGATGCCTATACCCCATTGAGTATATATGCTGTTTCCTCTCCTAGCCACCTCTGATGAGAGCGAAGATTCCCTCATTCCCCCTTGTCTTCCCCCCTTCCATATCATTGCAATAGCTCATTGTAATAAAGAAAAATCTTATTATATGAAATATCTTGGCCTATTCCCCCTCTTCTTTTTCTTTCTCCCATTACATTTCCCTTTTTTTCTATTGACTCTATTTTTACACCATATTTTATCTTCAAATTCAGCTTTCTCCTGTGCTTCATCTATAAAAGCTCCTTCTACCTGCTCTATTAACTGAGAAGGTTCATATGAGTATTATCAGTGTCAGTTTTCTATGCAGGAATATATGTAGTTCATCATCATCAAGTCCCTCATATTTTCCCATTCTCCTCCACTCTCTATGCTTCACCCAAGTCCTTTATCTGAAAATCAAACCTTCTGTTCAGCTCTGGGCATTCCAACAGGAACATTTGAAATTCCCCTGGTTCATTAAAAGTCCATCTTTTTCCCTGGAAGAGGACATTCAGCCTTGCTGGGTAGTTGATTCTTGGCTGCATTCTAAGCTCTTTTGCCTTCCGGTATATTATATTCCATACCCTACGAGCTTCCAGTGTACTTGCTGCTAAGTCCTTTGTGGTCCTGATTGCAGCTCCACAATATTTGAACTATGTCCTTCTGGCTGCTTGTAATATTTTCTCTTTGACTTGGGAGTTCTGGAACTTGGCTATAATATTCCTAGGGGTTGGTTTTTTGGGATCTCTTTATTGGGGGGATTGGTAGATTCTCTCCATTTCTATTTTGCTCTCTGCTTCTAGGATATCCGGGCAATTTTCCTGTAGTAATTCTTTGAAAATGATGTCAAGGCTCTTTTCCTGAACATGACTTTCAGGTATTCCAGTAACTTTTAAATTACCTTTCCTAAATCTGTTTTCCATATTAGTTGTTTTTTCAATGAGATACTTCACATTTTCTTCTAATTTTTTCATTTTTTTTGGTTTTGGAGTATTGAGTCCTGATTTCTCGTAAATTCATCAATCTCCCTGAATTCTATTCTTTGTCTGAAGGATTTGTTTTCCTCAGAGAGTTTTCTTATCTCTTCTTCCATCTGCCCAATTTTGCTTTTTAAAGCATTCTTCTCCTCAATAACTTTTCGAACTGTTTTATCCATTTGACCTATGCTGGTTTTTAACATGTTATTGTCAGCATTTTTTTGGATTTCCTTGACTAAGCTGCTAACTTCATTTTCATGTTTTTCCTGCATCTATCTCCTTTCTTTTGCCAGTTTTTCTTCTAACTCCCTCATTTGATTTTCAAAGTCTTTTTTGAGCTCTGTCATAGCCTGAGCCCAATTTCTGTTTTTTCTTGGAGTCTTTAGATGCAGGAGCTTGTGCTTCCTCATCTTCAGACTGAGTGTTTTGATCCTTTTTGGGCCCATAATGCAAAATATTTCTCAGTGGTGTTCCTCTTTTTTCTCTGCTTGCTCATTTTCACAACCTGAGCCTGTTTTTGAGGTGCTTCTTGAGATTTTGGGGCACTCTCACAACTGTGTGAGTCTCTGTCCTCCTTCCTGGTCTGTGATTGACCATATGCGCACCCCTCTGCTATGGGGCCGACATGGGGGCCCCTGCTGTTCAATGGGGGGGACCTAGAGTGCCATCAGGATCTGAATGTGGTCAGAGCCCCAGTCCTATTCCAGGGGCAGAGGACAGAGCTCTGCAGTCTTTGTCTTCATTCCCCTCCCTCAGCTCAATGGGCTCATACCCTGGGGGCTCCTGCTTACCAGCTTGGCCTGCTTCTGTTCCTGGAACTTGGCTGAGCTGCTCTCTGTGTGCCCTGAGGGCTGGGCTTCTCATACTCACTCTGGCAGAGGTCCCCTGCTGTTCCCCACTTTGTGCCTGGTACTCCCCGGGGTGTAGCTCAGGAGACTCCTCTGGTGCTGTGAGCTGGGCTCCCAGGGCCCTGGGGCTGCCTTCAGGAGGCTGAAATTCTTTCACTCTGGCGGCCCACCCCTCTGGCAGGCCGCCAGGCCCCTCCAACCCTAGGGAGCAGAGTCTTTAAGCTCTTTTCCTGGTTACCTTGAGTAGGAGAACTGCCCTCCCTGGGTCCCTCTGTGGGTTCTGTCTCTTGAAAATTTAGTTTCGAAGATTTATGAGAGAGCCTCTTAAGACATGATCCCTCTTGTTGCCATCTTGGCCCTGCCTCCCTACAAAATAAATAAAATCTTAAGAGATAAAATAAGTATTTCAATTATAAGTCCCATCTTTTTTTTCATATAGTTAAACTCAGATTTGCTGGGGGTAGATCATTCTGGACTGCATTCTGATCTCTATTGGTCTTTGATTACCCCCAATAGTCTGTATTGCTTAAAATTCCTTCCCTTTTTTACCTATGTCTTCAGTTTGCAAACTTGCTTTTATTCTCTTTTTGTTTGTTTATTTTACTTTGTTTTTTCCTTGGGGCTACTTATATGTTCTTCCACTGATAATTTGTTTTCTGTGTTTAGAAATTCTGGAGAGTTCTCTTGAATTATTTCTTTCATTTTATGATGTTCTGGGGTTTCTTTATTTCTTTGTTTAGGTGTTTTCCTTAGAGATTTATGATCTTTAATTTGTTTCTACACTTCCTTAGAGATCAGTATGTTTTACCTGCATATTGACCACAAGTTTTTTTTTTAATGTGCTTGTTTCCTTCCTTCTCTTCTAGGTTGTCCTTCAAGTTTGCAATCCCAATTCTTTGTTCTGTACTTTGTAGATTCCAATTTTTCTATTCTCTGTTATTTTTGCTGTATAAACTATAAATACTGCTGTCATAACCTTCATTTCTCTTTTGAATCACTCAGGAAAAACTTGTTATGACTATGATGTTTTCACAATTTACAGGGTCCTCCATCTTATCAAATATTGAATCATTTTTTAAAAATTATTAAATTTTTAGCTTATTGAATAAAACAAGCATTTCCATAAAAGTATAATTTTAAATAAAGATGGTTTTCTTTTGTGATATTAATTAGGTTACTAGATTTGGAGACCATATTTTCTTATTTTAATGTATTGTTCTACTTATATTTAAGATCTTTGGGTTTTTTCCTTGAGATCTTCATTAATTTCAGTTTCCATAATCTCCATAATCTTCAATCTTCATCCCCCCTCTCCCATCATTTTCTGTTACTGTTTACTTTCTATCTTCCCCTGAAAGTGATTTCCTTGGGGGCTGGATCTTAAAGCAACTCAGCATCTTCCCCTCATTGTTTTCCAGGCTAGGTTTCTGCCCAGGTGACTTTTGGAGCATTTAACATTTTATTTTATCCTTCAGAATACCCTGAATCATATTAAAATGCATTTTGAAGCATTTGACAAAACTAAAGAAAACATTAAATCATGGATGTATTATTTATTGTTTAGATCCTCTTTCTATTTGAATTTGGTAACTTCTTTTGTAGAACATGGAGACAATTGAAGTTTATCTTTGGCAAACAGTTTCTGTTTTGAAGAGATTGAGAGAGAGATCATGGAGATCAAAGGAAATAACTAGTCCTCCATCTTGATGGTCGGAATCACAAATGCTTTTTTGCTTTCATCATTTCTTATAGCATGGTTAAATCTAATGAATGGAATAGTACATTCTATTTATAAACTACAATTCATTAAGCCATTCGCCAATCAGTGGTCATTTACTTTGCTTTCATTTTTTTTAATCACAAAAAGTCATTTTATATACATATTTTGGAATATAGGGAAATTGTTTTTAATGGCTTCCTTGGTGAATAAACCTGGTAGTAAAAGCTCTGGGTGAAAGGGTAATAGACATTTTTAGTTACTTTATTTGCATAATTCCAAATTGCTTTCCAGAATTGTGGAGAACCTTAAATGCTATGCAGATAACTTTTTATTTGATTGTGGCATTTAACAGGGACCTCTCAGAGCTTGATTTGGAGAGTGTCATAGGCAGATTGCAATTCAAGAAAATCACCTTGTGTCAAAAGTCTAAATTGGTTTGTGATAGAAGATTTTTGAGTCAGGGAAACCAGTTCAAGGCTGTTGCGATAATTTTGGTTAAAGGTGATGAAATTCTGAATTTTAGTGGTGGCAGTGTGATACAAGAAAGGGAACAGATGTGAGAGATAGAAAGAAAAGATAAACTTTCATATTCAGTTGATTGTCTCAAGGTGAGAGTGAAGAGTCCAGGTTGTGAATCTGTAATCATTTGGAAGTGTGGAAGAATTTGATGAGTTTGGGAGGGAAGTAAAATGAATTCTCTCTTGAACATGTTCATTGTGAAACAAAATGTCCTAGTTGAAATGTCTAATAAGCAGTTGCTGACTCTGGACTGCAGTTCCAGTGAGATGTTAGGTCTGGATATATATTCAATAGTCAATGACAAATTAACAAGCAATTTTCTAGGCACTGTGCTCAGCTCTGGGAATATAAAGGAAAGACAGTTTCTGTCCACAAAGATCTTACATTGTTTCAGGGAAAGACAATATACAAAAGGAAACTGAAAAATGGTGATGGAAAGGATTATGGAAGCAAGGAAATTCTGGATTTTTACCTGGAGAAGAATGATGACATGATAACCCAGGCTGTCCTCCTTAAAAGGAGATTTTTGAAAGGAATGATCCAGTCAGAGAGAGAAGCCAGAGGGCTGGGGAGGACTGTAATGAATTTCCATAATCTAGAAATTTCTATGGCACATTAAAGAAAAGTTAAAAGTATAGCCTGAAGAATAATGGTTTCTGTATGTAGATCTAGAACCATCTGCTCCGAGATGATATTGGACCCCTGGGAGCTGACAACATCACCAAGTAAGCAGGGTTAAAAAAAAGCAAGTAGTGAGCCTAGGACCAAGCTTTGAGGTGTAACAAGTTAGTGGTCATGATGCAGATAAAAATTTAGCACATGAAAACATGTGGTCAAGTTAGCAGGGGGAAATTCAAGGAAGAAGAATGTCTAAAAAAAAAAAGGGAAAGCATATCTTTTGGGAGAAGGTGACTAATATTGTCAAATTCTGAGAAAGCTAAGAAAATTGAGGATTTAAAAAAGGGCGTAGATGTATGCTAACCATTTGGGACATAATTCTAACCAGAGTATATGTGGAGGGGAAATAGGTTTCTGTTGAAGTTAAATGATTAGAAGGTTCACCATTTCAGGACTCAATTCCCAAACTACTCCAACCTTTCAGAAGGTGCTGTTGTGTTTTGGGATAATCACTTGGAGATAAACAATGAGCAGGGCCCAGTGTTATTCTTTTCTGAAAACCAAGTGAAGAGGCAGTGTTAAATAAGTGTCCTTTTTCCTTTTTTTGATGTAGTGATGCAAATCTTCTCAATATAGAAGAGGGTACTGAGTCTGATACTTCAGAAGGAAAGAAGGTAAGTTGAATTTTTCATGACTAAACAATATCAAAACTATTGAATATTTTAATCACTGTTTATCATTATAAGTCTGACCTCCAGGAATTTGAATTTTTTTTAAAAGCAAGGTACAATTACAAACAATAGCTTTTGTTTCCAAATACTTATTGTTGCTGTTGTTTTTGCAAGACTTTTTTTTAAATAAAATTTTGAATAGATGTTTTCTTTATCTTCAGTTGTCATGGTCCAGATGATACTAAGTATTAGAGTCAAGGTAAGGGATATGTATTAACATTCATTTGTTAATGGTTCCCACAGCTATTTACTAGGATATGTAAAGGAATATGGTGCATTCACCAATGAGGAAATTCATAGAAGTTTGTTCTGTTGAGTTGAACCAAAGATGAATGTAGGTGCAAGTTTTGTACAATAAGCAAAGTAACAGTTTACATAACAGCTTAATAAGGAATCAAAAATTGAGGCAGAGGCAAATATTTCATCTTGATTGATCCATAGGACGGTTCAAGACAAGTGTTACTTTTAGGTTGTATAAGAAAACAGTAATTCACAATATAAAACAATGGCAGATAGATAGTATAAGCCTTTGGAGGCTTATTTTTTTTATCTTTACTCCCATAACAGCTGAAGATGTTTTTTCAGTAGTTAAAAATGGTTGTTGACAGGAGATTATAGTATCATATATTTGAAGTTGGGAGGGCATTTTAGAGGTTGGAAAATCCAACTTCATTTTTTAAAAAAATTATTTATTTTAAGTGAACCAAGAGAGGTTATGACTTGCCCAAATAGCAATTTACAGACCTGGCTGTTGTATTTTCTAGGTCTTCTGAGTCAACTTTCAAACCATGCCATTGTTCTTTTTTGTCATTACTGACCTCTGTCCCTCCTGTACAAAGGACTTGAACTGCAAAGCTAAGAATGGTCATCCCATTTCTATTAATGTCAGTGTTCAAACAATTGTTGAGCTACTGTCACAAAGCAGTACTTCTAAGGGGAGAAGTTTCCACTGTCCTAAAGAAAATACCACAAAGCAAAATGATAAAGCCATTAATATTCCAGAGGAAGATCCAAACTTACATCCCTTTTGATATTTATTTCTTGATAAAGGGATTTAGGGCAGATTTCTATGCAACAAATAGAGCACTGAACTTGAAATTAGGAAGACTCATCTTCATGAATTCAAATGTGGCCTCAGGTCACTAGCTTTGTGACCCTGACTTATTCTTCACTTCAGTTTTTCATCTATCAGATGAGCTAGAGAAGGAAGTGGCAAAGCACTGGTATCTCTGCCAAGAAAACCCCAAATGGAATCATAAAGAGTCATACTAGACCAAAATACACAAGAACAACATTGAAAGGATTTAACCATATCACTGGCGCTAGAAGTAATATTGTGTAAAATACATGGAATATCCTGGACCTTTGTTTAAAGACTTCCCTTATTGTTGTAACTGAAGATCTCCAGATCAGAGCAGAAACTCAGCTTTCTGAAATGTCTTAATAGCAGTTGGAGTTGGGAAGGTTTGAGTAGATTTGTGAAACTGAGAAATGATGATATTTGAGAGAATGTTCATATATATCCTGAAGTCCCCTAACATGAGGACATGAATTGAGTTGAGGAGACTATTAATTAGTCATTAAATTCTGTGAAAAGGGAAGGAGAATGTTCTGGGGGTTGGTAGATAACAGATACCAGTTTTTGTTTTGATTGATTAATTTAGATAGAGTGAACCTAAAAGGATGAAGAGATTGCTTAGTGATAGTGATAGAGAGATGGTCTAGAAGTAGTACTGGGAGCAAGAAATAATCTAATTTTCCCACCAGTGAGTCTGGGGGGGAGGGGCATATTAGTAAGGGTGCAACCAGTATTGAAAAAAATGACTAAAGGATATGCACTATTATTGGTGGATGGCAGAGGACATGCATTTGGATGGGGGAACCCAGACTTAAGTATTTGAGTGCCAGAGAATGAAAACACACTAATAAAAGATGTAAAATGAGGAATGGGAACACCAAATTTTGTATTACTATCTTGTTAATAGTATGGGTCTATCATACCCTCACATTAATATATAACTCTTGTTCAAGATATGGGTAGACAGAGTCATAGAAGGAGCATGGGTTAGGTTTGTAAATAACCTCATTGAGGGCATTCATTCCATTGTGAGTGCCAAAGATGCTCTCAAAATTCATCATAGGTGAGAAGTTAAAATCTGAATTGTTTCCAAAAGTTGCTCTGTATTCTTTTTATTTTCATAGTTTATTATTCTTGAATGTTGCCTTCATGCAAAAATTAAAGTCCAATATTGATTGTACATAAGCAGTATAATTATAATTCTACTACCACATAAACTTTGTTCTAGAGTACTTAGGAAACACATCCTATTTTCAATGATAAATCCAGTCCTATGACATTTAAATATTATTCCAGTAGTTCTGTTCACCTTCCAGTGCTAAATTATTGTTGAATTAAATTAATTTGGAATACTTTTGAAGATGAACATTTTTAGTGTTTTGTTGATACTTTTTGGTGTTTTATAATTATAACATTTATCTTTTCAAGTTTCCCTACTCCAATAGAACTTTCCCTTGTAGCAAAGAGTGTACTTTAGCAAAACAGTATGTCAGATTGACCATATCGACAATACATTTCTTATTCTGTACCTCTGTCTGCTTGCTTCTCTATGAAGAGCAGAGAGTTAAATTTCATCCTCATTCATATTATTGATCTAAATTCTGATGATCTTTGTGTTCTTTTTCTTTACATTATTCTTGGTTTTCATTTTACATCATTTTGTCTTCCTGTTTTGTTTTGTTTTTCTGTTTCCTTATAGCATATTAACCCATGAACCATATGTTCCACAGTTTCTATTCCTCAACAATTTAAAATTCTCCAACAAAAGCTATATTAAAATTTTGAAGGATGCTTTAAGTTAGAATATAGAGGCAAATAAAAGATTCCAGGTTTTAGAAGTATAATTTCTAGGTTACTTGTTTTTGCAAGGGATATATTTGTATAATTATTGTGAAAAAAACTTGAAAGACTGTGGGTGCTATATTTGTAATGTCTCTTTCAAGTAAAATAATAGGCCACATGTATCTATTCATCAACTTTTGTGTAGATGAATAGATTCCTGCCACTATAATTGCTCCTGCTTTTCTACTTACTACTCACTTTACATCCTAGCATCTTTGTGAGGCATGATTATTAGCTAAGATCTCTGCCTAGTCATTCTAGTGTATTACTTTATTTTCCAATCTTTATTCTTGTTCCTTTTTCCCCAAATTTGTGTATCAGCTTCCTTTTTCTACCCAAGGCCATCTCACATCTCTGGCTCTTTAAATATCATTTATATCTGTCATCATTAAAATATTACTTATATTTTTCTTATCTCCTTCCATAGATAGAAACTGTATATATAAACTCTAAATGTTTTTATCCTCCAGGTACACTCCTTTAGTTAATAGCACTTTACTTGGGATATATCAAATCAACACTTCTTATAAGTACCTACTGACTTTTTGGGCCACTAGAATTTGTATCTTAGTTCCTAAACTCATATTTTACTCTTTCTACTGCTGCCCATTTTCAACAGATAGCATCTAGCTTAGTGCTTATTAAAATATTCTTGGATTATTGTTGAACACGAACCCCTTGTTATCCAAACTTCTCTCAATTCACTTTAAGTGGAGTTCTTAAAACTCTTTTTGTTTTATTGAATTTTTTGGCAGGCTGAAACTTATGGATCCTTTCTGAAAATAATGTTTTTAAATACATAAAAGAAAATAGTATTACAAAAATATGTTATTATGAAATAGTTTATCCATTATCAAAATATTAAAAAACCAATTTTACAGACCCCAAGATAAGAACTTCTGATTTAAAGCTAAGTGTTCAAATTTGTTTATGAAGTAAAATTAATTTGTTTATGAAGTAAAATGTCTCACTTTTAATAAGTCCTCTCCTGGGAAAAATAATAAACTACTAGTTGAGCAAAAACTTTCTGTGTATTTACCACAGTACAAAATATACTTTTACAAATGTTTCAACACTAACATTAAATTATGCTAATTTGGTATTTACCAAATTGAATACTGATCTCTTGATATTATTACTTTCCTTCCTTTCTTTACTTCACTGTCACAGTAGCATATCCTGAGGATTTAAGAGCTCAGCCAAATGAAGAAATTCTCCTTAAAAAAAATAGCAACATGTCATAATAAAGTCCTTGGAATGGCTTGTATCTATCTTGCTTTCCATCTCCAGATGTAAATTTTGCCCATGTACTTTGTAGCAACTTCAGACAAACTTCAAACAATATCCCCCTGAAAGGCACTATCTCTTCTGTCTCAGTGAAGGATCTTAGGGTATGGTCTAGAACATGCCACAGATGATAGCTAACTTAACAGATCCCTCCATTCCTCCCTGTAACATTTAACAAATAGTTCCTAATCCTGTTTCCTGCCCAGCCATTCAGTGTAAATCAAAGTTCCTCAGTCCTGTCAGTTAAGTAGTGTTGGCAAAAGTCTTCAGACTTTGAACAAATTTGAACACCTCATAGAAAAACACTGAAGACCTTAACATTCATATTATTCATTTAAGCTTAAATAGTACATATCAGTGCATAGATATCAACACTTAGCCTCACAGGCAAACAACTTATTCATCCCTATCATCAAATTATGACAATTTAAATTAAAGTTTTATTGAAATAGATCATTTTATTCAGAAGGGAATTCTCAGAAAAAGACATCAAATTTCAAGAATTTTATCAACATAACTTGAAATTTCACAAAAAGGTCTCAAATTTTCTTAAACAAATTTAAGAATCTGTACTTAAGGATCATCTAAAATTCAGTTCTCATAGTTAAACAATAGGGAGCATTTTCTTGATTCTGGCCTATAGTGAGGATTTATATAGCACTGTCAGTGAGCATTTATAAAATGCCTACTATTTTCAAGACAGTATTAATTTTATGTCTCATAGGTGAATGCACTTATTTATTTTGGACAAGGCTATCAGAATAGAGTAGAAGTACAAAAGGTACTTCTAATAACTTTTGGTACTGTTCTTTTTTAATCTTTTTGAAAAGTCATAGACTTTTCTCAGCACAATGCTTTTCCGTGTTTTTTTTTTCTCACAGATGCTCCCCAGCCTTTTGCAAGTCAGCAATAACTTGTTTTAGTTTCTTGGCATGATCATAGCATTCCTTTCCATCAGCTTCTCGTTTCTTCTTATTTAATTTGCAGATTTTCTGTGCAACTTCTGGATCCTGGTTCATCCAGTGAAGAATTATAGTCAGGTTTTCCAATGTATGTTCCATCTAAGATTAGATATTCTTCATTCAGTACAAGATAATGGTCAATCAACTTCCCTTTGGAGGTAATATTGCTTGCATCATTGTCTGCAAAGTCCCAGATAATACTGATTACTACTAAAGTAACCTGATCATATAAGTTGTACCTGTTAACATAGTGTTCTTTACAAAATCAACTTAAACTTTGTTCTGCTGAATTCATGTACTCTGAATGTAGTTCCTGGACATTCCATTGACACAGAAAGAAACATAACCTAGAGTCATTAAAATTGTGTTGTTTCATGTGGTTCAAAGAATCAAACTTCCACCAATTACGAAATTTCAGTTTTACTTGAATTTTATATGCTAGTCATCAAGTAACTGAATTTTTAAAACACTTTTATTTCCATTCACATGTTATGATACATAGACCATTATTTTGCATTTTCATCTTAGGGAACACTTGACTTCTCTTGAGATGGTGCCATAACATTTTGAGGTGATGTAATAATTTCTACTTGACTTTGGCATCCCTAAGCTGATCATTTGCAATTTTTAAGTAAATAATTAGGAGAAACAGCCATGTTTTTCCTTATATTCTTCATTTCTTATTGATATACTTCAGTGTTTTTAAGATCTTCTAAAGTCATGGCAGTTGTAGTTTTGTCAGTGTAGTTAGTAATGTAGCCAGCATAACAAAATCAGTTCATCCTTTTACAAAGTGCAATGAGAAATTTGAATGTACCCAACAGTTTTCTACAAAATGCTCAATAACTGTTCAAGGTTAGCCAGACGGGTATCATGTGCATAAAACAACAAACAGTTGCTTTATCTCATCAACTACAAGAACTCAAAGTCTAACATATATAAAACATCCTTAAAATTGAAATAAATATAGTCTTCTGGTTTTTCTAGTCAACACATAAAGGAGAATAGAAATAATCATAACTCAGATGAACCATAGGGTTTTAAAGTTTGAGAAACTCTTTATATACATACTTTTATTTGACCTTGTTTTCCACATATTCCAGATGAGGAATCTTAACTTTAAGGGAAGGTGAGGGACTGTGAACCAGCAGTCACACTACTATATGACTAGTATCTGAAGCTATATTTAAATCCACATCTTTCTTTTAACCTTCCTTATAATCTAGTTTTCTAATCCCTATCTTTACTCTAGTCCACATAGTCTCCCTACTCCTCCAATCTTGTGGATTAACCATTCTGTTTCTCCTCAGAAATATTTTGGCTTAATAAACAAACCAAATCAGCCCTTACAGGACAATTTAGGGACTTCCATTCCAAGGACCTTTTTTTGAGCATTTAGAATTGTCTGTTCTTATTGAGCCTGTTTATTGAACTTGAGTTATAGATACTATCTCTCTTTTTCTCTGCTAACCTTTATGGCTTCCAATTTCTCTGTTTTTATCTTTAATTCTAGTATTACTGCTTCTTCAGAATTAATCAAATTTTAATTTGAAGTTACTTCAGCAGCCCTCTAGTCCAACCAATTACTGAAAAGAAATCCTTACTACTAAGTCACATTCTTGTTTGGCCTGTTTTTTAAAGGATCAAGGACCTGGAATGTTTGTTTGTATGTATATTTTGGGGGGGGGTTGTGTGTGTGTTTTTCAGAATTTTTGTTTCTTATCTTGACTTCTGAGAGACTTTGGGGAGAAGGGTGTAAAAGCTTTGGGGGATGAGAAACAGATGGGAGGGAAGGACAAATCAGGTCTCACCAAGAGATAGCGATGATTTTGGGGCATTGTGGTCTATTTTCTTGGATAATAAAATAGCAACTACTTCACTTGATTGTGAATAGAGGAAGGGAGCATCAGTCTCTTAGGAATGACTTAGGATGGAGAGGAATCGTTTGTATAATAGAACACTAGTTCACTGCAGGAATCCTTTTAGATTTTTCAAGGCAGTGGGATTAAGTGGCTTGCCCAAGGCCACACAGCTAGGTAATTATTAAGTGTCTGAGGATAGATTTGATCCCAGGTACTCCTGACTCCAAGGCTGGTACTCTATCCACTGTGCCACCTAACAGCCTCTACACTGCAGGAATCTTAACCTTGATTGGAGAAAGGAGCTAAAATCTATTATGTCCTTAAAAACATTATTTAAAGAAAGAGTTCTCAGGCTTTATCAGACTACCATAAATGACCATGTCACAAAAATGTTGAGAATTTCAGGTTTAGAAGACCTTGGGATACTTTATATACTGAGTTAACAGTCTCAGAGTTGGACCAGACTCATTAACTCTGGTTATGGAATTTGGTTCCTATGTGAATTCATATTTCTAGGAATAAGACTTCTTAAAAGACCCTTTGTCAGAAGATAGGTATTTAAAAAATACTTTGGGAAACATCTGTAAAATCACTAATGATGTTTGTCCTTCATTCTCAAAGAAGACCATATGACAAGCGAGTTGAATTTATGTGCTGTGCCAAGTCACCAGCTTCATTTTCTCTTCTGAAGCCATCTGGATTCAGGGAACAAATACAAATCTGGATGACTGGAGATGATCCTGGATGCTAGACAGTCAGGGTTGAGTGACTTACCCAGGGTCACACAGCTAGTAATTGTCAAGTGTCTGAGGTCAAATTTGAACTTAGCTGGCTCTAAGACTGGCACTCGATCCATTGCACCATGTGTTGGATTGAGTAGGATGAACTGTTTTTGTTTTCTAGAAGTTTCATCTTGTATAAAGGACAGAATTAAGAAGGAATTTGTAAGTACAAAAGCAGTAATGGAATGTCAGATTCTAGAGTATAATAAAAGGAAAGGAATAAGGAGGAGGAATCGTTAAGTAATACTACAAATTAATGTAACTTACAGTAAGCAGTAAGACAAGGAGAATTTTATGCCATTTAAAGGAGGTGTTGTGATATTGTGATAACAATTTATGAGGGCAGATCCAAATTTTAAAATCATAAACCCTGAATGGGAATGTATCAGACTGTCTAATAAAAAGAAAGGCTGAATAAATGGTAAATTGTAGATGAATGAGATCTGTAGTTGAAGGAGACTTTAATATTATTTTCTCAGAGCTAGACAAATTGAACAAACAACAGATCTAAAGAATATTGGAAAAAATAAAATTTTCAGGCCTTTGGCAAATTTTGAATTTGACTATTAAAAGTATATGTGCAATCTCAGTATTACATGTTCCCTTTTTTTATCATGTCCTAAGTCATAGAGAAATGAAAACAATAAAAAAAGGCAAAAGTAATAAGTAGTCTTTTTAAGATCATAATCAAATTAGGAACTATAAACAAAATGGGCCCTTGGTTTTCTCTGTATTTTGACAAGTCGGAAAAAAGTCTATAGTACCTCAATATACGATGTTTTGGCAGATATTCACAATGCCTGGAAGGATAGTGTGAAGGTAGCTTTTTTGTTGCTATATAAAATAAATGCACATGAATAGGATTAAATTGATACATAAAGATTATAATGAATACCAAGTAATAACATATTGAAATAAAAGAAAGGATTTATGAACTGAGTACACAATTAAGATATTAGAAAAGGAACAGATTAATTTCAAAGTAAGCACAAAAGCAGAAAATTTGAAAACAATGTTGAATTGAAAAACAATACAGATGAGATTTTAAAAGATTGACAAAATCTATAAATCATTAACCTGAATAAAGTAAATTTTAAAAAAGAAAAATTAAATTGTCAGAATAAAAAATGAATGAGATTAGTTCACAAGAAATAAAATACATTCAAAGAATTATCAGAAACTATCATACTCAATTATGTCAACAAAAATTTAAAAGAAATCATGATAATCTATTGAAACATAAAATCCCCAAATTAGGAAATCATAAAAATAGATTTCTTATTCTAATTCCATGAAGCACAAGTAATCCATAGAGAAATTACCTGGACCAGAGAAATTTACAAATGAACTCTTTTAGATGTTTAATAAGCAATTAATAACTGTTTTACAAAAGTGATTCTCCATCCAGGAGAAAGATATTCTCCAAACTCCCCCCCCCCCTTTTAATTTACAAAGGGTCTTCATACCAAAACTAAGGAAGATTTTGATACCCAAAACAAGAAGACAAAGGAAATTATAGAAGAATGTCATTAATGATTTGATGGAAACCTTTAAAAAATTTTAGCAAAATGACTAGCACTGCATCAAAAGAATTGTTTATTACAATTAAAGTAGATTTTCATCATGAATGCAAAATGATAATACAAACAACAAAAAACCTACATGATCCTAGCAATAGATTTAAAGAAAAAGCACCCTTAAAAGAAAAGCATGGAAAAGCTTTAATATCATTAACAAGAACTCATATCCAAATTTAAGAGCTAGTAATATTTGCAATGGAGAAATACTGATTTCTTTCCAGTTAAACAGAAGAAAGAAGCAAAGATTTAATTTTCATAATTCACATAATATAGAAAATCCATCTACAGTAAACAGACTAAAGGAAAATTAGAAGAATAAGCCTTAGGAAGGGACATAAAATCATACAGTTTTGCAGGCTTCAGAGAATTAGGGAAGAAAGCATTGTTGACAATAACTTAAATATCAAAAAATAGATCTATAGATATTAGTATTATACAGTAGGAAGCAAGAGAAACAATTATTCTGGTTAAGTTAAAATATCTGGAAGTCAACTAGTTAATAAACTCAAGATTCACATAATCACAGTCATAAAACATTTTATTATTACTCATAATAAAAGTGTTGTTACCTCAATTTACAGATTTTGTCCTCTTCAGCTATCCAATATTTAGTTTCCCATCTTATGTGGGCAACTAGATGGTGCAGTAGGTCGAGCATCAGTCCCAGAGTCAGAAAGTTATTGTTGTTCAGTTATTATTTAAATCTTATCTTCTTAGCCTGATCCCATTTAGGGTTTTCTTGGCCAAGGTACTGGAGGGATTTGACATTTCCTTCTCTAGTCATTTTACAGATGAGAAAACTTTAGTGATTTACCCAGAGCCCCACCGCTATTAAGTGTCTTAGGACAGATTTGAACTCGGGGATGAGTCTTCTGACTTAAGGCCTGTTACTTTATCCACTGCACTTTGTAAGCCCAGGAATCTGGAAGACCTGATTCAATTTTACTATGTGATCTGGGCAAATCCCTCAGCTCCCTCAGCTTCCTCATCTGTAAAATGAGCTGGAGAGGGTAATGGCAAACCACTCCAGTATCTTTGTCAAGGAAAACTCATTTGGAGTCAAGAAGAAAAGTCAGACCTAGTTGAAACAAATGAATGACAAAATCATATCTACAAATTGTTATATAATTCCTGGTTATAATACTTTTTGACATAATTTTTATTGTGCCTACTGTAAGTGGGACACTATTCTAGGTACAAGGGCAATCGGTATATAGAATAAAACAATTTCTACTTAAAAGAAGCTTGCATTTTACTGAAGTGGGGGGGGGGGGAAGGAGTGATGTGGGTGTGTGAATATATACGTGGCTGTATATTCCATAAAAATAAATTGAATAAATACAATTTGTGCAAAGTAGTTACAACATAATTTGAAGAAGAAGATATGTACAGTTGGAAAGATCAGGATTAACTGGAATCCTTTTACTGGGGTAGAAGTTAGGAGGGAAATGTGCTCACAAATATGAGGGAAGGCCCAATGGAGAAAGACACAGGGAGTGGAAATAGGAATGTTTTCTGTGAAGAGTAGCATGTGAGAGGGAGAATAATGTCCAGTAAGACTGGAAAGATAGTTTGGAACCTGGTTGTGTGCAGGTTAGGAGTTTGTTTTATTCAAAAGGCAATAGAAAGCCACTGGAATTTATGGTAATGGAATCATGGTTAAAAAAACGCAACAACAGAAAAGCTTTAAAAAACTATGTTGACCCTCCTTTTATATATGTATATGTTAAAAGTCAAGGGCAGAAAGATTCTTTATGGAAGCATTATTTTAGGCCTTAGAATTGAGAGCTTGCATTTTTCCAGATCAGGTCTGAACGTATGATTTCATTGGTGTAGAGAGTGCTTATTGGAGGAATACCCACCTTTCCCAACTGATGGGTCTCTTTCTGTCATACCATTTTAGGTTTTATAGGATTATAAAAGTTAACATGTACATTATTGAATTGACCCTTTATAAAACTTTTTGCTCAACTATCATTCCTGAAAACATTTGCTTTTATTCTTAGTAATTTCATTTATTATAAAATGTTGGTTCCCTATCTTAATTGACTTTCCTTTAAGTGATCCACTTCTGGTGTCAATTATTTTTGGATAACAAAGACCTCCTTCTGCCCCAAACACTTTGCAACTTTTTAATGATAACCCTCCAAAACAACAACTGAAATGAAGTGAATTGAAGAAATCACTTAACAGATTATGGTAAAGGACTATAATTGAATATTGTGTTATAGGAATTGACAAATTAGAAATTTGGAAAAAGGAAGATTTTTAAATTTAATACAGTGGGGAAAGAGGAGACCTGGGGGACAGTATTGAGCTGACTATAATTTATGATCTGAAATTAAATATAATGGCCAAAAATGGTTTCAGGCAAAAAATGAATGAGATGAAATTTACTTTTTTCTAGTTTCAGTAAAGAAGTGGCATATTGCATCTGTGGAATGGTTTATGTGCTGGGAAACAAGTTGGTTTCTTGGTTTTGCTTAACATTTTCTTTGTAATGAGGGAGAACTCTAGAGGTAATCAGGAAATCACAGTGGTGAAAAAAACAACAGGCAGCAGTAAAACACTTTATAAATAGGATGATCTACAATTATTCAAGGGAGAAAGGTATTATGGTTGTATGGTAGGAAACAGTTATGGAGTCAACGGACCTGGATTCAAATTCTGGCTTTGCCTGTGTTCCTTAAGCAAGTCTTTGAACTTCCTCACCTCTTAGTTTTCTCATCTGTAAAGTGAGAACTACACTCCAATGTTCCTTTGAATTCTAAATGTAATCTCTGATCTATTGTACTAAAGCCCTAGCAAATCAGTAAGTCTGGACAGATCAAGAATTGAAGCTTTTTAATTTTTTTTTAAATAAAGACAAAAATAATTTTATGGCACGATTAAAAAAAACACTTGTCTTTTTTTCTTAGACACTTGTCAGCTGTGGTTTTTTCCCCCTTAAACTGATTTGTATTTTCCAGTTTTGTTTATTCACTTAAAAAAATAAAGGACAGAGTTTTTCTTTCACGTATTTCTTAGTCTCATTAAATATATTATATGAAAGTGGAATTTTAGTATTATCATATTGTGTTTTTTCCATTTTTGTTAATTATTTTATACAGATGAAATTATTTCAACTATACAAATTGAGTATTAAAGTACACATAATTAAAATAAAAATGCATATATTTATCAAGATTGAGTCAAAGCAATTGGGCTATCCTTGTATTAAATAATGATGTTATCACATTCAATTTGGATCAATGTATATTGTGGAAACAGTATAGAGGTTGGCAGGTTGCCTTCTGTGGAGGGTGGGGGAGGGTAGTGAGATTGGGGGGGAAATTGTAAAACTCAAAATAAATAAAATCTTTAAGCGAAAAAAATAAATAGATAATGATGTTAACTGATCCTTGTATAACATAACTGAGTAAAGCCCAGCATAAAGCTATTATTCTCAGGAATGATGAATACTTTACCATACTTTATACAGTTTTACTTGGTCCTGTGCATGCATTTGCAAGACAGTTTTGTCACCTTTAAAGTATAATTTTTTTCGTCATTTTAAAAGGAGAGAAATTAAGAGCTCTGAGAATTATATACATATTATATATGTTTCTATAAAATCTCACATGTCAATAGATGATTAAATGTTTGTTCTTCATTTAAATGTGAGCTTCTGGGAAGGTAGGGACCAGGATTTTTGTCTTTGTATCTCCAACACATAGCACATTAGTAAGCACTAAAACTTCATTAGAGGAAACTAAAATTATGACAGGGAGAGGGGTATTAGACACAGTACTTTCAGTTACTCAGTATCTGTGATCCTGTGAACCTTCTGAATCAGCCTTGGGGGCTTCTGATTATATTCTCTTGTTTTGTTTTCCTTCATATAGGAAACTTGTATAAATAGTAAAAAGTAATCAAATAAGTTTTTAAAGTTTTCATTCTGAGATGAAATTGACGTATCTGTTCCTAATTAAAATAGAAACACATTTGCTTTTGCCTTTTGTATTTCTAGAGCATTTCTGTATTTCTACAGCACTAACTGCTTAATAAAATGTTTGTTGAATGACTGACTGATTTAGCAAGACAATTTACATACAGGGTCATATCAATACATTTCAAACTGAATAAGAACCTTTTATTCTAACTCTTTAATATGTGCAATTCAGGAAACTGAAAAACATCACTCTTAGTATCTATCAATATGCTTAAGGTTACATCAGTAGAAAGAGTAGTAGACAATATTCAGACTTAGATCTTTTGACTCTAAATCCAGTTCTGTCCACTATAGCATCCTACTTCTCCTTGAATTCATTCATATAAGCAAAAAGATAGGCTTGTTCATTCACTATTAATATTCTAAGAAAGATTTTACCCTCTTAACCATTCCTACCCCCTCCCACCTCACCCAGCCTCCAAAAGGTACTTGCATATTTTTCTAAGAATTTTCAAATGTTTAATGATACTTTTATTTCTTTATCATTAACTTTTATATCTATAAATTGCATTGCAGTCACTACATTGTCGATCTGAAGCTGGTGGTACTAGTTCTGGTGACTTCTTAAAGACTTACGTAAGAAGAAACAAGATTGGAAGCTTCAGAACTTTGAAAGGGAACTCAATGGGCCTTAATATGTTGAGTAACAACAAGAAACTGAGGTATAGCACTTCCCAAATTAACAAAGTATTTGTCAATTGTATAGATGAGTAACATTGAAAGAATTTAGTTAATTCCTTTTCAAGCACCAAACATAGTATTTACCATCTGTATTCATCAAATCAAATTAATTTGTCCTAAGAATAGTCTTAGGAATAAGACTCCAAATCTGAGAACTTTTTGATAAGTCATTGTCACTTAATATTTAACATCTAAACATTCATTATTTCAGTAAATGCTTATAAATCACCAAATGATGGGAAATTAAAATGGATATAGAACAAAAGCTATTGCATTCAAACTATTATAATGAACTGACTTAATTGTCATATGGTTTCATCACATCTTCTATATCTTTAACCTTTGTTAGAGCAAAAGTTCTCTGTATTTAGAAGGAAGAATTTGAGAAGAAGGAAAAAGGGTAAGAGGGATGGAATTGATTCCATTGTAGGGCTTGTATATAGAAATTTCTTCCTGAAGTGCTATAGTCATATTATTGAACCCTCAGTAAGCTGCCACTACTGATTTAGATTAGTGTTATTTTGGAATTTGTTCAAACCAGGGTATTTAAATAATGGTTTTCAGCAAGATTTAAATCAAGGGGCAGATGTAAAATAATCAAAAAAGGTCATTGGAAAAGATAATATGACATTGAATTCATTTATAAATATATTTCAAAGTAATGTAGACCACATTTTGGTGCCAGATTATAATGTTTTTTAATATATATATATATATACAATTTATTTGCTTTGTTGAAACATTAGTTCTTGTTTTGCTGAATCTCTACAGTGAAAATACAAAAAATATTTCACTATGTTCTGGAACCATAGTGCACGGTAGACGTTTTCATCATGCTAATGCGCAGATACCAGTAGTAAAAACTGCAGCACAAAGGTAAGGATTCCATTTTTTATTTTTGTTTTTTTTCTTCATGTTTAGTAAGTAATGTTTAATGACAATTATTTAATTTTCTTTTAAAAAGCACATATTTTTATATATGGAATGTCATTGTCTCATGTAAATGGATATAAATGTTTAGGAAAGTATTGAAAGTAAAACCTTGAATATAAGCATTTTCATTCATATATATCTGCTTACAAAAAAGCTCTTTGTTGTGGAATAAACAGGAAGGAACACATATTATGTGATCAAAAACCCCTAAGATTCTTTGACAGGAAAATGTACATTTTTATATGTGAATTGTTTTCATTTAGTGATGCTCTGAAGATAAATTTTTAGTGATTTTTTTTCCATATATTTTTTCTGACTACATTTTTTGTGATTTTCCTAGAAAGTAAATATTTGAAAGTGATCTTATTGTTGGAAGGCAGAGAGATATTTGTTATTTCTGTTTCTTTGAAATCTGTTTTTAATATTCAAAAATTTTTTAATGCTTTTAGCTTTAGAATTTCTAAATTATGATGAAAATGGTGACCATAACAAGATCTAAGTTTACTTTTTCCATTTTTTCAAATAGCTGTGACAATTTCCTTTAATCAAAGTTATTTCCTCTTTTTCACAGAGATTCCCTTTAGACCTGGTGAATATAACTAAAGTATGAAACATGTGTCCTTTATATTTATGAATATTTACATATTTGTTTTTAATATATCATGAAGTTACATCACCTTAGGCTAACATGGTTTTGATTGATTAGGCATATTATTTTGCATTTTAAGAATTATAATAGTCCAGTTTTGCTCTTGAGAATATAGCTTGAACCTTGGACACAAATTGCAATAGAAAGGAATGTTCTAAGTTGCTCAGTAAAGGTTTGTAAAGGCAGCAGTTTAAAGACATGATATTCCCTTTTTCGATTTATTCAGAAATTCCTTAATAATTTTTACTATAATCCAAAATATTAGATAATTTCATTTAATTTTATCAAATTTTGGAAAACTAGGTTTATTATGGGTCACAGTTTTCATTATATCTTAGGTGATAGTCTTTCAGAAATACTAGTATAATGTCTTTCAAAAACTTTTTTTTGAGTCCTGGAATCATGCTTCCTTTCGATTACTATTGAGATTAGCTTGACTTAAAAAAGAAAGGTCAACTTGATAAGTAGTTTTGGAATCCATCCTTTGTCATTTCTGAAAAGGGTGGCTTAAATCAAATCTTTCTTGTTCTTTTTGTTCCAGTTGCCCTGGATAGTATCCATTTTGTGGAATACATGTGGTAAATTGTAATTATTAGGTTTCTTCATGTGTGCCACCTAGCTTTTATTATGTTACCTTTTAAAGAAAAATATAAACTTATTTTAATATTGCCTCAATAATTACATCAAGGATCTGTGATTTTGTCAATGGAGTACCATGACAGATTGGAACCCTTCTATAATTTAGTAAATTTGCCAATTAAATATGCCATTGCATCTTAAAACTTCTAGCCCACTCACAACACTTCTCCACACACAGACAGACATACCCACACCCCACAATCAGAATTCCTAGAGTTTTTAAAAATGCAATTTCTTAGAATTACCCTTCAGTGAAGGTCTGAATAATAATCCTCTTTACATCAAGCAGTAATTCATAAAGGATATCTAGATCTAGTTGCTAATAATTCAGTCTTTGTTCCTAGTAGTACTAGCAAATATTGTAAAACATGATAACTAAATTGAATTAAACTGCATGGGAAAAAAAAACCTGAAAAGAAAATCACATTTTAAATTACTTTTAAAATTAGGACAGAGATTCAGGGCATCACTTTTTTTTAATTTCTGGCTTATTTCTACCTCACAATAAAACTTTTAGATGTCTACTTTGGCAATTATGTTACTAAAAATATTGAACTTAAGGTTGCAGAGAGTTTTCAGTAATTATAAGGAGCTGTGTCAGGATTCTTGATCCCTGTTGCGTAATATCTAGTGTAGGAATAGCAAGCATTTAGTCCTAACTTTAAGGATATGTTCAGGAGATCCTTTTCCCTTCTTACATAACTTTGAACTTTCATTTAAAGGAGATACCCATAACATCCCTTTTTAAACTATGTTTATCCCTAGTTTTTCATAATTCACTTGCTCACCTCTGACCCTTTGGGGCAAATGATGCAATCTGACTTTTAAGATATTATTACTTCTGTTCATTTTCCAACCATTAAAGCACATTTCAAAAAAGTGCCAGCAGTATGTTTTTCATGTTAGGTATGAAGGCACCTGTTTATCTCAGAAAGGGTTATTAGTGAAATGAACATGTTGATGAAAAACCAACAAACATAAGTTTTATTAACTTTTTTTTAAAATTAAGATTCTTGTCCCTTTAAAAATTTTTATTAGTACTAATTTACCTTCAAAGTGGTTTATTCGGCATATACATAAGTCTAGATTAGATATGGTATTGGGGATTAAGAGTAGGGGTAGCATAGAAAATGAATTTTTGAAATTAATTTAGATGATTATTAGGTTTAAGTTTTTTTGTTGCTAATTTTTTAATTTGATTTGAGGTGATGCAGAAAAGAAATTATATGTAATTAAATGATGGATAAAGAAAAAAGTGGTATTTTTGTTACAGATAATACTATTTCTTAAGAGTCCTGCTAAGAATGAAATAATATAGGGACAGCTAAGTGGCACAGTGGATAAAGCACCAGCCCTGGAGTCAGGAGGACCTGAGTTCAAATTTGGCCTCAGACACTTAATAATTACCTAGCTGTGTGACCTTGGGCAAGTCACTTAACCCCAAAAGAATAAAATAATATCCACTAGAATCTCATTCTGTTTGTTTTGATTCAGGTTTAATAAAAATAGAATCTTAAATTTTTTGGGATTTTGAATTTTTTTACCTTTTAAAATATGCTAACACCAAAAACACCCTTAGGAATTCTGATTTTAGTAATAGTTTGTAATTGGTTTTCTTCTCAATATTTTGAATGCAAGCTCATTGAGGACAGTAACCTTAAGGTAGCATTTTAAAAGAATTTCTGGTGTGGCACCATGACTTAGGAGCCTTGTTTTTTGTGGCAAGAAGTTAAAAGAGAATAAAAGTAAATGTATATTCCATTTTTGGTGCTTTCCTTCCTGTTTCCTTTGGCTTATTTTCTTGGAAGGAAGGATCAGGAACCCTACTTTGTATTTATTTCCATATAGCTAGGAAAGTGAGTGCAGGAACATAATAGTAATAGCCTCTCTGCTTTCTGTTATTTGTTTCTTATTTCTCAGTTGTAAAAACTAAGATAATTTGTGCGTATAAAATTATTAGAAAACTGGTCTTGGATATAGGGAGATCTGATTTCAAGACTTCCTTTGACAGACATTGGCTTTATGATGTGACATAATCACTTAACCTGTTAGTTCCCTTTTCTATTTGTATCCCCAGCACTTAGTACAGTGATTTGCTCCCAGTACGTTTAATAAATGCTTCATTCAGTCATTCATTCATTCCCTAGGAAACTTTTTAAGAGCTGAGCAAGTTCCTTATTGGTAGCTCCCTACAATGATAAAATCACAGTTCCAATTAAAAAAATAATGACACAATTTGCTAATACTATTTACTTTTGCCCCATGTTTTGCATTCTTAAAAGTTAAAAGTCAGATTTTTAGGTTAATGTTAATGGAAATTAATAATTTTTTTTGCAAACATGTACCATTGTTTTTCTATATGTATGTGGTCCTTTTTTATAGTTAACTATGTAAAAATAGAATTCATCAAATTAGCTTTCCTTCTCTCTCACTTTATTCTCTACATTTGAATGACTGTAGGAAACCAGGTTGATAAATTTTTTCTTAAAAAGTTTTTTTAGCTTTGATTTTCTTTGAAAACTTTGGAGAAGTCAATTATAGGAAGTTTTTCCCTAATACAAGGAGTAACACACCATATATGTGCACATACAGGCATATACACATAGACATGCATAGATACTTGCCTGATTCTGATTTTGTGGCATGTATTGGTTCAATTTTATTCTAGAAATATTCTTGTACGTGGGCAAGTATTCATCATTCATTATGTGTAATTATAGGATCAAAGCCTGCTTTTGATTCAATAGTAATTTTGTTACTGCACAAAAGCTACCATAAAACTTCAAAACTCTTCTAAAATAGCATATAAATTATTTAAGATTTGAAGGTTAAACAAATATTTTTCATATCATTGTAGTTCTTTCTTCCAGTAATATGGATTAAGGAAGATTATTTAAACTTAATATTAGTAGTTTTAAATTGCTTGTTGACTTAAAATTCAGTACTTTGGATTTAATATTATGTGAACATTAACATGATTTTAAACTTAGTATATAAAAGTATGTAGTATCTTTATTTTTTTAATGACCAGATGGTAATTTTTGCATTATTGACTATGATGACAAACACTACAATGATATACCAACAAGTGAGGTTTTACCTCTTACATCTTTTTCTTTTTCATGTTTTAAGCAATCTGGATCAAAAAGAAAGGTAAGCTTAATATTGATGAATTAGAACATGGGATAGCAATACTATTTAAACAAATTGATTATCATCTGGTTCTGAAAAAATCATATTAAGTCAGGAATGAGCATTATGACCTACACATGGCTTATGAAAATGAAGCAGTATAAAAAACAGGGCTTCAGTTTTGTGAAATATTATTTCAGTATAATGTATGTAGATACATCTTCATGTATAATCATTATATTTATAAATTTAATAATTTTACAGTAATAAGTCAGGTTTTAATTACATTGTTTTTCATGAAAGCCTTCTCTACTTTGTGTATTGGTAACAGGCTTTAGAGTACAGGGGAAATAAAATCAAGTTTAGCATTATTCCAGAAAATACTTGTCATCCACCTAAAAGAGAAAAGTTCAGTAATTGGAGTTGATGTTATATCACATCATATTCCCTTTATTCATAATTTCAGAAAGTTATTTTTGAAAGCAGCAAAGCAATGTAGTTTATAAAATGAAATATTGAATGTGGATGAACTAAGTTGGTTAGAATGCTTATCAATGTTTTACCATATTTCATTAACTGAACATTTTACATCTTAGAGGTTTTTATTATGTTTTAGAGGAAAGGGAAGCTAAAATACAACATTATTAAATGAGTGATGCTGAATTATTCAAAGCATGTATGTCTAGACATTTCCTGAGTATTAAATTTCTGGAAAGGGGGGCAGTGTAGAATAATTATGACCATCAGAACAAACTGTAGTTTATAATATAATTTAATATTGTTGAAACATTTTTATCAGATGAATTTAAATTTATTCTTTAAAAATGTGTTTATTTCTTAAATAATTTTTTGCCAAATCTTTTTTTGGGGGAAATTTTCCAAATGTGTGTCCTTTGTCTTAAACAATTATTTCTAATATCAACTATCTTTGAGATTTTAATGGTTTACTTTCTAACTGAAAAGTGATTATTTAGAAAATGAAATAAATCATTCTTTTTCTGAAGCAAAAAGACATTCATTTTACTTATAGATATATCTTATCCATTTCTGGCTAGTAATAGTTATGTCAGATGAAATTTGGGACTCAGTAAACTAAATTTAGACATTTATAAAATTATTTCTATTTTTACTGGTACATGAGCAGATACTGGGATGGGATTCTTAAGGTGCTTAATCTACTGCTGAAGTTTTGGTTCCTGAAGTGTTTTTGCTAAGTTTTTGTCCTGGGAAAAAATAAAAATCTTAAATTGAACTTAAATCAACAACCTACTGATTTTATTATACAATAAGAGGTTTTCAGGGTCATTTCTTCTACAGCTTTGTATTTAATATCAGAATCCTATGAAAAATTAATATCTTTTAGAATCGCCTCTTTTAGTTGATATTTGGAGAATAATGAAAGAACTTTACTTCAAGTCCATTTATTTCAAATATTCCTTTGGTTAAGAAGCAAAATATCCATATATTTCATTATAATGACAGAAAACAATTCTATTTACAAACTTTTAAAATTGATTTGTTAGAAAGGGATAAATTTTATTGGGTTTTTCTTTGTTAAAAACATGTTTAGGTAAAATATGCTTTAAGTTTCAGAATCTCAGTTTTCCAAAATATTATAATTTCAGAGTAAAATTCTAGAGTTGGTAAAGTTGTATATGCTGATAGAAATGTTCTTTATCTAGAGTAGTCAGTCATGTCCAGTGTAAAATCCTAGGAAAGGTGGCATTTGAACCACTCAAAGGATGGGATGATGGTTTCCATCTCATCTTCCATTCAATAGGTAGTCCCTATGACTTGTATGTTTTAACATCCACATCATACCCTTAGCCCTCAACACTCCCTCACCCTCCATATACAATTCCACATATTCCTCCCTTTTGAGATTCCAATTATTAGATAGATTCAGTAGTTGGCCCCTTTTTATTTGGATGTGTGATCTCACCTTCTCTCTACCACTACCTTTCCCCAAACTTCCCTTTTTGCTCTGGAGGGGATACCATCATTTTTCTAACCAGATTCATAACCTTAATGTCAACTTCCTCTTCTATTCTCCTTCATCAACTTTTCAGTTGACAATTGTATTTTTCTCTGCCTCCACACCTCTTGTACATTTTTCCTATTGAGACAACTATGACCTTAGATCAGACCCTCATCACCTATACTGAATTATAACTTCCTAATGGTTCTCTTAATCTCAAGTCTCTGTTCAGTATAGTTTGTCATCCATATAACTGCCGAAGAAATTTCCATAGAGTATAGATCTTACCTTCTCATTCCCTTCTATAAGGTTCTTATGAGCTTCCATAGCTACTTTATTGACTTTTTATCTTCATC
The DNA here is from genome assembly GCF_037893015.1 of Macrotis lagotis. Classification (NCBI taxonomy): domain Eukaryota; kingdom Metazoa; phylum Chordata; class Mammalia; order Peramelemorphia; family Peramelidae; genus Macrotis; species Macrotis lagotis. Next base: position 63,433,625 of record NC_133662.1, read on the forward strand.
TCATCCTTTTTTATTTGTTTCATACTGTGTATACTGTCATGTTTGTTACTATATAGTGAAGTAGCATATGTATATAATTTATAAATAGATATACAAATGAGTATAGTGCTCAAAAAATTTCACTGATGGGGGGGTTCCATGGTTTTAAAAAATTAGATAATATTGCTCTAAAGAAATCCGTATCTACTAATTTATGACTGTTCTTAGAATTGACTAAGGAGTTTTCAGACTCAACTTTATTGATAAACCCAGTTTCAAATCTAAAGTGTTGCCATAGACCTGAAAATTAAGAATATTTTAAATAATTTGATAATACTGCTTGTTTATTTATCCCTAGCCTAAGTAAAAATCACAATTTTAATGCAAATTGTAGTAACCTAATTTAAGCTGAATATTTTCTTTGAAATAAGTGATTTGCAAGTTTTATTTTTAATTGGGACAGCATTGTCCAACAGTGTAACATCTGTAATATTTATTCCCAAAATGAAAGTGAATTGGAATTGTATATAAATAAATTTTTCTTAATCTCCTTGAGATAAGTAATCAATACCTACCTGTTGAACATCACCTATATGTGGGGTTTCATATTAGCTATAGACTTGGTAAAGAATTGTCTTCAGGATAGTTTAGAGTCTAGTTTAGAAGTAACATGACCCTCACAATTTGTGAGTGGATTATGTTCCAAAAGTTTGTATTCATAATTCAAAATAGAAGCTTGACCCCCCAAGACTTCTGGAATATACCCTGTATGTACCAGTAAAAATAGTGATTAGGAAAGTAACTTACAAATGTAATTATTTAATTCATAAGGAGCCTTTTTTTTATTTTATTTTTTTCTAAGGCAGTGGGGTTAAAGTGACTTGCTCAAAGGTCACACAGCTAGGTAATGGTTAAGTATCTAAAGGCAGATTTGAATTCAGGTCCTCCTGACTCCAGGGCCAGTGCTCTATCCTCTGTACCACCTCTTCCACCACTATCTTCACACTTTCTCTCCCACAGAAGACTTCCAGATCTGCATAAACATTGGTATATCTGTGTTATGAGAGAATTCCTCATGTTTTAAATTATGAAATAAAATATACATAACCATTTACTTCAGTGATAAGGTAGAGACTTCAATTTCCCATAGCCTGCTTTTATGTGAGGGTCTTTCACAAATGAATGTTTTAAATTGATACCATAAGCAAAATAACAATATAGAGAATAATGCAAGTTAGAAGAATTATGAATATTCTTGGCAGTCAGAGTCTGATTTGTGAAGAATTTCAGATGAGTAGAAAGAATGAATGAATGAAAAGTATTTATTAACTAATTACTATGTGCCAAGCACTATGCTAAGGGATAGAGATACAAGTAGAAAACCAAGATGGCCACTGCCTTCAGGGAGCTATGGGCAGATATGTGGATATAAGAGATTGGTGGTCAGAAATGGGAGTTTTGGTTTGGGAAGTTACAGGTACCAAGAGTTGGGATTTAAGGGGATCGGTTGACACTGAATTAATAAAAGCAGTAATCATATTGATTTGGTTACTGTTCCCAGAGAAAAAGTAGAAGAAGAAAGTAGACTGGGAGTGTTAGATCATAGGGTATATAGGAGAATGATATAACAAGGACTTAGCTAAGGTGAATAGTCAAGTGGAATATGAAACATAGAAGATTGTGGAATTTGCTGCCAGCTAGGTAGAATGTACCATGTGTCTTGGTATTGCCTAACTTGCTATTTAAGACAGCACCACTCTATAGCAGTGGTTTCAGAGATTAGTAGATCACTCAGGGTATGGTCACAGGAGCTTCTGTGGTCCAGAGAGAGCCTTGGCAGTGTTCTAAATGAAAGAGAAATAATAATGAAGGATGTATGGTCTGGAGCCTGAAGCCTGCTGGATCAGGTAAACTATGTGCACTGACTAATTTCACTAACAGAATAGTAACTGCTCAAGTTATCTTGAGTACATTTAGGGATGAAATTATAGGCTCATAATCTATACATGCAGATGACACTCAACTCCTGAAGTATGTATACTGATTTTTAGAACTTCTGTTGTTAGCATTAGGAGCTGCTGCTAACTTATTGTCTCAGGGATATAGAGTTGTTGACACCCTCTGTACTACCTGTGAAACTCCCAAGAAGGGAAATGTCTTTTCAGATAGCAAAATAGGTGGCAAAAAGTACAATTTATGCATTGGAAAATGAGATTAGTCTTGAGTCTGATTTGAAAGGGAAAGTATTAGGTAAAATTGAGAACAAGTTGTAGAGAAAAGTAGCCACCTACAAATTTTGAGCAACCTGGTGGTCTTGTACAATGTGAATTGGTGATGAGGAAGTAGAAACTAGACTGGTTCAGAATTTTAGATAGTCTTGATGTGAAAATTTCAGTTGTGAATAGTAATTGAAAGTAAGAAAAATCCAAGAGATCAATTATCTGCTTGTTTAGGTGAGTATAATAGCAGGAAAGTTTCAGTATAATAGTATTAACTAATATTAATATCTTTGTTTTATTGAGAATGTGATGTGGATGGGATGAAATATCAAAAGTAACCATACCTAAATGAAGTATTATTATTGATGACTCACATTTGAATATTTTGTGTACATAAATGGGTCCTAGGTCACTAAAGTCACACCTCATTGAAGTAGTTTTTGGTAAATTACTTTTTAAAATTCAACAGCTATGAATTTGTACCTCAGTTTTGGAGAAACAAATGCCCCACAAGCTCAGACACAATCCTGGGCTTGGAACAATTGGAAAGATACTATGCAATGTAGCTTTAGACCCCTACAGTGCTATCAGAGCAATAGAAATGTTAATTTCCATGAAAGAAATCTTCTCTCTTAATCCAATCCAACTAGCATTGTCAAGGGACTAATATATGCAAATTACAGTGGTTACAAAGTCCAGATGAAAAACAATCCTTGTCCTTTCAGAATTTACATGGGAGGTGACAGGAATTCCTGTCATGGAGAGACAGAGAGAGAGAGAGAGAGAGAGAGAGAGAGAGAGAGAGAGAGAGAGAGAGAGAGAGAGAGAGAGAGAGAGAGAGAATGAGAACACACATATATATATATATATACATATATATATATATGTATATATATGAAATTTTAAGAAATAAAACAAGATTAATAAACTGTCAAGGATGATTAATACTTTTCAGGTGATAACTCATGGAAGTATATTTGAAAGAAGCTAATGAAGTAGAATTGATGAAGGGGAATATAGTCCAGGAGTCACTATTTGGAAAACAGGTTATAGACCAGGTTGTCTGGAATGTGGAACAGTAAGGGTCAAGCCTTCCTTTAGACTCTGAATGTCAAGCTGAGAAGTTTGCATTCTGTGTGAGAGTCAGTAGGGAATCATTGAAGTTTCTTAAACTGGAAGTGACTGATGAGATTTGTTCTCCAGGAAGATCTTTTGACAGCTTGGAGAGAAGAGACTCATCTTCTATAATCCAAATAAGTAAATGCTATAGTAACTTGAGAGATGATGAAGACCTGAAGGCAAACAGGTATGAGCAGTGTTAATGGAGGCAGACTCAATATAACTATAAACTAATTGAGAAGGTAAAAGAGGGGAGCATTGAAGGTTTGTTTACAGGCTGCAACTATGGATGACTGGAAGAATGAGTGATATCCTTAATAGAAATTAGGAATTTCAGAGGTTCATGGGTTTAGGGAAGAAAATACTGTGCCCTATACTGGTTATGCTGACCCTATAAAACCTATGAAAACCCATGAAGAGATGTTTGACATCTGGTTGGTAATGCAGAAATAGCCTTGTTAGGGTTTTTAGGGAGATTAGGGCTAGACACATACATATTAGCATATTAAACCTCCAAATTCTAGACCTTAACATAGTTTACTAATTAAAAATATTTAGACTCAAGAGCTGAAAGGGGTTTTAGAGTTCTTCTAATCTAACTTTCCCTTTTTTAGAGATTATAAAACAGAGACACAGAAATATTGTAACTTCCCCAGTGTAGCACAGATAGTGATAGAGCTGAAAGTCAAACAGGGCTCTTCTGACCTTTAAAATTTTTTCCTTTTTCAAGAACTGAGGTTTGCAGTAAATTGTAATTTTATATCCCCCCCCCCAAAAAAAATTACTAGAATTAAATTAGGGATTTGTCTCTAAGGGGGAAAAAAGAATTAGTATTTTAGCCAGTGTTTGAGAGTTGACCATTATATTGGTATTAAAATGCCATTCTTGTTTATGTTGTCATTGTTGGCCAAACAATGTAATCCCTCATCATATAAGAGAGCAAATGCCTTTATTTTGGACTTAATTTTAGGTCATGAATTCAAAGGTTCTTTCTTAATAGAACTGCAATTCATCAGGTACTATGTATTCTTTTTTTAAAAAGTAATAGTTCAAATTTTTACTATATTGGTGGATACTCATACAGAACAGTGGTATTCAAATTCTTTTCAGTTTTGTGAAACATTTCTCTTTGAATTTCAATATCCTCTACCTTAACTTTTGTAGCTATCAAAAAAATCACTGTAGCTGAAGATAAAAATTGCTGTGGCTTTTGATAATACTACCAAGGAATGTTGGTATTGCTCATGTCATAAACAAGCAAAGCCAAAATAAACCAAAAAACTCATAAGGTTTTTGTCTTATAAATATATACCTATGTGTTCCAACAATAGTCATAAGATAAAACTTAAGCCTCAGGTTCAGGTAATATAAAAACCTAATGGGGGGGATTCAATTGAGTAAAAATTATAGAACCTAAATATTCTTGTAGTTCGTATAGTGCTTACTACCTACTAGTTCTCTTTGAAGTTTCATTTCCATTTCATATTTTTCAGGGGTCAATAAGCATTTTTTAGAAGTAATCTATATATCAGGTTAGGTACTAGGGCTGCAAATACAAAAATGGAACAGTCTGCCCACAGGAAGCTTACATTCATTTTGGGGAGACAGCCCCTATTTACACAAGTATATGCAAACTAAAAACAAGGTAATGGGGTGGGTACTTTAAAAGTTGGAAAGGGGGGATTAGAATAGGTTTGATGTAGAAAGTAATCAGTTGGACTGAATTTTCAAGGAAACTAGAGATTCTAAAAAAAATGATAAGGGGCAGCAAAAAAAAAAGTAGGAAGACCAGCAAATATAAAGACATAGAATCAGGGAAGTGGACTTGTATAGCATATGAGGAGCAATAAATTTGTTTAACTGGATTGGAATTGTAGCTTGGGGACAGGTTGTGAATCTCGTTATTTGCCAAACACACTCATATGTAATTGATCCTAGATGTAATAGGAAACTACTGGAGTCTCATGTTAGATCTGTGCTTTGGGAAAATCACTTTTGGCAGCTGTGTGGCAAATGGAATAAAAGGGGGAGCATGTAAATTAGAGAGAACAATTAGGAGGCTATTGCAGTAGTTTTCTCATGAGGTGATGAGGCCCTGGACTACTTTTTAAATAAAAGAGGATAGATGTGGCAGATTGGTAGAGTTCACATCCACAGGACTTGGCAATTGATTGTGAGATGTGATGATGAGGCAGAGTTGAGGAATCAAGGATGTTACTAAGGTTGAGAACCCAGGCAGCTGGAAGAATTGTTATGAACTTCATGGAGATAGGGAAATTCAGGAAAGGGCCTAGAATTTTGGGGGAAAATGAGTATTATTTTGAACAAGGTAAGTTTGAGGTGCTCATGACCTATCTAGTTCAAAATGTCCAAAAGGCAGTCAGTGATATGAAACTGAACCTCAGGAGGAAACTAGGACTAAGTATATAAATGTAGCAGTGATTTTATAAAAATAATAATCGAACCCATGGGAACCAGTGAAGTCACCAAGTGAAAAACTCTAGTGAGAAGAGTCATGAAAGAGAGTTGGGAGTACACTCATCATTAATCAATTTGAAAGGATGATAATTTAGTAAAACTGTCTTGAGAGGGAGCCATAAAACTGAGGAGAGAACTAAAGAGATGGTTGTGTCACATAATCCCAGAGGCAAAAGAGTATACAAGAGAAGAATGATCAATAGTGTCATCTGCCCCTGAGAGATTGAGAAAGATGTGGAAAAGATCCTTAAATTTCTCAATTAGAATATTATTGGTAACTTTGGAAAGAGTAATTTCAATAGATTAATAAGTAGACAGATTGCCAAGGGTTCAAGAGCTAGAGGGGAGAAAATGGAGGTAAGATATAGATAGCTTTTTCTTGCATTTAGGTTGTACTGAGAAATGGAGGAAGAGATATAGGATTAAAATGTCATAGGATGATAGGATCTAATTAGGGTTGTGGTTTTTTTTTTTTAAGGCTAGGGGAGATCCTAAGATCATAGAACTAAAAGAAACTGAATGTCTCTCAGTTTAAACTCATTTTACAAGAAAGAAAAGATACTTGCTAAATAAAGGGCATTTTGGTAACATAATTTTGAAGTAAAATCTTAGTACTTAAAAAAATTGGAAATTTAAACATAAAACTCTTTCTGTTTGTAGCAGGGAAGTAAACAGTAGAGGGAGATTGAAGCTTTTTTTTTCTTCCAACTATCATTCCAAAACTAGTTGTTCTTTGAATTACCAAATTTCAGAACTTTTTAAGCAATCAATGAAACTGATTCTAAGAGGTCACATAGCTAGTTTAATGGCAGACCTAGGACTAGGACCTCAATTACATAATTGCATCATGCCTTTGTAGGTAAGGAAGAAGGAAAACTTGGGGAATGTTGGAAGGTGTACAATAGTCCCTATTGCAGTGTAAATGTAGTAAATAATATTTATATTTTTAGTAATTCTTGTGGAAAAAAAGGATCCAATCTGTTCTGGTATTTTCTACTGTGTTTAAAATATAACATTTGATAGGTGTAATGTACTAGAATAAGAAAATGAAGAAATTATTTGATGGCCAGAAGATTTATATACCTCCTTACATCTCTAAATTTGGATTTCTTCTCCCTTACCTTTTTCTTTGAAATAACAAGGCAAAATTCAGTTTAATCTCTTAATTCTTTGAAGTAGGCTAGTAGTAAACCAAGTCTTCATTAATGGTTTCCATTTATATATAGTTTTGATTAAGTATGACACTGTGCCTACAATTTATCTGATTTGTAAAACACTATTTTTACTGAATGCAAATAATTAGTATTTTTATAAATATCTCTAATAAGTTCTTTAAAGATTACAAAGCTTTTATATGTAGATTTTATTGCAGTTAATAAAACCATTGTGTTTTATTTGAAACATTTTTAAAACAGACACTAGTGAAGCTTATTCTAAAATTTCATTCGCTTAAATATAAAACAGACTAACAAGTCAGTGTCATACCATTAAAATATAAATGTACAATAATAAAATTTTCATTTAAAAGTTCATCATAAATTGGCGCTTAAGCCCTGAATTTTTCCAAAGTGAAGTTCCATTTTGCCTTAACTTTATCCTCACTGCAAATTCTAATACTGCTTCAGGAGAGAGGATGATAATAACATTGGTTTAAAATTGATAATGGTAAAGTGATTTCTTAACCATAGTCCTTTAAAACCTTTTTTTATATATGGCTTAATATTATAACATGCATTAAAATGTAAGAATGTCACACAAATAGAAGAAAATTCTTATGATTTGAAAGTCAATCGTAATCTTAAATCTAAACAGACTTTTAAAAATTCAAATAAGAATGTTTTAAATTTTTTTCCTTCCTTTTTCTTTTTTTTCCTGGGTGGGAAGGGTGGGGGAGTTACTACCTAAAAGAAAAATACAATCTATTCCTTTCCAGGAAAGAATACCCCCCTCATGTTCAGAAAATAGAAATTGACCCTATTAGGTTGCCACGGCCCCAAAGTATAGGTAAGTAGTTGACTTTTTCTTGTTCTCTAGAGACTGAAATAGTATCTCATCCGTTTAGTGGTTATATTTGAAAGGTGTTAGCATTTTAAAGTCTTAATCTAAACCTCTTTAAGTCTACTGAAAATACTGTGAGATATAGAGCATGTTCTAATAATGACAAATTATGTCCTTTTTCAGTGAACTCTTAAGCATTTTGGGTTTTTTTTTAACTGACCATTTGTTACATCAAAAATGTCTAACATTAAATAAGATTGTGACCCAGAAATCTTTTTATTGAAAAATTCGAATTATTTTTGTTGGCATAGATTATGGCTCCATCCAGAAAATGGATATAGCTAATGGGCTATAATGTTGCCCTCTTTGTTAATTATGAATTTTTTTAGAGGGGTACATAAATTATAGCAGCTCAAAGGCGATTTACATAATAGGTACAGCAGCAGTTCATTTAATAAATATAAATAATCTTTCATTTCAAATGGTAGCAATTTCAATTCAGACTTATTTTTGTTGAATTATTTCTTTAAAGAAAGTTAATATTTTTAAATGGTTATTATGATTGACGTAGTTGGTTTTTTAAGTAATAAACTTAAAGAAAGTTTATCTTAATTTTTTTGTTGTTGAGACTTTCATATTTAACTATTTTTTTAATTTAAAATATTTTTTAAAAATAATGAGAAGAAGAGATTGTGTTTGCTGTGCCAATTGCTTAATAATATATGCAAAATCAAATGCAAATGAGTGTTTAGATTTGTGTTGCTATATTTCAGTTTTTTAAAGTTTTATCTAGAGGTATCTTTATGGCACAGTGAATCGAATGCTTTACATTGGGTTTGGAAAACCTGAGCTCAGACACTAGCTGTGTGACTTTGGGCAAGTTTGTCTTAATTTCCTCCAAAAGTATAGAATGAAGTTAATAGCACCTACCTCCCAGAGTTGTGGTAAGAGTCAAATGAGATGATATTTGTAATTATTATTATTTACTTGTAGTTCATTATCATCATCATCATCATCATCATCTATATCCCTTTATTGATAAAGATTATAATGCCTCTTTATTTTCTGGCATTAATACCTTTTCTAAACTTCAATAGATTGTCCCTGGGAACTATTAGAACTTTTGTTGTTCTGGCATAGACTTTTAGGATCTAGGTTGCATCCATGTCATGATGAGACCTCAGATTCTGACTTTACAAGAGCTATTTTACTAAAAAGTGAAGAAAAAGAATACTAATAATACTCCATTTCTAGAAAAGTAGTATTTTAGATTAGTTTTTTTTGTCCCCCAAAATGCCAATTCTAAAATGTTGCAACAGGCTTTTTCCTTTTTTGTCTTTTCTCATTATTTCCTAAACAATTATCACAAGCCTTTATCCTTTTAAAAAAGGTGTTTAGAGATGTCAATTCTGACATTCATATTAACACTGGACTAAATCATAATTAACTTGAAACTTTCTAAAAAAATCAAGATAAGTCTATAAATTATCACCTGATGAAGTATAAAAAAATGAATTTGTTTTCTTTTTATATTCCTCTAGAAAGCATAATAGAGAAAACAGAAGAGTCTGAATCAGAATCAGAGTCTGAAATCAAGAGGAAGGTACAACCAAAACGTCACTGCAATTTATACCAGTCTGATTTCCAACTGTCTCCTGTTTCAAAAAAAAATTTAACCCACTTAGAGGTGGGTTAGAGAGAAATTAAGCAGTATTATTATTAAAACTTTTTTTTAGCATTTTATATGGGTCTAGGTACTTGTATGTTGACCTATTTGAAACATTTACTTTAGAGTCACATGATTGGATAAGATCTTAAGAGAGAATTTCTAAACAGGTTCCCACTTCCCCTCTACCCTGTACTGTTCCTTCTTCACCCTATACTTTATGTTTTGGCCAGGAATACTCAGGATCTTGTCCTCCCAGATTGCTTTTATTTATTTTTTTTTGACTATGCAAATGACTAATTACTTGAAACCTTTTTTTATATGACTTAATGTGGCATGCATTAATATTTAATAATATCAGATGAGTAGAAGAAAGTTCTTTCCTTATGTGCCTCAATCCCTGAATGGGCATTGCATCAAACTTAGCTTAAAAAGGTCTTAAGGTCTCCCACTGCATCCAAGGCAGTCATCCTGATCTATATCCGACCAATGGACCCAGATGACCCCATGGAAGAAAGTGACACTGGTGACTCTGCACAGTCTCCTCAGTTTAGTCTAATTTTCTTGCATGTCATGGCAGGAGTGGTCTGCTATCTACACTATTCCAAGATATTTTTATTTCTATATTGAGAATGTTAATCTATATTTAAGATCAGTTTTTATTTGAATTATTAATAAATAACCTTAGCCAATTACTAACTTGCTTGTTGAAGATCATATAAATATCTGAATATGGAAACTTGTTAATGTCATCCAGTTACCATATTCCTATGGTTGTCACCATTGTCCCAACACAACAGGACAATGCTGAGCTTTCTTTCCTGTCTAAAAGACCTTAGGGTCTTTTCATTTACTATAAAAAATTATTTAGAGAGAAAGATTGGACTAATCCTTCTTATTAGAGTATATTCATTTAACTTATGTGCCATTAATAAATTAAGGATAATTAGCACAAATCTGTTGTATTTTACAAATGGGAAAATACGGTCTGCCTTATACCTATATGTTGAAAAGAGGCACCCTGGCTTACTAACCATGCTGTTCACTCAATTGTATGAATTTGGTTAAATCACTCAATTTCTGTGGATCTTATTAAGTCCATAGAAGGGCTTTGTGGGCCTACCATACTTCTTAGATGAGGAGACCTTACCCTAGAATCTATGCAACTCAGGGTTAGATTTCAGGGAATCCATGACATGCATGTGCATATATATATATATATATATATATATATATATATATATATATATATATATATATATATGTATGTATATGTATATGTATGTATATATGTTACTTGCCCAGATATCGAAGGTGAGACCAAACATTCGTGTCTACCTGACTCTGAGCAATCTTTCCATCTATTTAACTACACCAACAATGCCTTTCATCTCCAATAGATAATCTTAACAGTATGACTCTCTCTCCTTTGTGAGATTCTTAGTTGGCATAATGATAGTAAAAATAAATGGGGCATTATTTTTGAGATGTTTACAGGGTTTTGCTGTTGATGGAGACGTCTTTTTTTCCCCCCATTTCCTTGGGAATTTTAGGTTTCTGCACAACCTGAATATTGTCCACAGTGCGGGAAAGAAAGAAAAAATCAGACCAAATGCCAAAACTGCGGGGTTACTTTTTCTAAGGAGTTACAAAGAAATTGTAGGCAAGCATTAAATGAAGCAGCAGTTCCTTTATCACGAACATCCATTCATCATAATTCAGGAGGACAAAAGTCTCAAAACACTGGACTAAATGCCAAAAAATTTTATGGCAATACTTTGGGAAAGGTTCCAGTTGATATTATTGTGAGTCAAGATTATGTTGGACAGAATTATCTGCAGTCAAACGGAAAAATCCTTTTACCTGGTGCAAAAATATCCCAAAATTTAAGAAAACGGAATACAAAACCATCTGATCTAAATGATCCAAGTAAGTATGTTTTTATTTTGTATCTCTTCTTATTTTATACATTTTTTTCCCAAAATAAAAATAACATTTCTTAGGCTATTCCCTGAAATCTTAAAATGGCTTGGTTTTTTGAGGATTTTTGTCCTTTTTTTTTTCCAATTTAAGTAAGGGAGGATATAGCAAGTGATAAAAGGCTGCTTGTTTGATTGGAATTAATTGGAAAGAAAGCTGTTTTTCTTAATAAACTTTGTTTCTAAATCACCAATTTTTCCCAATGTATCTCCTCCCCTTTCTTCCTCCTGGAGATCCTCCTCTCATAAACATAAACTAAAAGAGAGGAAAAAAATAAAATAGCTATTCAACAGAACAGATATATTGAAAAAGTTTGCCATGGCACGCCATGTTCAGGGATCTCCTCCTTCTCATAGTTTGAGGGTGAAACTTGGTGTTGGTGATTTCTTAACTCACAATTGCTTTTATGTTTTCCATTTACCTTGTTCTAAACATGGTGTTTATTTTTCTTGCTTTGCTTATTACACTCAGAATCAGTTCATGTGAATTTACCCATGCTTCTTCATATTCATCTTAATCTTTCTTAAAGCAGTAATATCCTATTAAAATTGTATGAACTGTTCTCCTTATTCTGTTTACTCTTTCTCATGCAAGTCTTCCAAAATTTCTCAGAAACCATCTCCTTCATCATTTATTTTTTTTTAATTTTTTTTGGTATTATTATTTTTTTGGCAAGCCAATGGGGTTAAGTGACTTGCCCAAGGTCATACAGCTAGGTAATTATTAAGTATCTGAGGTCAGATTTGAACTCAGGCTCTTGGACTCCAGGACTGGTGCTCTATCCACTGTTCCACCCAGCTGCCTCCCTCCTTCATTATTTCTCACAAAATAATAGTCTATCACATATACCATAATTTTTTTCAGACATTCTCTAGTATATGAGTACCACCTAAAATTTCTGTTTTTTTGCCTGCTCAAAAAGAGCTATAAATGTTTCATTACTAAAGAGTTTGTTTTCCTTAGGATTAATTCCCCCCCTTAATCTATATTCCCTCTAGTGTTCCCCTTGTCTTTTTTTCCCTTTTCTCCTATTTCTCTGTTAAATGAAATTTTTTTTTCCTGGATATTTGTATGTGATTTTTTTAAGTGTTCAAATGAGAATGTTTGAATAAGTTCCTCTCCCTTTCTCTTTATTTGTCTAAAGTCTTGCAGTCTGATTTTGAAATAATATCTCCTCTCTATAATAGAATGAAAGCAGCTTATTCTTTTTTTCAGTCAGTTATCCTTTTCCATTAATAATCACATTTTTGTTTCTCAACTCCTCTATGTTTGAATTTGGAAAATTTCCACATAGTTCTAGTTGGTCCTTTTCATCATTCAAAAAATGCTTAGAAGTCTTCTTAAAGGTTCCTTTTCCCCCCTCTGCAGTATATTTAACTTGGTTGAGTACTTTATTTTTAGATCTAATTCTATATCCTTTTCCTTCTGGAATATCATATCCCCAGTTTTCTGCACTTGTTATATTTATGTCCTTATCCTTGCCTCAGAACTTAAGTCCCCCCCCCCCCCCCCCCCCCCCCCCCCGCAACCTATTCACGGGTTTTTAATATCTTTTTTTTTTTTTTGACTTGGAAACTTTACATTTTGACTATGATGTACCTGAAAGTTTTCATTTTAGGGTTTCTTTCAGGAGGAGAGATTGCATTCTTTCTATTTCTGCTTCCTTTAATTGAAAAGTCATATAGTAGTGACATTTGGGGTTTTATAATATAAATAATGAGACCATGATGTCAATTTAAAGGGAGAGAGACACATGACATTGAATGTAAAAAGATGTGTTAACTGATGCTGTCATTCATCATGCTCTGTCGTTAGGAGTTCCTAGAGGGTAGGCATCTTAGACCCAGAGCCTGGAAACAATCACTGTTGAACAACTCTCTCTCTCTCTCTCTCTCTCTCTCTCTCTCTCTCCTTTCTTTCCTTTTCTTTTCTTTTTTCTCTTTTCTTTTCTTTTTTCTCTTTTCCTTTCTTTTCTCTTTTCTTTGCTTTGCTTTGCTTTTCTTTTTTGCAAGGCAGTGTGGTTAAGAGACTTGCCCAAGATCACACATCTAGGTAATTATTAAGTGTCTTAGGTTGGATTTGAACTCAGGTCCTCCTTACTCCAGGGCCTGTGCTCTATCTACTGCATCACCTAGTTGCCCTCCACAGATTCTCTTTTTATTTTGCCCTTATCAACTGTATCAAACTCTGCTCTTTCAAATCTCTGGCCTTTTAAAATTCCATATAACCTCTGCCACTAAATGGTTTTCAGTCCATAACTTTGCCTTCTATTTGAGAAAAGTAAGGAGAGAAAAATGTATTGTCTGTTTTTTCATATTGCTTCTCCTCCACTACTCAACCAAAATCATTCACTGTAAGGTCACAATGATCTTTTTTATTGCCAAATCCATTGGCCTTAGTTCTCACTCTTTGAAACTTCCATAAGTTTTCTTTATTTGAATCTCAGAAATGAAACTCATTGTCTTCTTTCACTCCTACCCTTCCCATACTGTCTGTCCGCCCTTCTTTTGGTTGAAAGTGTCACCATCCTTGGTATCGAGTAGACAACTTGACCAAAAACATCAATTTACAAGTTTTCTTATTATTCCACAACATTCTCATCTGACTTTTTTCCTCTCATAGTCTCCTTATGGCTAGTCTAGTAGTAGACTATTTTTCATTTCCCTTTCTTAGCCCTTTTCAGTCTCTCCTTTTCTCAACTATCAAGTTAATATCCCCCCCCTTTTTAATTTTTTTTGCAAGGCAGTGGGGTTAAGTGACTCAAGGTAATTATTAATTGTCTCAGTTTAGATTTCAACTCAGGTTCTCCTGATCCTGGGACTGGTGCTCTACCTACTACACCACGTAGCTGCCCCCAAATTTTCCTTTCCTGCTCAACAATACTCAATGGCTTGCTGTTGCCTCTAGGATAAAATATATATATCTTAAGCCAACATGCTATTGTAGAAATTCTTCTCCCCCTGCCCTAATCTGGAGCTTTAATCAAATCTTGCTCCTTGAAAGTTTATGTTAGTCTGCTGCCCTGCAGTTGGCCATCTCAGTAATTTTCCTAATCAGTATATTCCTCCTGACCACCAGAACCCGACATAACTTGCCTTATCTTGTTAGCATATAAGTGACGATGTCAGGAACTGTCTTCACTTCTATATATTTATTTGCATACTCATTACTTATTAAACATTTGCTAAATGTTTCGTTCAATTATTCTCCCTGACTTTAACCTTCCTTTCCATGCATTTTTCCTTTTGTACATTTTTTTACTTGATGTTTTTTCTTCTGACACTGTCCTGCATTGACTATGTGCCATTCCTAAACTGTATTTCCTCAACTTCACATTCTAAAATCCCCAATACTTAAAAACTTCAGTTGTGATGTTATGTCTTATGAATGTTGTCTCTTTCTTTAAAAAATATTTTAATAAACTTTTTTCTTTTCTTCCTACATCTTCTTGTCTTCCTTTTCTTATTTGAAAAGGAAAAATAAAGAAATGCTTTTTAACAAATATGCATACTTGATCAAATCAAATCCACATCCACTATAACCAACAATGACAAAAGAATAGCAAAACTAAAGCTAGGGAGTACAAATACAAAAAATTAGTTCAGGTGTGTACAAGTACAAAGATGAAATAGCAATTAGTAAATAATAGTCTCGTGGGGAGACAACCTATAATGCAGTATAAATATAAAAGTGAATAGCTACAAATGCATTCAAAATAAACTGAATACAAAGTAGTTAGGGAAGGGAGAGGCATTAACAATTTGGGGGGACCCTGAAAGAATTCATGGTAATGATGGTGCTTGAACTATAGGTTAAAATAGGAGAGAAACTGAGGCAATAGTAAGGATGCAATTTATCCTAGAGGGTGACCTATAAAAAGCTTAGAGATGGGCTCTTGAGTGTCCATCTATAAGGAACCTGAAGAGGGACAATTTTGGTTGCATTAGTCACATTATTGGTATGGGTTAGAAATAATATCCCATTGAGCATGAAAGGAAGGATCCAAGTTGTATAGGGCATTAAAGTACAAGACTAAGTGAATGAAATAATAAAAACATTATTAAGTGTTTGCTAAGTGCTGGTGACAAATATAAAATGAAGACAATTTCTTTCTTCAGTGAGCTTACATCTTATTTGTGTGCATGTTATATCCCTCCCATTTCCTCCTGAAGTCCTTTGGTACCACAACTTAAAAAAAAATGTTCATCTCTAGTGCTTAGCTCAGGTGCTTCATAAATATAGAGCTGAATTTAATTTACATACCATGATCTTAAGTATGTTTTTCTGGTTTCTGGGGGAGTCTTGTCCCCCCTTATTGGAAGACTGACCTTAAACTTTAATGATTTGTCCTACACAATATGAGAGGTTTTGGTTTCCCAAAGGGGTAGTAAGGAATAATTCACAAAGTAATCAGTCACACTCTGTCTATGTCTAAAAATTATGTACTTTGTACTATTTCCAGAATTTTTTGAGGATTGCTTTTTTTGTGTGTGGGGGGGTGTTTTTTTTGGGGGGGGGGGGGTTGGTTTTTGCAAGGCAATGGGGTTAAGTGGCTTGCCCAAGGCCACACAGCTAGGTAATTATTAAGTATCTGAGGCTGGATTTGAACTCAGGTACTCCTGACTCCAGGGCCAGTGCTCTATCCTCTGAGCCATCTAGCTGCCCCTTGAGGATTGTTTTGTATGTTCCTCTTTAACGAATTTATTTTTTCCCAACAATATCTCTCCTGTGATAGTAACTTCTAATACATAGCTGTATTTTTATTTGTATTATAATTTTGGGGGAGAGGGATAGGAATAGATTTTATCTATTTTAGAAAATGTGACTCTTATTTCTCCTTTTCTGCTTTAATGACTTCCAGATTTAACTATTCAGTCATTTAGAATTGATGGTAAATAATGCCTGTGGAAAAGCCAAATGTTGTCTAGGATATTTGCCAGCTATTATACCTATTTGTATTTTTGAAACAAAATTTGAAAGTTAAATTTCATAAGCATCTATTTCCTCTACTAGTAATTTTGTCCAGTGATGATGAGGATGATGCTGACAGTGGGAATAATAGAAGAGAAAGTATATCACCTCGACCTGCAGATTCAGCACGTTCTTCCCCAGCACCTTCTACAGGAAAAGTGGAAGCTGCACTAAAAGAAAATAGCTGTGCATTGGAACATAAAGGAAGAAGTACTACAACAGAATCAGAACTGGTGGTCACAATACCAAGAAAAGCAAGAATGAAAGATCAGGTATTATTTCATCTGTAGTAAAGGCCTTGGATTCAAAATACTTTATAGCTATACCCATCCATTTTTACATTGGTTATGAGAGTAATAGATTAAGGATCATATCTTCTGCGACAGTGTAGTGCTTAGTACACAGAAAGGTTAAATGCCTAAATTTGCAATGTGAGTCTCTGTTTCTAAAGGAGTTATTTCGAAAAGAACCTTTTTAATTTAAATAATCATGTTCTAATTTGCCTATTTTCCAAAGAGGAAGCATACTGAAAAATTAAGAACTGGTTTAAGCTCTTCAGTTTTTATACAATAATTTTGGCTATGCTTTACTATCAAACCAAATAGAATTTATTATCTCTTCATATTTGAATGAAGTAGGCTTAAATTCATATGCTACCTTTAATACTTAACAACTGTAGGACCATGGGCAAGCCATTCAATATATCTTGAACCTCGGTCTTTTGTTTTTTTGTTTTTTTCTCTATAAAATAAAGATTAATAGTACCTCTAAAACTTACAGGGGTTCTTATATTCTTAGAAAATAGCAGAAAAGTCAGAAATACAAATGTTGATATATTGAACCTGTGGGAAATAAGGTTCCTATGACTACCAAAAACTAATCTTCACTAGATAGAATGCTAGATTTTCTGCATATGATACTTTAGAACAAAGTATTAATTTTGATAATATGTACTTTTCCTAGCACTGTAAGTATGAAATAACCCATAAAGTGCAGGGGAGAGAAGAAACAACAACTGAACAGTGAGACAAGGATTATTATGTCAGAACAACCCCAAAGTCAAAAAAGAAAAGGGATAATCTGCTATCTCTAATCTCCCTTTCCACAGAACTATTCCTCCATGAAACACAAACTTTGAGTTTAAGTTAAAGAGTGACTACTATCTTATTTACCAACAGACTTAGTCACTTTTCCTTTTGTTTGATTCCCTCATCTTCTACTTGAGAGCTAGCTCTTTCTGGAGCAGATTCACCAACACTATAAAGAATACTCTTTTTGATAGAATGAATCATTGATTTGTTTATGCAGAACTCACCACCAATAGCTGCTGCAAACATTTCAACACAAATTTTATTTAACACCTTTATTTTATCACAAAACTACAGTATTAACTTTGCATGCTTGGGCTTAGAGTCCAGAGTACTTGAGTTATGTTTTGGGTGTATAATTGCAGCATAAAACTTGAATTTTAAAGGCAAACAATGAACATGGAACTAAGACATAGGGAACTCTTTGCAAGTAGGGCAAGCAAGACCAACAAAGCTCAAACTTGCATGCATCCCACCTCTCCCATTTTTCCACCTTTATTGCATATAGCCACAAATGCACACAATTGTTAATACATAAAATTAGGTTGCCACCAATAATCAAATCACACAAATGCTTGAAGTATCTGAAGTTAAAATATGCAAATGTTGAGATTGACTATACTTGAAGATTGACCTGAGGCTCAAATTTAATAATGCCATATAAAGCACTACCTAAGCTTCATTTGGTTAGGCTGTTTTGGATAAATATAATTCTGTTTTAAGAACTTCATTTCGCCTAGATGTTGTTCTTGAACATAATATAAGAAGTTGACCATTTGGGGACCAATTTTTAAAAAAACTCAAGCAAGAAATTTTTCTTCTCTTTCAGTTTGGCAATTCTGTACCAAATACACCCCTAAAACGCCGTAAAGTGACTTCTCCAGAAACTTTAGTTGATACTACACCTTTAAACTTTCAAAGTCAATTTGAAAGTGTCATTCTGAATTGTCGAAGTATACGAATAGGAACTCTGAGACGTATGGTAGCAGAGCCTGTAATTGTGAGTACATTCTTTGCTTTTTATTGTATATGTTATATTTTAAATTGCAATGTAAAAATCTCTCTCTGGATCTACAGCCAGTATGCAATGATAATAATTTTGAGTTGATTTTATAAGTGCAAACTTCATAATTTCAAATGAGGTACATAGAGCTTCAGTTGACCTGGGACCAATTAAAATTTTTCTTGGAGACTTTGGAATGTAGGAATCTTGACTTTGTTATCTTCTTGAGTGTTCTGCTCTTTGTCACCATGATAACTTTTTGTGGTCAGAGGTTTTTTTTGATATTTGCTCATTTTCCCAGCCTGTGACTTTTAAACTATTAAAGTAGACTTCTGCTTCTAGGGTGGAGGGCACACTGTCCCAAACTTCAGGGTTTTTGAGGAACTATTTTCAGAGATGATTGTAGGGACCTCTTAGTTTTCAGTTGGTATGATCTAAGGCTGGACTATCCATCCTTTTAAAAGTTTTTATTGAAACAAGAGACAGTTTGTTTTGATTTGCCATTTTATGAGAGCTGTGCAGTATTCATTTCCTAAAGCATTCAGTAAATCTGCAGGTGGGCCACATTTTGCACAGCCCTGCTCTAAGGAATGGTGAGTTTATGTCTCTCCTGGTCTATGGTCAGAATCTGTGACTGTCCACAAGCATTCTTTTCTGTCCTTAAACTGTAAGGAGAGTCTGGTGTGCTGGTTGTCCTCCTCCTTGAACTGAGTCTGACTCCTAGGACTGTGACTCATATCTGAATATGAGCCTATCAACAGAGAACCCTGCTTCATTGCTAGCAAAGAGACAGATCTCTGGAATCTTCTGACTAGTTGCTTGAGCCCCTTACCATCTGTGAGCTGAGAGCTTTGGAAGTAGCTGCTGCAGCACTGATTTAGTGGTTCCCTAGGCTACCTGCTTTGTTGGGACCTTGCCTGCATTAACACAGCCTGTGCTGGACTGTGCTCCTCTCTTACCCTGGCACAACAGACTTTCCTGCTGACCTAAGTTGTCTTTGGCATCTATTTGGTTTTTAATATGTGGATAGCTAGACTGAATACATGAGAATTTTTGAGTCTCATTTAGAGAGCTCTATATATTCTTGCACTTGATACAATGAGAACAGTGATCAAGAAAAACAAACTTTTTTTGGACTTGACCATATCTAATCACTTTTTCCTAGAATAATCTGGATTCAAAGGAATTTTTTTAAAGATAATTTGAAAATGGATCTCTTAAATACTTGGGAAATCGTTGTCGTCAGTACAAACTTCCTGAGTACATGTACTTTAGAAGATAGAGCCATTCTTCATTTAATTCCCTTTAGTTCCATTTCTACTTTTTCTCAGAAGTACATTTTTAATATAGAGATAATGAAGTCCATGTGAAGTTATTCTCTTATTTTTTTCTTATTGTGTTAATGAGTATATTCAAAATCAATTAATTCTTTGTCTTTAATGATTCAGTGTCAGCTTGGAAGAAGACATCCTTTTGCAGTGCCCAGCAATCTCCTTTTGGACCTTGGTGGTTTAACTTTGTTATCAGTGATTTGATTAAAATTATACTTAACATATTTATAAATTACACAGCGCTGTTTGGAGTGATTAACATAACATGACAGAATCAACATCTAAAAAGTTTTTCTAGAGACAGTCTATAAGATTGAGTTTACTAGTGATAAATGTTATTTGATTTAGAGTCAAAAAATCAATTTCAAAAGTATTAAATAGTTGAAACAATTATGGTTAGCTAAAATTATAGGATGGGGAAGAAAAATCTGGGACTAGCATGAATCAGCATTGTAATATGGAAATCCTAAATAACTAATATAATGTAGATTGCTTTAAGAGACTCATCATATAAGGGAGTAGAGAGTTTTTTGTTTTTTGTTTAGATTTTGCAAGGCAATGGGATTAAGTGGCTTGCCCAAGGCCACACAGCTAGATAATTATTAAGTGTCTGAGACCTGATTTGAACTCAGGCCAGTGCTCTATCCACTAGCTGCCCCCAAGTAGAGAGGTTTTAATCCTCACTTTTTCTTTGTTATTGCCCATCTAGAAAAGTCTGTTCTACTCTGGACACTTCTTTTAAGAATGACATTGAAAAAATTGGGTTGTTCTCAAACCAAAATAGTTAGGGAAACTCAAGATTTTGCTACATGAGGATCAATTGAAAGATTCTTGAGATGATTCTCTGTATGGGATATAGTATAGCACTATACTATCTATATCCCCCATCTCGCTCCCCCCCCCCCCCAAGGCAGTCTGATAGTCTTTACATTGTTTCCATGCTATACATTGTTCAAAATTGAATGTGTTGTGAGAGAAATCATATCCTTAAGGAAAAAAAAAATAAAAGAGGTAGCAAAATTGCATAGTAAGAAAAATTAAAGGTAATAGTCTTTGGTCTTTGTTTAAACTCCACAATTCTTTCTTTGGATACAGATGGTATTCTCCATCGTAGATACCCTAAAATTGTCCAATTATTGCTCTGATGAGATGAGCAAGTCCATTAAGATTGATCATCATCTCCATATTGCTGTTAGAGTGTACAGTGTTCTTCTGTTTCTGCTCATCTCACTCAGCATCCGTTCATGCAAATCCTTCCAGGATTCTCTGAATTCCCATCCCTCTTGGTTTCTAATAGAATATAACATACAGATACCACAGCTTATTAAGCTATTCCCCAATTGATGGACATTCATTCTATTTCCAATTCTTTGCCACCATAAACAGAGCTGCTATGAATATTTTTGTACAAGTGATTTTTTTACTCATTTTCATGATTTCTTCAGGGTATAGATCCAGTAGTGCTGGATCAAAGGGTATGTACATTTTTATTGTCCTTCCTTTGGGCGTAATTCCAAATTGCTCTCCAGAAAGGTTGGATCAGTTCACAGCTCCACCATTTGTTCATCTTAAGACATTTCATTCAGTAGAGGAAAATGAAATCATAAGACTGCTCCAGTGACCATTCTCAATAGATACAATCAGAATTGACTTTAAATGATCTTCCTACAACTATCAAAAGAAGTAGACAGGTTCACTATCTATTCAGCTCTAGTGAGATTGCCTTACACAAGTTACAAATGAAGGAATCCCTGTAGATGTTCAGGAGCTTATAGAGGTTCCTTTTTTACAGATGACATGTTAGTATATGTCAGACCCAGACTATCTTAAGACTTCTTCAGAAATATGTATGCTCTTTGACAAAACAGCAACCTAATAGTCCACGCGGGGGAGGGGGGGGAGCAATTGCTCACTTTTATATTTAATATTTTGCTCATTTTGATAGATCACTAGCTAAGTTAGTCCTTACAAACCATCTTGGATGAGATAACTAGGTCACACAGGGAGTACCTGGAATCTGGAAAGCCTGAATTCAGATTTTACTAGCTGTATAAATCTAGGCTTGTCTTGTAAGCACTGCCTACCTTAGATTCCTCAATTTAAAAATGGAGATAACAAGTAGCATGATCTCCCTGAGTGGTTATATTGCTCAAATAAGATCACTTCTATACTCCTACAACTTTTCAAGGCTGTAAAATGCAAATCTGTATTAGTATGGGGAGAGTTCTCACCTCTCCTCTAAATTTTATTTATTTTCTAATGAAAAATTTATTTCTTTTACCTTCTAAGTGTAGCTCTTCCCTGAAATGCCTCCAAACATGTCTTAATTATACATCTTAGGTCCATCACCCCACTCTCTCAGGTGATCCATTTTAACAGTTTTTTTGGAATCAAAGTCCTCTGTAAAATATAACCTCTGAATAACAGAATCTGGAGTCATTTTATTGCTCAAAAATTCTTGTCTTTGCAATATTGTAAGATTGTACAATATTGTAAAAGTAATTCTTTTGGCTTTGTTGACTTTTCATCAGTTCTTAGAAGAATCATATCCATATACACATATATGTACATATATAATAGTTAATATACTATCTTATGTGTGTCTGTACATACGCATAAATATATACACATTCTTGTTGTTTGATAGCTTGAACTTTTTCCTTTAAAATAGCCTTTTATAGATTAAGGAATGATTCTTCTTACAGATGTGAATTATTTATGTGTATATGTATATTGCATGTGGGTGTGTGTGTGCGTGCATGCACACACGTGCACACGCCTTGGAAATAAGACTTTATAAGAGAAACGTGTTAATATATTTTTTTCAGTTAATATTATCCCTTAATTTTACCTGTATTGATTTGTTTTTACAAAAAAAATTTATTTCATATAATTAAAATTATCCTTTTTATCTTTGGTCATAAATTTTTCTCCTCCTTCCTGTAAACTCTAAAACTAATTTTTTATTCTTTGTTTATGAACATTTTTTATATCTAAATATTTATATCCTTTTGGAGCTTATCTTTTTATATAGTGTGATGTGTTAGTCTAAACTTAATTTCTCCCAGGTTGCTTCATTCATTTGCTCATTCATTTATCTATCTGTCCTTGTCTCCTTATCTATAATTGTAGACTTTATTGAATACTAGACCACTAGATTCATTAGCTTTTGTTTCTACTATAACTAATCTCTTTCACTTGTCATTCTACAGTTTTTAGCGTGTCATTATGGTGGTTGCTGTATTTTAGTATTTGATATTTTGTGTTCCTAGGTTTCCCATTTGGAATTTTTTCATTAATTGTTTTGAGATTTTTTTTTTACCCTTCATGCCTCCAGATTAATTCTATTATTTTTTTAGACATAAAGTATAATCCTCTGGTAGTTTGATTGTAATGGCACTGAATAAGCAAATTAATATAGGTAATATTGTCAATTCATTATATCCTACAGCTTATCAATGAGAGATTAGTATTTCTTTACTTATTCATTTTTAGGTATTTCTGTAGTGTTTGGTAGTTTTATACCATCAAGTATTTTCTACATAGTTCCATGTACTCCTTAGAGCACAATTTCTGAACCTAAATAAAATAGGTTGTTTTTTTTTTTAAGTAAGGAAATAAATAAAAGTGAAAACTAAACCTCAGAAGAAACAACTCATCTGTTATTTCACAATTAGTCTGAAAACACTGATTTGAGCCCAAGTCTTCCAGATCACTTATAAGCAAATAAAAATTCAGTCAGCTCTGAAGTTTTACCTCAGAATGATATAAATGGCAAAGAAGATAAAGATGGAAAGAAAAGATCTTCATGTTTAGGATAGTTATAAGAGCTAGTGAACCTTCTAACCAGTCTTGAAAAAAATTGGCATACATTTGAGATGATGTGTAAAACGTCACTAAATCCCCACTGCTAAACATGTAATCCCTAGGGCAAAGATAGAATTAACAACTCCATAAATATCACATTTTCTGATTATGAAAACAAGTGGTTGTCCATAAATTAAGAAATAGTCAAATATTGGAATATGAACATAATGCAATGCTATTATGCTATAAGAAATAATAAATGAGACGTATCAGAGAAATCTGGGACTATGTGTATGCTCTAATGCTGAGTGAAATAAATAGCACCAAGAGAATAAAATGCATAATTATTATAATACATATGAAACTACTGAAAGGCAGCTTAATCCCCATTCATTGTATTGCTTATATTTTTTGTTACAAAATGGAATTCATTTTGATTATGTAACAGGTTATATCTGGGATTATCTATTATTAAAAAAAACTAATGAATTAAGTCCTGTAGAAGTATGAGCTGTTTTATGTTTTATCATTTAAAAAAAAAAAATATATATATATATATATACATATACATATATATATATCTGGGACAAAATTGCTAATATTATTCTCATTTTTTACAGTTTTGTTTAGATTTTATCAAGATTCATCTAGAGGGTAAGATCTTTTGATTTTTTTTACCATTCCAGTGATTAAGATATATTCCTTAAAAGTCATTATTAGATGTTGTATTGCTAAAGGAACAAGTACTAAAATAACCAGTCAATTCATTTATTTTCATTAGATAATTAAGTATGCTTCAAAATATAATATTTCCTTTTTCTTTGTTCTTCTTTGAGTGGGTAAAGAAAATAAAGATAAATAGTGTACACTCTTATAGAACATAAAGAACATGAAGTGACTAATATTGAGCTTATGATATAAACTAAACACAAAGCTAGAGAAGAACTGGGTTCATGACCTGGATATTTGCAACTTATTGGCTATATGATTTTGGCTAGAGTCAACATAATAACATTTAGCATTTATAGAGTATCTTAAAGTATCGAGGTTCTTTACATTTGTTTTCTCATTTGATAAAGTTCATAGTTTTAAAGCTGGAAAGGAATTTGGAGGACATTGAGTCCAATCCTCCCATTTTACAGATGAGAATACTGAAGCCC
Source organism: Macrotis lagotis (assembly GCF_037893015.1). NCBI lineage: Eukaryota > Metazoa > Chordata > Mammalia > Peramelemorphia > Peramelidae > Macrotis > Macrotis lagotis. The sequence goes on from NC_133662.1 coordinate 63,458,424, forward strand.
AGAGAGGCTATATAACTTTATTTACCAGGTTCTTCTACCTAGTAAGTGTATGAGCTGTGATAGAAACTCAAGTTTTTCTGGATCCAAATTCACTATCTTCTCCACCATACCAAGTTGCCTTTCAAGTCATTAAATCTCTCTTAAGTTTGTTTTCCTACCTTGAAAATGTAGGTGATAAGCTTACAGTTACATGCTGTAGAGTTGTGAGACTCAAATTAGTTTTTCCAGACTTTTTTTAAAAGTATATTTTAATAAATAGAACATGTGTTATTCTTTTCTGTCTGGTTTGAGGCTGTTGCCAGTATTCCTTAAATACAAGCATGAATTATAATTCTGTACATTTTTCACTTCATAGTTCATTATAGTATTGCTTTGAGAAATTTTCGCTTTTTTTACTTGGGGATCTACCACTTTTGTTTCCTTAAAGCCAACAATTTTACCCATGTCTTTGTGTTTTAATGTATTTCAATGTAATGTCAACCATACTTCAGTGCCAGTGTGAAAAAATTTCCTGAAATCAGCTACAGTTAATCATAGATTTGCACAATGATTTATAATTGTAAAGATTTGGAATTTATTATTACTTTAAAATGCTTGAAAATTGAACAAAAGGAGTCAGTTGCTTTGATTTCTAGATTTATTTTTCTCTTAGTTTTTAACAGTTTTAAGAACAATCTTAAAGAAAATTTAATAAAGAATTAATATTTTACTAATTTTTTTCTCTAGAGTTCGAAAGTGGTGATATACAAGAAATTGATCTGAAAACCTCTGAGCTTACTAAATGTGAATGGTGTAGTGTCAGAAAGTTACCTGTAGTGTTTCTACAAACAATACCAGCTGCTTGTCATAGCCTGAGAATGCAACTGAAGATGAATCGAGAGAGAGATAATTCTTGGTATGATTGTGAAGGAGAAAGTAAGTTAAATTGGCAAGTTGAGAATTGGGATGGTGCCAGTTAAATATATGTACATATATTCTGTCTGGTGTGATTCAAAAAAGATCAGATATCATTTGTTTACACTTCAAATACAAGTTTAGTGCTCTGTTTATAACAAATGTCCAGTACTAGTTTTATTATTCAAAACATAATTCCACATTTCCATTTTCAGAGTGAGGGGGAGGGGAGGATAAAATGATGGTTTAGTCTACTCTGAGTTCATTTTTCATCTAGAGATAGATGACATTCTATCATGAATCCTTTTAAGTTGTGGTGGATCATTGTATTGATTGGAGTTACTTAATCATTCACAGTTGGTTATCTTGACAATTTTGCTGTTTACTGTGTAGAATGTTCTCCTGGTTTTGTTCACCTCATTTTGTGCCATTTCATGTAAGTCTTCCTAGGTTTTCCAGAAACCATCCCCTTCATCATTTCTTACAGTACAATAGTATTCCATTACATTCATATACCATAATTTGTTCACCTATTCCTAATCTTAGTTTCCAGTTCTTTGTCATCACAAAAGAGCTGTTCTATTTTTGTACAATTATTCTTTTCCTTTTTCTACCCCTTTGGAGTATAGACTTGGAAATAGTATTGTTGGTTCAAAAGGTATGGACAGTTTATAGCTCTTTTAGTATAGTTATTTGGGACATTTATTAAACAATTTGTATATAACCTATTAAATTTATTTTAAAGTATTGGATATGTTGCATAAATATACTATCAAATGTATTTGATGTTTTAGTAGATGAACTTTTGACCAATTGATAAATCTTTGTAGATTGTCCAGTTTTCCGAAGAGCTTCAGGAATAGACTCAAGGCCTTTGGTCACAACCCTCCTCCCTTTCCATTTAACAATCATCTTTATGCTACTGCTGTTAGTGAACTCAGTATTCAGTGCTTACTTTGTTCTGAACACTATCTTGGATATTATTCAGGAAAATTTGACATCCCTGACAGAGGACCCTGAAGTGTGTTTATTTTTTAACCAATCAAAAGTATAAATAGCATTATGTTTTTAAAGAATGAATTGTGGCCTTTTTTATCTCACTTGAGTATTTCTTTCCTTTTAGGTCCAGAAGAACAATATATTATTTTAATTTTTGAAACTGGTCTTGATACACAGGCAAATATAGTATTTGAAAATATCATTACAGAAATTGGTATCAGAAATAATATTCCTGATTTTTTTGTGAAAATATCCTTTGAAGAAGCCAATGGAAGACTTGTTGCTTTTACAAAAACCTACGAAGAAGTTTCCAAAGCAAGTTCTCTACAAAAAGAAAGCAAAGTAAAAAACGTAAATTTTTTAAAATAGCTTCATACTTTTGATGTCTTCCAAGGAATAATTAGAATTTTAAAATCTTAAATATAATTGAATTCATCACAGAGCCTTTTGTTGTGTTAGTCTAGGTATCAGACTGTAGTTGTGCAGTTAAGGTATGGCCCTAGTCATACCAGAGGTCCTAATTGTATCTTGCTCTTCACATTTGTGCTTTTTTTTGGTCTTTTTTTTTATTTTGTCACTCACTACTTTTATTGTCCCCTTCCTATCATTTTCCCTTTCCTCATGCCTCTACTTGGCATTGATATAGTGTGTACCTTAATCTTCAGGATGGGATATTTGAGATGAAGTATATTTATATGCTTCTAGAAGATTGGTATTCAGTGCTGTGCCTTCAGAGCTATGTTTGTAGTAATTAATAACCAAAAGAACCAAGTAGTCATGAAATTATGTTAAATTTGTAACTATAAATACAGTAAGGACTCTAAATGCTGCAATACTTAAGAGAAGCTAAACTCAGCTAACATTTGTTATATGATTTACCTGGCTGTCATAGCTGTGCTAAACAATTTACAGTTATGATTGTATTTAATCTCAAAACTACTCTATGATATAGGCACTACTATTCTTATTTTACAGATGAAGGAACTGAGGCAAATAGAGGTTAAGTGACTAAGGTGACACAACTAGTGTCTAAGGTCAGATCTGAACTTAGGTAGGTCTTCCTGACTTTAGGCTAGGTACTTTATCTTTAGCACTGCCTCGATGCCCTGTCATTTTTTTTTTTTGTTTGTTTTTTGCAAGGCAATGGGGTTAAGTGGCTTACCCAAGGCCACACAGCTAGGTAATTATTAAGTGTCTGAGGTCAGATTTGAACTCATATACTCCTGACTCCAGGGCCAGTGCTCTATCCACTGAGCCACCTAGCTGCCCTACCCTGTCATTTTGATATATGACTTTTACTCTGTGATACAAGCTTGGTGCAGGTAGATAAGATTGATGGAAGCACAAACCAAGGCAGAACTATTCATAAAATTGATTAGGGAGATTAAAGCAACAGTGAAAGAGAACATCTACTTCTGAGTAATCTGACTTCAGAAGATTCTGCTAAAAGAAGAATATGTGAGAACTTAAATTACCTGTTTTGACTGCCTTGTTGTAGAGTCAAATGGTATCTTCATGGAATGTAGTCTCTCCCAGAAGAGCAAATGGAAAACCTTTTTTCCCCCTCAAGAACAGAAAGTTCACAAGTTTTCTAATAATTTTTTTCTGACTCACTTTTCCTATTATGTTTGATATCCTAGTATCCTATGTATTAGTAAGTGTGATTTATTCCTTTTCCCTTTCATCTTTAAACTGTAAGCTCCCTGAGAACAAGGATAGTTTAATTTTTATCCCCGTTAACTTTAGTGGCCAAAAGAAAGCCTTTCATGCAATGATTGTTTAGTAAATGTTGGTTGCATTGAAGCTATTGATCCAAAACTATGCCATAGATTTCATTTGTTGTCCCTTTTGAAAGTCTAATACCAAGAAGTGCTTTCTTGATTCATTTTCAGCCTCAGTCATCTGATTTGAAAAAAAAAGGATTTAAGTGATTCTTCCTTATGTGTTTGTATTTTTATTAATGAAAATAAAAAATCAGTTCTTAGCTTTGGAAACTTACATTTGTTTTAATTTTCTTTGCAAGGTTTCATTTGAACCCAAAATACAATTAAGAAGCATAACACCACAGTTCCAATTTTTTGATGAGGATGAGGAAATTGGAGAACCACATACTGTCTTTATTGGTCCTATAGAAAAGTGAGAAAATTTCTGTACACTTAAATTTTGTTTGTCTTAAACATGCATGTATATGTGTGTGTGTGTGTGTGTGTGTGTGTGTGTGTGTGTGTGTGTGTGTATATATATACATATTTTTTCTTTTGTTTCAGATTGATAGTATATCCACCTCCTCCAGCTAAGGGAGGCATCTGTGTTACTAATGAAGATCTGCATTGTCTAAATGAAGGAGAATTTTTAAATGATGTTATTATAGATTTTTATTTAAAGTAAGTTAATTTTTCTCTTTTATTTTTCTGTTTTAGTGATATAATTTTTACAGTAAATTCCTGTTAAAATTTTGTCTTTCCTTTTCTACATATATATATATATATATATCTTTTTACTGAAGTATATTAAAAAAATATGTCAGACCAATTGAAAAGAACATTTGCTTCATTCTTTGTCTAAGTACAAAAATAGATCAGCCCTAACTAGTTGGTTACAAAGCAAATCTCTTTATCAGAGCAATTTTGTTTTCATTTACATAAATCTCTATCCATTTTGGAAATGTTGGGTTCTGGAATCTATTTGCATGGTTAGAATGTAGAAAAAAGATGTTTAAGGAGTGGAATTAAACTGCTTTGGAAAACAAGTAAAGGAACAAGGGCTCTCTAGGGACTAATAGCAGACATGTTTATGGCTAAAACAATTTTGATTGCAAATGGAAATGTGCACAGGTATAATTTAATCCCTTCCGTCTCTCATGTTCTTTGAGTCTTCTAAGTTTCCTTTATTTAGCATTTATTTTATGAGCTTGCAGAACAATTCTGCTTCTGAAATCAGCCAATAAATTTAGAACAAAAGGAAAAAAAATATGGTTTGATCAATGGGGAAAAAGGAATAACTTTTCAAGAACTTTATCCAACACCACTCGTAGCATTAATAATAATACTGGACTTTGGTGATTATGCTACTTTGGAGCATTCAAAGAGTTTACTATAAATCGATTTCCTGATTCACAAGGACTGAAACATTGGTTTTCCTATAATTAGAAATCTCTTATGATACCTTTTTGAACCAGATAGTAAGTCTAATGTAATTTTGCATTGCTGTGCTAGAATTACAAAAATCAGATTTCAATAAGAATGTCAGAGCAAGGGGCGGCTAGGTGGCGCAGTGGATAAAGCACGGGTCCTGGAGTCAGGAGTACCTGGGTTCAAATCCGGTCTCAAGACACTTAATAATTACCTAGCTGTGTGACCTTGGGCAAGCCATTTAACCCCATTTGCCTTGCAAAAATCCAAAAATAAAAATAAAAAAAGAATGTCAGAGCACTTGAATGAATCTCAGTAAATATCTATTCTATATAAAATGCAATACATTTGTTTTTCAAATTATCCTCAAAAAATTTAGGCATTTCTTCCCAAAGAGCATAAAATTTTAGAATTGAAAGGTTTAGTCCAAATTCTATATTTCACAGATTAAAATAGTCCCAGATTGTTCAGAACATGTTCACAGACATTTATTTTCTCACATCTCCTACTAAGGAAGGGGGTAGTGCTTTTGAGGGTTTTTTGTTTTTTGTTTTTAGGTTTTTGCAAGGCAAATGGGGTGATATCAGATTTGAACCCAGGCACTCCTGACTTCAGGGCCTGTGCTTATCCACTACGCCACCTAGCTGCCCCTTGAGGTTTCTGTTACACAGAAAAAGAAACTGAGAGTTAGAAATGTTGTGCACCATTATTGGTGTGAACAGCAGAGCCTAGTTTCTTTTTTTTTCTTGCTATAGTACTTTATCCTTTATTTTTAAATAGAAAAAAGTGATATTTAAACGGTGCTATAGCTTTAAATATTTAAAGTTCAATAAATATTATAATGGACTGTGTGTGAGTCCATTTAAACTGTAGCTAACTTGTTGAACATGAATATTTCACAGTGTAAAGGAAAAATAGATATAAATGTTTTAATTTTATTTTTTTCTTGCTTTATTTCATATATAAATCTTGTCATTTCAATGAGTGTAGAAAGTGCTGAGCAGATAAGCAGTTAGTATAGGTTTAGAATTAAATTCTGGTGATTCTGAAAAAACTTTAGAGCAAATGATCTCAATTTTATGGTTGAAAAATTCATGTGAAATTGGTGGGAATTTGGGGACAGTTCAAAAAATTGCATAAAAAATCCTTAAAACTTAAGTCATTATTGATTTAAATCTCAAAGGATGTTACGTGTGGTCGTCACTGAGTAGCCAACTTAAAATATCCGTCACTTGTTTGAGGTCTAGGGAATGAATATATATTTTGTTTTAAATTCCTATTTGATCCCTGTATTCAGATCTAGTTTTTTGTTAAAATAAGAAGTTGACACAAAGAAGCATAATGGAATTAACTCTTTCTTAAATAGGTATTTGGTACTTGAAAAGTTGAATAAAGAAGATGCTGATCGAATTCATATCTTTAGCTCTTTTTTCTACAAACGCCTTAATCAAAGAGAGAGAAGAAACCTTCATGAAACAACAAATCTCTCGTAAGTTGGGTTAAAAGGTTTTTTTCAAATTCTTGAAGTGTTAATAAAAGTCACAACATACTATTCTGATTGAAAAACTATATTTGGCAGCCTAATAAAGACTTATGCTAGACTATGAAGTAAAAAAAGCAATGTTTTCCTGGAGTCTGACTTTGTCAAATATAAAAGCAGTCTACATATTGGGGTTTTTTGGGGTACAGGGATTTGAGGTGCAACTGTTAATTTCACATCAGAGACGATATACCAATAGTATAAGGATGATATTATTTAGTTTTTGCTGGTGACTAAGTGACAAGATGTGCATGGCATATTTGTTATGACTTTTAAGTCCATTAGTTTGAAGATTTGACTTGGCCGCAACTTGTGAAATATGACCATTTTAGTTTAAAAATTAATAAGACAGTAGGGAGACTTTCTGATGCTTAAAAATGCTCACATTTTTTCCCTTTATTTCATTTTAAAGGATACAACAGAAGCGACACGGGCGTGTTAAAACATGGACTCGCCATGTTGATATTTTTGAAAAGGATTTTATTTTTGTTCCCCTCAATGAAGCGTGAGTAGAAATTTTCCTTATATCTGCTACTTTTGTTTTTAGAATATGTTTTCAGCATGAACTCAAACTATCATTGATTATTTTTACAAAATATCTTGGTAAGAACTTTTATAGACTCATGTTTTGTAAGCTGCTGAAAATTATCTAGTGAATCCCACTTGATATTGCTGGATCATAAAATTTTCACACATCAATTCCTATAGCATAATCAAGTATTTTTCAGTTGTTGGATGCATAGTTTATGGCTTTTGTTATGAAAAACATGATTATAAACTTTTTCAAACATTGGGATTTTTTTTGTTATCATTATCTTCTTTCATTTATAATTCCAATAGTATGATATTTTTGCAGGTCAGTAGAGATCTGATGAAATGTTTTTATTTGGGGAGTGATATAATCAGATTCTCTGTTTTGGCAGCTGTGCTTATTAAGGGTTGAATAGGGAAGCTTTCTGATGTAAGAAGCCTGTTTGGGAGGTTGTAATATATTTGAGATGTGATAATGTGGAGAAACTGATCAGATAAATCAGAATTTGGAGAGGTAGATTCAAAAAGTTTGCAACTGATTGATGGAGATGGGTAGAATGTTAAGTGAGAGTGAAGAATCAAGCCTAACTATTGGGTTTAGACCTAGGTTACTAGAATGGAACAGTGGTACCTTCACTAGAAATAGGACCTTGAAGATGGAGGAGGATTTATTTAGAGGGAGGGAGAGAAAATAAGTTCAATTTTGGACATATTGGTTGAGGTGCTTGTGGAATGTCCCAGTAGACTTACTTAGCAGGAAACATGTAACTGGAGCTCAAGAGAGTGATGAGGGCTATATATTTAGATTTGGAAGTCAAATGAGTTCAGTCAAGGAAGAGACTGAGAACACATAATGAATTTAGAAAGAAAAAAAGTGTCTAGTACTGGCCAAGGTATACCCACGGATGATGATGATCATTCAAAAGGAGATTGAGTAAGATTGGTCAAGTAGTATGAAGAACACCCAGAGAAGAATATCTGCTAGAAAAGTAACTTAAGATTGTGATGGCATCAAAATTCAATTGCCATGGGAAGGTTTTAAAAAAATTTGAAAGACAATTGGGAGACAGAGTTTTAAAAAAAAGGATTTGGGGAGGAAGGTGGCAAGTAAAATAATAGAATATATATGCCATGAACCCAAAAGCATAGTAGTCAGCAGTTTGACTTGATAAATTCTTTTATCTTCACAGTTAGTGGTGGTACCAGAGCTGAGACCTCTCCTAGCGATGCTGTTGGTAAAGAGAAGGATTTGTTGAAACTGACTCCCTAGCATTCTCTTGTGAAATTATAAAATTCATTAAAATGTGCTCTGTCTCGCAATAGAGATAATATAGATACAAATAGATAATATACCTCTAAACTTTTGAAAAACATATTTTTAGACATTAGAGTAAATGGATAGAGAAGTAGAAATATTGGTTTTCCTGAAATTTTGTTTCCTGAAAACTAATTTCTATTAAAAGTTGTCTTTCCTATATCCCATGATTTATGTTTTAATAAAATTAGACCTGTAAGGTCACTCAGATTCTGAGAGTTGTAAATTGCCCCAACAAAGAAATAGGAGGGGAAAGAAAGGAGGGCAAAAACCCAGAAGTCAGAAAGGTATAGTGGTTTTGACAGATATCTTGGTCCGTTGTAGGACCAAGAAAATGACTAGGAAATGAATTATTTTAATGCAGGTCATAGTATTAGTTCATAAGAAGATAAAAAAATAAATCCATTTTTTAATAAATTAAGGTCATGGGTGGATCAAATAAATGAATGATAAATAACCAGGCAGCATTTTAGCAAGGTTTTGGAATTACCCTGGCTCTTCATAGGTGAACATTCACATTAGCACTTTAATTATCATTGATTCCCAAGAAAGAGAATCATTGCCCTAGTCTAACTTTAGATATGCATAAACATACTTAGGCTCACAGAGAAAGATTACCTAAAATTGTGGTTGCATTTTAAATAAACAAGTAGCCGTAGTTTCAATAACTTTCTATACAGGAAATGGGAAAATATTTGTGATATTCTACTCAAGTGAATGCTATTTCCAAAACTTCATAGGTACATGATGTTCTTTTAAGCAGATTCATCCTATTAGATTGGAGAAATATATGGATTTTTTATTAATATGAAGTATTAAACATTTTTAATTTGCTTAGAAAAGAAAAAAAATATTTTTTAAATTCATTACTACTTTTAACAACTGTCACTGATACACCATAGTTGGGATTTTTGTAATTGACATTCTTGTTAATTACTTTGCAGTGCACATTGGTTTTTGGCTGTTGTTTGTTTTCCTGGCTTGGAGAAACCCAAGTATGAACCAAATCCTCAGTACCATGAAAATATTACCAACCAAAAAGGTTCAGCTGCAGAAGATAGCTGTACTTCTTCCTCTTCATCAAATGAAATGGATAGTTTACAAAACTCTCCTGCCAAGCCTGTAATAAAGAGAATACCAAACAGAAAGCATAACATGGCTTTAATTGACTCAAGCATTATAAGTGAAGAAAGTGACTTATACTGTCAAAGAAGTCCTTGTAGTGGGAAAAGTGTTCTGAAAAAAATAAATCATATTGAATGTGAAACTAAAGTAGAATCTGCTTGTCAGAAACTTGATAATAGGACTAATGATGAAAATGGCATGCAGAATGAATTTCTATCTTCACATCATACAGGTAAGTTTTAAATTTTGCTTTAAAAGACTTAAGATTCAAAGTACAATATTTTTATGAAGAAGATTGGAAATTAAGATGTGATTTTAAATGAAAATAAAATCCTTTTGGTATTAGAAACAAAGCTAGAACGAATTATTTGTGCAAAAACAGGAAAAGCTTTTCCATATTTAAAATTCAAAGCATTGCTTTTACTCTTCAAAAATTCCTTGAGCCTTTCATGATTCATATGATTTGATAAATAACTGACATCAAATTGTTTATTACAAAAAGAAGAAATACTTTTTAAATATCCCCGATGGTTCTTTTTTTTATCTTCCACATGCTCTTTCTTATATTGTGCCCTATGATGGCTAATTCTGCCTCCATTGGGCCTTAACTTTTTTAAAAAAAAATTTACTATGGATTATAGTAGAAAATTTTGGATTTGTTGTTAGAAACTATTTAATTACAGGAGTGGTGCTATTATTGCTGCAATGAATAAAATAATAGAGGTGTCATTTAATTTTTTTTTAAGAATATTTTGCTTTAAGGTGTTTCAACAATGCAGCAGGATAAATCCTTAATTAAAACTAAATATTTGATTGGAATATTACAGTTAATTTCTGTTCTAGTTTTGTGTTTTAAGTGCTTTTGATAGTATATACACTATTCTGCTTCAAGATAACTATTCTGAATATCTGTTCTTTTTTTGCAGAGTAAAATAGATGACAAAGGTAAAAGATTCCCCAGAATAATACCTAAAAACCTCATTAAATCTTTGTATACTGATGTTAGCTCTTAATTTAAATTAAAGTCTAATGGGTCAGATTTTGCAAGCATTTTAAGACAGATTACAAAGTTTAGAAAGTAAACTGCCTATTTTTTCTATTGTTTTAATTAAATATTTTATTTGAGTTTTACAATTTTTCTCCCAATTTTACTTCCCTCCCCCACCCCACCCCCACAGAAAGCAAACTGTCAGTCTTTATGTTGTTTCCATGTTGTACATTGATCCAAATTGAGCGTGATGAGGGAGAAATCACATCCTTAAGGGGGAAAAAAAAGTATAAGAGATAACAAGATCAGACAATAAGATACCTGGGGTTTTTCCCCCTAAATTAAAGGGAATAGTCCTTGAACTTTGTTCAAACTCCACAGCTTTTTATCTGGATACAAGTGGTATTCTCCATTGCAGACAACCCAGAGTTGTCCCTGGTTGTTGCACTGATGGAACAACCTGAACATCACCCCCATATTAGGGTGTACAGTGTTTTTCTGTTTCTGCTCATCTCACTCACCATCAGTTCATGCGAATCCCTCAAGGCTTCCCTGAATTCCTGTCCCTCCTGGTTTCTAATAGAACAGAACTATTCCATCACACACACACACACACACACACACACACACACACACACACACCACATCACACCACATCACACCACATCACATCACATCACATCACATCACATCACATCACATCACATCACAGTTTGCTAGGCCATTCCCCAATTGAAGGTCATTTGCTTGATTTCTAATTCTTTGCCACCACAAACAGGGCTGCTATGAATATTTTTGTTCAAGTGATGTTTTTACCCTTTTTCATCATCTCTTCAGGCATTAAACCCAGTGTGCAAAAGCTTTTTAATTTAATATAATGGAAATCATCTAGTTTGCTTTTGGTGATGTTCTCCATCTCTTATTTAGTCATAAACTGCTCCCCTTTGCATAGATCTGACAGGTAAACTAGTCTTTGATCTTCTAATTTGCTTATAGTATTGTTTTTTAAGTCTAAGCCCTGTAACCATTTGGATCTTATCTTAGTTAAAGGGTGTGAGGTGTTGGTCTAATCTAAGTTTTTTCCATGCTAACTACTAATTTTCCCCAGCAGTTTTTATCCAAATAGCTGGACTCTTTGGGTTTATCAAACAGCAGATTACTATAATCATTTCCTGCTGTTGCTCCTAATCTATTCTACTGGTCCACCACTCTATTTCTTAGCCAATACCAAATAGTTTTGATGATTGATCCTTTATAATTTTAGATCAGGTAGGGTTAAGCCCCCTTCTTTTGCACTTTTTTTTTCATTAAATTTCTGGAAATTCTTGGACTTTTTATTTCTCCATATGAATTTGCCTACAATTTTTTCTAACTCATTAAAGTAATTTTTTGGAATTTTGATTGGTAGGGCACTAAAGAGGTAGTTTAGTTTTGGTAGAATTGTTATTTTTATTCTATTAGCTCTATATCCATGAACAGTTGATTTTTGCCCAGTTATTTAAATATGATTTAATTTGTGTGAGAAGTGTTTTATAATTGTTTTCAAAAAGTTTCTGAGTCTGCCTTGGCAGGTAGACTCCCAGGTATTTTTCATTGTCTGAGTTTACTTTGAATGGGATTTCTCTTTCTAGTTTTTCCTGCTGTATCTTGCTACAAATATGTAGAAAAGTTGAGGATTTATGAGGGTTTATTTTATAACCTGCAACTTTGCAAAAATTGCTAATTGTTTCCAGTAGTTTTTTGGATGATTTCTTGGGATCCTCTAGGTATACCATCATGTCATCTGCAAAGAGTGAGAGTTTTTGTCTCTTCCTTTTCAATTCTAATTCCTTCAATTTCTTTTTCTTCTCTAATTGCTGAAGCTAACATTTCTAATACAATATTGAATGGTAGTGGTGATAAGCACACCATTGTTTCAACTCTGATCTTATTGGGAATGCCTCTAGCCTCTCCCCTTTGAATAATAATGCTTGTTGATGGTTTCAGATAGGTACTGCTAATTATTCTAAGGAACAGTCCATTTATTCCTACACTCTAGTGTTTTTAGTAGCATGAATGGGTGCTGTATTTTGTCAAAAGCTTTTTAGCATCTATTCATATGATCATATAATTTCTGTTAGATTTGTTGTTGATATAATTCAGTATACTAACAGTTTTCCTAATATTGAACTAACGCTGCATTCCTGGGATAAATCCTACTTGGTCATAATGTATTATCCCAGTGGTAACTTGTAATCATTTTGGTAAGATTTTATTTTTTATTTAAGATTTTTGCATCTATATTCATTAGGGAGATTTGTTTTAACTTCCTGGTTTACATATCAGCACCATATTGGTTTCATAGAAAGATTTAAGCACAGTTCCATCTTTCCCTCTTTTTCTGAAGAGTTTATATAGAATTGGAATCAGTTGTTCCTTAAATGTTTGGTAGAATTCACTTGTGAATCCACCAGGCCCTGGAGATTTTTTTCTTAGGGAATTCAATGATAGCTTGTTGAATTTCTTTTTCTGAGATAAGGTTGTTTAGGTATTTAATCTCTTCATTTAACCTGGGCAACTTATATTTTTGTAAATATTCTTAGATTGTCAAATTTAATTGGCATAGTGTTGGGCAAAATAATACTGAATTATTGTTTTAATTTCCTCATTGGTGATGATTTCACCTTTTTTCATTTATGATACTAGCAATTTGGTTTTCTTCTTTTTTTTAAATCAAATTGGCCAGAGGTTTATCAATTTTATTCATTTTTTCATAAAACCAACTTTTGTTTTTATTAATTCAACAGTTTTTTTGCTTTTGATTTTATTGATTTCTCCTTTAATTTTTAGAATTTCTCATTTGTTTAATTGGGAATTTTTAATTTGTTCTTTCTCTTATTTTTTTAGTTGCATGTTTAGTTCATTTATTCCTCTTCCTTTAATTTATTCACGTAAGCATTTAAAGATATAATAAATCCCCTGAAAGCTACTCTGAGTGAATCCCATAGGTTTTGCTATGTTGTTTCATTATTGTTATTATCTAGGATAAAATGATTAATTCTTGCTATAATTTGTTTTTTGGTCCACTCATTTAAAATGAGGTTATTCAGTTTCCAACTGGTTCTGGGTCTATATCTCCTTGACCCAATATTGCATATGACTTTTATTGCATTGTGATGTGAGAACAATGTATTCACTATTTCTGCCTTTCTGCAGTTGATCATTAGGTTTTTATGTCCTAGTATATGGTCAATTTTTGTATAAGTTCCATGTACTGCAGAGAAAAAGGTATATTCCTTTCCATCCCCATTCATTTTCCTCTGTAAGTCTACCATATCTAGTTTTTCTAACAATCTATTTACCTCCTTAACTTCTTTCTTGTTTATGTTATGATTCGATTTATCTAGATTTGAGAGTGGGAGGTTGAGGTCTCCCACTAGTAGAGTTTTGCTGTCTGTCTTCCTGTAGTTCTTTTAGCTTCTCTTCTAAGAATTTGGATGCTATCCCATTGAAATCACTTTATTGTCTATGGTACCTTTTAGGAGGATAAAGTTTCCTTCCTTATCTCTTTTAAGGCTATCTATTTTTGCAGCTGCTTTGTCTGGGATAAGGATTGCTACCCCTGCTTTTTCTACTTCAGCTAAAGCAAAATATATTTTCCTCCAGCCTTTTACCTTTACTCTATATGTATCTCTGCTTCAAATGAGTTTCTTATAAGCAGCATATTGTAGGATTTTGCTTTTTAATCCACTCAGCTATTCCCTTTGGTTTTAAGGGAGGGTTCATCCTATTCACATTCAAAGTTATGATTACTAATTCTTTATTGCCCTCCCATGCTATCTTCCCTGTTTGTATTTTCCCCCTTCCACCCCCTTATCTGTATTCCCCAGTATTTCCTTTCTGAATACTACCCCCTTCAGTGTGTTTGCCCTCCTATATCACCCCCTCCCTTTCTTTCCCCTTTGCCTTTTTCCCTTTTCCCTTCCCTTCCTTTTTGTTAGTTCCCCTTTTGCCCCTTCCCCCTCCCCTTCTCCATCCCCCTCCCCTTCTCCATCCCCCTCCCCTTCTCCATCCCCCTCCCCTTTTTGCTTTTCAATACTTGAAAGGTTACCTTTTTTTTAAGTTAACTGAGTATGTGTAAGTTGACTTTAAGCCATGTCTGATAAGAAGAAGATTCAGGTGTTTCTCATCTCCTCCCTTCTTCCCCTCTATTACCATAGGTGTTTTGTACCTCTTAGTGTAATGAGATTTACCCCATTCAGTCCACTCCCTCTTCCTGTCCCCCTTTTAAGGAGGTAGTGTTTTTAAAATCATTTTGAGTCATAGAAAATTTTGAGCATCTGTCACTTCTAGCTAAGTACATTCTATCTAATAGAGTTAAAATTCTTGAGACTTATTACAGTCTTTCTCCCAAGTGGGGTTAAAGCCAGTTACATCCCATTGGATAGCAGTCTCATGGATAGGTCATGAATGTCCTTCACTTCTGACTAGGTATATTCTCTCTGTTAAGAGTTTAAATTCTCAAGAGTTATGAGACTCTTTTCCCCTTTGCTGGGATATAGCCAGTAAGCTCCCTTGCTCTTTGAAATATTTCCTTCCAGGCCCTTTGCTCACTTAATGTTGATACAGCTAGGTCCTTTTGTAATCCTTACTGTGGCTCCTTGATATTTAAATTGTTTCTTTCTAGCTGCTTTTAGGATTTTCCCTTTTATCTGATAGTTGTGGAATTTGGCCACAATATTCCTTGCTGTTTTCATTTTAGGATCTTTTTCTGGAGGGGATTCTTTCAATAACTACTTAGCCCTCTGCTTCCATGATATTAGGGCAACTTTCTGTCACTAGATCCTGTAATATTAAGTCCAGGCTTTTTTTCTCCTCAATGTTTTCAGGAAGTACAGTAATTCTCAGGTTGCCCTTCCTTGACCTATTCTTGAGGTCAGTGGTTTTGCTGATGAGGTATTTT
This sequence comes from Macrotis lagotis, assembly GCF_037893015.1. NCBI lineage: Eukaryota > Metazoa > Chordata > Mammalia > Peramelemorphia > Peramelidae > Macrotis > Macrotis lagotis. The sequence continues at coordinate 63,473,889 of NC_133662.1, forward strand.
ACATTTTCTTCTATTTTTTTATTTTGTTTAACAGGCTCTTGCTGTCTCATGAAGTCATTAGTTTCTGCAGAATCCATTCTTTTTTTTTTAGGGTGGAGTTTTCTTCATTAACCTTTCACAACTTCTTTTCCAATTGGTCAATTCTGCTTTGGAAAGAGCTTTTCATTTGACCAATTAAGGTTTTGAGAGAATTATTTTCCTTTTTCATTTACCCAACTGAGGATCTGAGAGATTTATTCTCATTTTGTATTTGTCCAATTGTATTTTCTAAGGATTTGTTTTCTTGTTACAAGGTAATTATTCTCTCCCAACTTTCCAGTTGATTTTTAAATTCCTTCCTTATTTCTTCAAGGAAGTCTTTCTGTGCTGAAGACCAGATCATATTCTCCTTAGAGGTTCTAGGTCTCTCTGAGTTAGGGTCTTTCCCTTCCAAGAATTTTTCTATGGATCCACCTTTCCGCTGACCCTTCTTCATTTTGCTAAGACCTGAGTTTTGGAGGGGCTGGTTCACAGTGGCTTGGGATCGCTAAATGCTTTAATCACTGAGTGCAGTTTCTCTGGCTGGCCAGTAGGAGGTGCTGGTTGCTTTCATTGGAGTGTCTGTGACCTTGATTGAGGCCTTCTCCCCTGGCTTCAAAGGAGGGTTTGAAGCTATTGAATCCTTTTGCCTTCAATCAATGATGGGCTTTGCTTGAGGTCATCCCTCTCCCTCTCCCTATTGTCAGCTGGGCTGGTTCTTCTGCTCACACACCTGTGCCTGAGGCAGAAGTAGTCTGTGATTTTTTGTTCTCAGAAGAGCCCTCACCTGCAATGGAGGCTGGTCTCAGAGTTCCTCAGACCAGAGGAGCCCAGGGATAGTGTCCACAGCTCTCCTGCACTGGAACTCTCCCCCCAGCCCTGTCAGCAAGCTCCAGAGGGTCAGCACAACACCAGTGCCTCTGATCCCTGGTTGACTCAAGCCCCTGAGGTCTAGGCCCACTGCTGATCAGCAGGTCCATCTCTTGGGCCCCCCAGACTCCCCAGTTCCAATTCAGCTAATCTGACTGATCTGCCCTCTGAGCCCAGACTCACTGGTTTGCATTTGCCCAAGGCTGCTGCAGGAGACAAACCCTGAGGTAGATGTTCTTTCTCCTGGCTTTTTCTTTCTGGGTTTTGTGGGTTGAATTTCTGTTACGAGGTTTGTTTCATATGATAGATGGGGAAAGATGAGGAAACTTTAGAACTGTGCCTGTCTTCTCTCTCTGCCATCTTGGCTGGAAGTCTCTAGACTGCTTATTTATAAGGATTTGGAAGCATTATATAAATAACTTTAATAATTTATAATAGAAAAATATGGAAGAGACCATATCAGAAAAGATAGAAGAACAATATATTTTGGAGAGAAAATGCTAAAATCAAGGAATAAAATTGGAATGGTGGAAGATAGTAAGGTGGATCAACCCTTGTCTTCCTCAGAAATTATGATTCAAACTCTTAAATTTTTATTCCAGTTGATCAAATATTTAATAGGCACTTAAGTGGTACTAGTGATAGAATTCCTAATGAATATAAAAACAAAAGAAGAGAAATATCCTTTCTTCAAAGAGCTTGTATTCTAAAATGTGCATATGAAAGCAAATAAAAGATAACTTAAGAGTGGTAAAGGGGTAGCTAGGTGACACAGTGGATAGAATATGGTCCTGGAGTCAGGATTATCTGAGTTCAAATGTGGCCTCAGACACTTATTAATTACCTAGCTGTGTGGCCTTGGGCAAGCCACTTAACCCCATTGCATTGCAAAAACCTTAAAAAAAAAAAAAAGAATGGTAACCAGTTAGTGGGAAATACCTAATACAGAAAGGCACCTGAGTTAATCCTTTAAGGAAGCCAACACTTTGAGAGAAACAGTTGAGAAGGGAATGTTCAGAAACAGGAAGACAGCCTATGCAAAGAGATAGAGATTGAAGCTAGACTAGAAATGAGTTGAATTCAAGACTAGTTGAATTCAGGAAACAGTTGAGATTCTGTTCTGGATAGAAAGTAGAATATGTGAATGAAGATAATATGAATAAGCTCATGAAGAGTTTGTTTTTATGTTTAAAACAAAAGGAATCCTTTTTTTCCTGCAGTGAAGAGGCATAGACAGTTCATTTGGCAGATGATTGAATATTCTGAATATTCTTGAGTCTCCCTCACTCCTTTGTCTCTTCCTGGACACCCACTTGGAATAAACAGAAGCATAGGTCTTTTAATACTTGAGTATTTAAACTATTTCAGTCATGAAGTTAGTTTAAAAACTATGCTTTTGGAGGCGGCCAGGTGGTACAGTGGATAGAGCACTGGCCCTGGAATGGAGTACCTGAGTTCAAATGTGGCCTCAGACACTTAATAATTACCCGACTGTGTGGCCTTGGGCAAGCCACTTAACCCCATTTGCCTTGCAGAAACCTAAAAAAACTCATATCTAATTACCATTGATTTGGATAACTTCACTATACTTTTTTATGTTATAGGCATCATTCCCCTTGTAACTTCTTGATTGTTTTATTTAACTAAAATCAGAGTAAGGCATGCAGTTTATGTTTCTTATACAAATCACTTGCTTTTTGAAAATTTGACTTTGATAGAAATAATCCATGTAGTGTATATGTCACAATTAAATACATCTTTCAAAATGGATTTTGTAAATGTCCACTTATATTTTACTTAGGTGAGGTGAAGAAGTTGTGGTAGACATTAGACTGCTTGTAACATAGACAATTAATGGGCAATTTTACTTTTTACTTGAGTGTTTTAATATGTATAATCTTGGTAAGTTTTTCAACCATTCCTAGTAGGAGGCCTCCATAATGTTTTACAGGATTACCTTATAGATGATTTCCAGAATATGTTGAGTAGAATAAGAATTTAAAATTTATTTCTTGAAATTTGAGGAAAATAGAAATGGGCAGGCATTTAATTTCTATATACCTCTCTTTTCAGTAACTCAATCTTAACCTTGATCTTGTGCCTAGACATTGCTATTCCAGAACATAAAAAAAAAGTAGAGGCCCTTCTCTCTTACCATTGGGGGGGATGCCATTTTGTTAAGATCTTAATAAAAATCATTTTAATCAAGAAAAAAAGAAAAGTAGAGGATTTTGTTTTGTTGTTCCTTTGTCTTGTTTTTACTCACATTAATAGCACCACTACCCATTTGAACTAATGATACATATAGTATAAAACATTGCCTGAAATGTCATTTACACATTGCCAGGCCCTTCTCATAAAATTCCTATAGAAAGTTGTTAATATGAAAAATATTAATTTTGAGTTTCAAATGTACCTGATTTTCAAACAGATTTTTGAATCAGTCTCTACATATCAACTTTTACTCTTTTTGTATCAAATTTTTTCTTGTGCTTATTATTACCTCCTCTCTTCTCCATAAGTTACTTACACCACCACCAACTACCTTTTTTTTTTTTTTTTTTTTTTTTTTAAGTATAGTTTTGTTTTTGCAAGGCTGATGGAGCTAAGTGGCTTGCCCATGGCCACACAGCTAGGTAATTATTAAATGTCTGAGGTCAGATTTGAACTCCGGTATTCCTGACTCCAGGGCTGGTGCTCTATCTATTGCACCACCTAGCTGCCCTCCTACCACTTTTAATCCTATAACTTACATTTTGAAATGACCTATCCCAAATTGGATTGCTTCTACTATTAGTTTGGATTGTTTTAGTTTTTTCTTTATAATTTGGGTTTCCTGATGTCCTGTTTTTCAAAAAATTTATTCTTTTATAGGTTATCTCTGTTCATCTTGACTTCAAGTTCAGGCAATTTGACTTGCCTAGAAATCATACATTCTTTTAGTATTGTTGCCTTTCCCCCCCCCCCTCTTTTTTTAACTTTTAAATTTATTTATTTTGAATTTTAAAATTTTCCCCTAATCTCGCCCCCCCCCCCCCCAAGGCAATCTGTTAGTCTTTACATTGTTTCCAGGACATAATTGATCTAAATTGAATGTGTTGAAAGAGAAATCATATTCTAAAGGAATGAGAGATAGCAAAATTACAAAATATTGGGGTTTTTTCTAAAATAAAGTTGTAATAGTCTTTAGTCTTTGTTCAAACTCCACAATTCTTTCTCTGGATACAGATGGTATTGGTATTCTCCATCGCAGATAGCCCCAAATTGTGCCTGATTATTTCACTGATGGAATGAGGAGGCCCATTTAGGTTGATCATTACCCCCATGTTGCTGTTAAGGTATACAGTGTTTTTCTGGTTCTGCTCATCTCGCTCAGCATCATTTCGTTCAGATTTTCCAGGCTTTCCTGAATTCCCATCCTTCCTGGTTTCTAATAGAGCAATAGTGTTCCATCACATACATATACCACAATTTATTGTGCCATTCCCCATTTGATGGACATTCATTCAGTTTTCAATTCTTTGCCACCACAAACAGGGCTGCTATGAATATTTTTATACAAGTGATGTTTTTATCCATTTTCATAATTTCTTCAGGGTATAGACCCAGTAGTGGTATTGCTAGATCAAAGGGTATGCACATTGTTGTTGCCCTTTGTATGTAATTCCATATTGATCTCCAGAAAGGTTGGATGAATTCACAGCTCTTCCAACAATGTATTAGTGTCCCAGATTTCCTACAACCTTTCCAACATTTATCATTGTCCTTTCTGGTCATATTAGCCAGTCTGAGAGGTGTGAGGTGGTCCTCAGAGATAGCATTTTTGCCTTTTGCTTATATTACAAATCTTTCTATTTCATTATTTTCAGACACCTTATTTTTTCCCCTCTGGGATGCTTCTTTGAAGCAATTTTTCTCACGTTCAGTATTACCTGATCTGCTGTTTTTTTGTTGCTGCTATTTATTTTTTTTAAAATTATTCTGCATTAAGAGTTGAATTTTTCTAACCAATGTTTGTCACTTATTTCTTCTCTGATTTTTTTCTGTAATTTTATTATCTGTGCTCTCTGAACCATTCCTATGATTTTCTTTTATTAGACTTTTTTGTTTCATTTCATATTATGTTTATCAAGAAGAGAGTATTGTATTCTGTTGTGGTTTTACCCAGTTTTTCTTTCTGTTTTTAATATTGCCTTTTTTTATTTGCTTGCTCATATATTAGAATTTTATTGAACTTTACTTTCACTTTTCATATTCAGATTTTTCTTTTATTACATGATTCTCTTTCCCTCCTGTGTTATCTCAGTTTCATTATCTGTAATGTAAGGGATATTAGTAGGCAATCTTTAAGAACTCCTATTCTGAATCCTATGATCTCCTTTTTATTAGGCACAAAATAGTAATAGGCATAGAGACTGAAAGGAAATGGAGTTTTCAGTCCAGAAGCAGCTTCATTTAGTGTAAGAAGTTTAACCATTCTTCTCTCTGATCTATTTGCTTTGGAACATTGTATATATTATTATCTCCATTGATTTCTTACATAAACTTTGTGTATTTCTAGCACTTGTCTCAATGGACTGTACTCATTACATGCTTTGCTAATTAATATATACTGAGTAAATCTGAACCAAATATTGGCAATTGGTCTCTCTCTTAAGTACTAATGTGGTGATGGTATATATATATTTAGTGTTTTTAGTTTTTGTTTTAAGTTATGGAAATAACATTAAAATCATATTGTTGTTTAATTTTTATATAAAATAATGGTAAGTTAGTATTAAAGAAGTTCAGATTTATTATTACTAATCAAAGAACTTACAATATGCTGCTATGCTCTGGAATACAACTACCAGCAGAAATAATGTTTCTTGCTTTCAAACAACTTACAATCTAAGGAATAAGACAACATTAAAAGGAAACTTGCGGTTGGAGAAAATATGATATCCAGGATGGAGGCGTTGTAGAGAAAGTCTGGGGTATAGTTTGGGAGAGAAAAGGGGCAAGGGAATTTAAGTGTTTCCTAAGTGTGTGCCAGACACTGTGGTAAGCACTCAACAAACATCTTTCTGATCCTCATCAGTAGAGTCATAGAATTAAAATGACTTACAAGTATGTATTTTGATTATATAAGATTTAATGCATTCAAATTTTTGTGGGTATTAAAAAATGTATTCTTTTATAAAAATGTATTTTCTTATGTACCTTGGCTTTTTCATGAACATGAAAGGAAAACACAGACTTAGAAAAGATATAAGTCTGAAGTTCATTCTTTACATTCTGGAATAATTTCTCAGAACTCCTTTAGATAGTAATGTGCATTTAAAATAGTATTCTTCCCATGTACAATTAATGTGGAACTTTTTAGGACCAATATTATTGTGCAAAGAGAAGTGAATAAGATAATCCTTACCTTAATCTTACTTAAATTAATACTTTGCTTAGCAAATACTTATGCACAAGTAGAATCAAGGTGAGACCAGCTTAGTCTTGACTAAATTCAAAATTAACAATATTTTTGATAAATATTTTAAAATCATCCTTTTTTAACATTTTGATTTTTGTAGAAAATTATGATTAATAATCTAGGTTTATGAACTTGTAATTATCATTTTCTCCTTTTAACTTTTTAAAAAATTTTTCATATGAATGGAACAAGCACCAGCAATCTTGAACACTTAATGGAAAAAGGAACATGAAAATTACATTCTCTTATCTACATTTTTGGAGTGTATATTAAAATTAACATGTTAGTGATAGAACTTCCTTGTTGCTTGCCTGTATCTTTCTGAACTTCCTTTTGTTCTCCTGCATATTTTAGAAATGTTGCATTACTACTTTTCCTGGCACTATTATCACTGTCAACCTGTCTTCCCCTCAAGTAGAAGCAAATAAGTATTAAACAAGCAAAACAGATCAATAAATTAATTTAAAAGTGTTTGAAAATGTGTCTCATTCTGTACCCATAGCCCATCACATCTCTACTAAGAGGTGAGAAAACATACTTCCTCATCCGTCTTCTCAAGTCATAATTGGTAGGAGTTCTTAAATCTTTCAAAGTTGTTTTCCTTGACATTATTGTACTCATTTTATAAATTGTTCTCTTGATTCTATTCATTTATGATTGCATCAATTTATACAAATCTTGTCAGGTTTTTGCGAATCCTTCATAGCTATCATTTCTTATGAAGCAGTAACATTCCATTATATGCCTTTACCATAACTTGTTTAGTTATCCCCCAATTGATGGACACCCACTCTGCTTCTAGGTCTTTTTTACAAAAAAAAAAAACCACAGTTATATAGAGATAGTTATACACATACTTATGAAGAGGTCAAAAGGTAGAAAGAATCCACATAGTCAAAAATTATAGATAGATAGGATTTACATATTAAAATATGTATACTATTATTAATATTATTATATAATTTGACCACATTTGTTTGTTTTTTGCCTTTGCCCCCCTCAGAGTGTATGCCCAGTAATGGTATCATTGTCAAAGAAGTATGCACTTTTTAGTGTCTTTGGGAGTAGTTCCAGTTAATTCTGGAAGGGAATGTGGGAGTATTCCTTCTTTCTAGTGTCAATTTAAGACTCTTATCCTTTCCTCTTTCACATAGCAAACTCAATATGTTCAGAACTACTCAGTATCCTCTCCTCTAAAGTCCCCTATTTCTATCAAAGACACTACCAATCTACCAGGTTGATGATCATGACATTATCTTTAATTCCTTACTCTCCCTCATCTCCACTTACAGAATTAAATGCCAGATCTTTCCTTTTCTGCCCAACATCTTGTTTATCTGATGCCTTCACTCAACCACCTTAATTTAGGCTTTCATCACCCCTCCCCTATATTAGTTCACCAGTCTCCTAATTTATCTCCCTTCCTTGAATCTCCCCACTCCAGTCCATCTTACACACTACTGCCTAGTTATTTTCATTAAAAACAGGCAAGATCGGGGTGGCTAGGTGGCATAGTGGATAAAGCACCAGCCTTGGAGTCAGGAGTACCTGGGTTCAAATCCGGTCTCAGACACTTAATAATTACCTAGCTGTGTGGCCTTGTGTTGTGGCTTGCTTCCTTGGGGCCCACAGCGGCGACCTCCTTCCAGGAGGGGAGCTGAGAATAAGGAGTCAAGCCACTACTGCCTTATGCTTCCAGCTCAATTTTATTATTGCTTAGCTATTACATATATACTGTTAGTCTTCCGGGGTAGAACAAAGAATAATGAGGTAATGGGGGGTGCAAGCGGGGTGTACATGCAGTGTCTTGCATTACAGGATAGGGGGCTATGTTAGGGAGGAGATGATAAGGCACAGCTGTGTCTAGTGCCCTTGGTCAGTGGGGAGGAATGTCCAGCTCCCAAGGACTCTGGCTCACCTTATCTCTCAGGGCGGCATGCCAGCTCCTGAGACTGTCCAGGTGGCAGTTTACTTGGAGATGATTTGTGTCATGGCTGTTAGAATAGCCTGTGTACCCACAGCCTTGGGCAAGCCACTTAACCCCGTTTCCCTTGCAAAAACTAAAAAAACAAAAAAACAAAACCAGGCAAGATCTCTGGGAGTGATGGCTCTTGCTTATTATCCCTGATGTTGGGGAGGCTAGGGCTGTTGGATCATATGAGCTCAGAATTTCTGAACTGCAGTATGCTAAGTACTATTATCCACCACCAATATGATGAGTCCTCAAGCGTGCCAAATCTACCTTATTTGGAAGCTTGGTAGGTCAAAGCTCCAAAAGTTAGCATGTAAAATTGCTATCAGTTAGTTATTGTTATTATGCCTTTCAGCAGATGGGATCAGACCCTTGAATGACCACTACATGTCTGACCTGAGTGAGATAAGATGATGGTCCCTCTTTCCTTCTACCTTTCTCTCTCTCCTCTACTCCTCTTTATTCACAGTAGCTCTCTCACACTCATAAATTATGTGAATCCTTACTCAATCATTTTCAGTGGCTTCCTGTTGCCTCCAGGATAAAATATAAAAATTCCGTTTTCCCTTTTAAAGTACCACACAATCTGACAACAGTCTGTCTTTCCAACCTAATCAAACATTTTTTTCCCCTCTCATGCTCTGATCCAGCAAACTTCAACAGTTTTACACACACAGTACTCCTATCTCCCATACCCTTTCCTTTGAACTGGCCGACCATAATCCTGGAATGCATTTTTCTTTACTTCTGCCTAAGATAGTCCTGCTGCTCCTTTAAAACTCCATTTTTTTGTGTGTGTGTGAGAAGTCTTTCCTGATCTCCCAACTTCTAATAACCATCCTCCCTTAGTACTTTGTATTTAATTACTTTGTGATACTATATGTGTTTGTGTGTGTGTTCACATATATAATTGTTTTCTATCTCATTAGAATAGCAGATCCTTGTAGCTAGGGATTATTTGTTCTTATGTTATCAGAATTTAGCTTTGTTCCTGGTAGATGGTAGAGTCTCAATAAATACTACTTTCCTTATTGTTTGGACCAGTTCAAAGTTCTACTAAGAATTTTATGCTTTCTACCCTCTAACAACTGTATTTCATCCCCCCCCTTTTTTAACATCATCTTTGCCAGTCTGATGGCTTTAAAGTAGAATGTCAGAATTGTTTATATTTCTTATCATATTGGAATATTTTTTCACTTGATTGTTAACATTAATTTCCTGTTTTGAAAACTCCCTTCATTTGCACTTGTCTATGTTTTGGGAAATAGTTCTTGGAAGCCATTATTTGCTTCTTTTAACTGTTTCAGTTTTAATTGCTTTGATTTTGCTTGTGCAATAGTTTTTGGGGTTTTTTATACTCAAAACTAGTTATTTTTTATGAACATCTCTAGTGCTATGAGGAGGAGAGGAGCTTGGCATAGTTTTAAAAAGTATACCCTTCTCTAAGAAAGACTCTTAGAATTGACCTATCATTTTGAAATGATAGGCTAAACCTAATATCTGCCATACTACTTTGGAGTGGATTTATTAGACATTCTGCTGTTATGTTTAATTGATTCTGGGTCTCATAAGAGTAATGTTTTATTGATAAACTTATCTTTTTTATTGCCATTGCCAAGTAATTTTGAAATTTGCTTCTTTGAAATAAAATTTGAGACCTACCCCTTCTAGACCATCATTTCCCCTGGCATTTTCTTTGTCAAGGTGAATTTTATTATTGTTCCATTTTATTAAGTAACTCTTTGGTAATTTGATATGGTACTAAATCTGTAAATTAATTTATAAATCTGTAACTGTCATTTTTATTAAATTAATACAAATCAGTCATTAGTAATTTGTATCACTATTTAAATATCCATTTGTTTTCTATAAAAATATTTTATGCTTGTATTAATATTCTTAAGAGTTTTGACATTTCCCAGTTTTGTATATTTTATATCATTTTTGTTTATGATAATAACAAACAGGTTTCACTTTATTAGATCCTATTTATATGTGGTTCTAATTTTCAAGTAATGGCAATTATTTACAAGTATTGGAAGTTTAGATAATAGACATTTATACTGATAATATGACTTTTTTTAATGTAATTTTTATTTCCCTTGATACAGATGGCTTGAACAGAATCAGATTAAATTATAGTGATGAACCAAGTGATATTGGTAATAAATTGCTTGAAGATGAGCTTATTGACTTCTCAGAAGATCAGGATAACCAGGTGAGGAATAATTTAAAAAGAAGTGGCAGTAGTATCCTATCTTCAATTCAGAGATATTTTTGCAGAGAAAAGAAACTTTGCAGATTCTTCATAATTTATGGAAAGTCATAAAATTCTACTGCCTATGAATTTGGGTGATATCAGAACATAAATACTCCCTTTTCTCAATTCTTTACCTATTTAAAAGTTTATTCTTAATCTAATGGACTTTTATAAGACTTTAGGATAAATCTCTTCAGTCTCTGTAAACTAATCTCCCTCTCTTCAGTGATTAATATCTAATTAACATTTCTTCCCCCCCTTAGGAGTATTTGATTCATATTTAAGTCTTTTGTCTGCTCAGGTTGAATTGAACAAGATTTCACATTTGGAATGAGTAGAGAAGGGAACACAGGACAATTTAATCTTTTCAGTTTGAGTTCTCTAATTATCTTTTAATTTGACTTATTACCATGAATGCCATGTTTTGTGTTTTTCACATATTTGCCAAATTTTTCCCTAATTTGTTTGCACATTTCTGTTCCTATAGTCAGATAGAGGCCCTAAAAGCTTTGAAATTCACACAGTCAGGGAGGAAACTTTCTTAGAAGTCTCAGCGGTTAATTGTGCCTGGGCATATGCTTTGTTTTGTGTGTGTGTGTGAATCATTTATGTGAGAATAATGTGTTATATTTTTTATTTACAAGCAATGGTTAGTAATAATAATTTATGCTTCTATTAGGATATCTTTGAATTTGTTTTCAGTACTGATGATAGGTTTCCTTTGTGGACCATCTACTTTCTCTTTGACCTTTTTTGTGAACCAGAAATAGGGTCTAGTTCTCTATTTGAATTTATTTTTCCCTTAAAAACTGATCTATGTAATAATTTTTTTATTCCTGACTTTAGACCACTAGCATTGCTCTTTGGTCAAAACGCCACATGAACTAGTAAAAATAAATAACTTTGGGTTTTTGTTTTTGTTGTTGTTTTTGGTAAGCTACATTCCTATACCAAGCCAAAAACATTCTCAAAACTTTAAAATGATTTTTTGGGAAGAGGGATCTTGTAGCAAGAGTAGTCAAGAAACTGTAAGCCTTAAACATCACAAATAAGGATTGGATGTGGAATAAGAACAACTGGATTCAAAATTTACCTCTGATGTTATTTCTGTAGCCTTGGGTCTGTTATTTAACACATCTGGGCCTAATAATAATTGGACTAGAGATCCTTCCAACTTTAGAAACTTTTTGTTTCACACTTTTTCACCATTCATTTTTTGGTAAGATTTTGAGTTCCATATTTTTTTTCCCTCTTCCCTCTCCTTGATAGCGAATAATCTGACATAGTTTATTATACGTGTCTGTTATGTGCTTTTTTAAAAGCTGCCATCTTACAAGTATCATTAGCTTGTCTAAAAATAAATAGCTCTTCAGAGATCCTTTAATTATTGTTGTCCTAAATAGGTACATTTATTTTGAGTAAGCATTGTTTAGATTGTTGAACATTTTACAAATGTAAATAATATGGTTCCTTTTTATAGGAAGATAGCAGTGATGATGGGGGTCTTGATGATACTTGCAGTTCTGAATTAGGACAATGGCATCTGAAGCCTACTATCTGTAAACAGTGAGTATTAAATTATACTTAATAAGTGCAGAGTAGGAATATCCAAAGCCAAATGCCAAACTCTATAAGATAGAAGACAGAAATTAATAGGTCATTTCAATAACCACTTGTAGAACAGAAGTAAAGTGGGGTGAAAATCTTAAAGTAGATGAATTCCAGGCTATACAAGTTTAAACTTGCTATTGAGCCACTGTGCTCACCCTGTGGATATGGGATTCTTTTTCAGACTCCCCACCATTGAACATTTTGGTTCGGGATTCAAATTCCTCTGGTATCTGGGTTATTCTTTCTTTCCTGAGTAAATGAAACTGTGTTTCAGTTCATTCATCAAAAATAGATACTTTGTCATTTATAGTTGTCAACTGAAGCATTATATTGAAATTTTTGAAAGTTCTGATTATTAGAAAAAAGAAGTGAGAACCCTTTAGCTTCCATGATTATCCTGTTTGGTGAGAACATTCCAAAGGTATTTACCCTAGCCTAAGCCCTCCTCACCAAATAGCCTGATTTTGACTCCCAAGGGGTTGGGGTTTTTTTGTTTTTTGTTGTTTTGTTTTGTTTTTAGGTTTTTGCAAGGCAAATGGGGTTACATGACTTGCCCAAGGCAACACAATTAGGTAATTATTAAGTGTCTGAGGCTGGATTTGAACTCATATACTCCTGACTCCAGGGCTGGTGTTCTATCTACTGCACCACCTAGCTGCCCTGGGTTGTTTTTTTTATTAGAGGTTTCTTCTTAATACTGAATAGTTGATTTGGAATTCCTTGGGTATATGAAGTTTTCCTTTCCTTCCCAAATGGATTAGGTTTTCATAGTTCCATGACAATTGTAGTTAACACAGACATAGCTGACATGGAACTAGGTCCAGAAGTCTAGAAAACCCTCCTTTGAGCTAGCTTTTGCATACATTAAATATTCTGTAGCACTCATTGGGTAGGAAGAAGATATTATAGAATTAGAACTTCTTTTTTTTCTCTTTTTTCTTTGCAATTTATTATTTTATTTTTTCCCAGATACATGTAAAAAGAACTTTACCGTTCTTTTTTTCAAATTTTGCATTCCAGTTTGTCTGCCTTCTCCTCTCCCCCATTGAGAAGACAAGTAATTTGACATAGGTTATACTTGTTTAGTCATGCAAGACACATTTCCATGTGAGTCAAGCTGTGAAAGAAAACAGAAAAAAAGTAAAGAAAAAGTACTTCTGATCTGGAGTCAGACTCCTGGTGCAGTTTTCTGTACTTTGGAAATAATCTATAATAGATTTTAGTGGTTTTGTTTCATGTCTGATCACTAGGATGCCTTCATAATAGTTCAGCATATCCATAATGGATAGAGGATTTAATTTATTAACTTTGTGTTATGCTACCTTTTTTTTTGACTTGGTTTTAATCCAGAAGTTAAGTATCCTCTGTAATGTTAAAATGAAATGAACATACCTTTAGAATCAGGTCCCAAGCTGAATTTCCTGTTTTGATCCTTATTTCTTATTTGTGTGACTTTAGACAAGCTCCTTCACCTCTAGTTAACCCTTGTGAAAAAGAACAGTTTTGGCCAGCTCTAGATGTTTGAGCTTTCAAAGGAAAAATTAGTTTGATTTTTGTTAAATTAAATTTTTTGAGGTGTTTCAGTGTGTGATTATCTTTTTTGGTAAGCCATAGGAGGGGAACTTTATTCCAAACTTACAATTCAATTACTATGAGGATTTTCCTGGAAACTCCTTTTGTCAGTATAGAAACATCAATTTTTCATAATTTTATAACTTTAAAAAAACTGCTTGGGCACTGAGAGGTTAATAAAAGATTAAACAAGCTTTCTGTTATGTTTGCAAGGTGTCTTTTGAAGTTTTATTAACATGTACAATGTAATAATAATAATGTATTTAATTATCTTTGAAACCAATATCACTGCTACTTTTGTCATATCAATAAATAATTAATCCCTATTAATAAATTGTATGTAAGAGATTGTTTTTCTTTTTTAGTGCCTTTACCTAAGGGATATAGAAATTAAATAGTAATGTTTTAGGTCTAAATGTTCATTTTTTTCATTGTACTTGCTAATGTTTTGCAGCAGTTATATTACTTAATGGCAGTAATTTTTTTCCCTCCTTTCTCTCCTTCCATCCTTAAAAGACCCTGTATTCTACTTATGGATTCACTCAGAGGCCCTTCTCGCTCAAATGTTGTAAAAACACTAAGAGAGTAAGTTCTAAGCCTCATTCTTTGCATTTTATGTAATATTAGATTTTGCAGGCCAAATAGAAAAGTAATCCTACTGCATATGCATTATTACAGGTATTTGGAAGTAGAATGGGAAGTAAGAAAGGGAAGTAAAAGAAGTTTTTCCAAAGATCTCATGAAAGGCTCTAATCCAAAAGTACCACAGCAGAACAACTTCAGTGATTGTGGTGTATATGTATTACAATATGTGGAAAGCTTTTTTGAGGTGAGTTTTAGTCCATTCATTTAACAAATGTGGTTAGTTTTTTACTATTTGTCAGAATTAATGCAACCAAAATTTTATTTATACTCTTTATAAAACTGACAGTAGGAGAAAAAAATTGAGAACCAGTAGATTCCATAATAAATTTCACTTAGTGATAGCTAGATTTTTCCTTTTTCATTTTTTCTTTATAAATTTCATTTGTTTTTGTTTATATTTTGTTTCTTATGTCACCATAGTATCCCATATATTGGGAAATTTACTTCCCTTACCCCTTCCAGAGAGTCATGCCACATGAAAAGTAGAATTTTTAGAAGGAAAAAATAATTCAGCACAATTTAACAATTCATTGAAAAATTCAAAAACATATATGTTGTGTAACATCAGTGAACTTCCTATCCCCATACAGGGGAAGATTGGTTTGTCTTCTGTTATCTCTTCATTTGAGTTCCACTTGATCTTTATAATTTTGTTCGTTTTGGTATGTCATTTTATTTACATTGTTGTAATTATTGCTTATGTTTTCTTTATTCTTGAGGCGGGTTATGTAAGAGAAATTCATTGTAGTTCAGTGTATCTTCATTTCAGCTATTGAAATAAATTAATCCTAAAAATTTATTACATTCTGTAATTATGTAATAACATGCATAATGTATGTACACACAGAGGTGACATTTCTTGGCTCTTTAAGGTTTACAAACCTGTTTCCTCAGCAAGGTCCTGTGAGATGGAAATTATTAATTTTTTGTTTTTTTCTAATGGACCCTTTTTTTGTTTTAGAATCCAATTTTGAATTTTGAACTTCCAATGAATTTGACAGACTGGTTTCCTCGCCCAAGAATGAAAACTAAACGAGAAGAAATCCGAAACATAATTCTAAAACTACAGGAAGAACAGAGCAAAGAAAAGAAGGGACATAGAGACATTAATCTGTCAGAAGCATCTTTACAGGAAAAAGCAGATCAATATATCAACAGCAGCTCAGACTGAACTTTTCTGTTGCATGTTAGCTCTCCTGTCAGAAATGGAATGTTTTTAAAACCTTCAGCTAAATAGACTAAAGAACTGAAGTATTTCACTACTCAAAATAGATTGGGAATGTTTTAAAAAAAAAGAAAGTTTGTACAAATGTGTCATATTGATTCCCAGAGGAGTATGTATTAAGTAAAATTCTGTAAATATGTTAATGAAGTCAATTTTTCCAGCATTTGTAATTAATTTTTTCACTTGTTAGGAAGCTTTTGTTATGTATTTTCTGTTAATAGTACTTAATAGCAACTTCTAAACATAAGACAAATAAAAAAGAAAATACTTAATAGGATAAAGTGGTTAACTTGCTATTCTTGAATAACTCCATATTAAATTCTATAATGAGTATAATTACATTAATTAAAAGGACTATTCAGGTATTTTGTGATCCTATTTTGACCTTTTACATTTGCTTTTAAAATACTTTAAGTACAGTTTTAAAATAATATCAGACTATGTCTAAATTCATCTTGGGCCCAATAAAAATGATGAATATCCACAAACACAAGGCACAAATTCAAGCAATGTAGCCGTTAAAAACTTTAGAATCCTTTGGTTTTTGTTTCATGCACTCCAACATGTTATTGTTCCTAGACAACTTTTGAATCAAAAGCAGCATTAAGAGCAATTTCAAATAGTCCTGAATTATACTGCTTAGTATTATACTGTACCAGCTATACAAATGTATCTCAAAAAGTTTGAAAGCTTTCATTATAGTTTGGTAAGTATGGTTAAATCTGCAAATTGCCCACTATTATTATAGTTCAAAATGTGCTACATTCTATGTGCCGTAGTTAAGTAATGAACATTTAAAAATCTGTATAAGCATACATATATAAATACAGGATTACTATTTTTTTTTGTAATGTCTACTGCAAAATATCTTCAGTGTTCATTGATTTTTCTTGGGTTTTGGATAGACTATTAAGCTTTTTAATTAAGATAATCTTATTTTCACAGTATGATTTCATTCTTACATGTAAAGGATGTTACCGCCTTAAATCATTGTAAAAAGCAGAATAAGCTCCTACATTACATTCTCTTTTATAATTTTCAGAGGTGTTGGTGTTGAGATGAGAGATTTATAGCTGCCATGTATAGATCTTGCATGATTCTACCCATTCATTATTTTTCCAATGAAAATTCATACATCTAAAGACAAATTGTGCGTTTAAAAAAAATTAAGCCGTGTTCAAAGTTGAAACAGTATTTTTATGCTTATTTTATATTCCATGATGGAATCGGAAATATATAGGATTTAAAGGGAAGAAAAAAACAAGGTGGGGATAGCGGACAGAGGAGGGGAGCATTTTACATTAAACTTAGTTTTAAAAATAGATTTTATTCAGTGTGAGAATCTCTTGCAGCTTTCAAGGACCATTCTCTACAAGTACTTAAAATTTGTGGAGGAAGAAAGTTGCCTGTTTAAAGAAAGAAAACTATTAAGAGAAATTTTTAATTAGTCATTATAATTTGTATAGAGATTATTTTCTTCTTCATCTTTTCCATTTCCTTTCCTTGCAAAAACAATTTTAGCACATTTATTTAATAGAGAAATACAGATTTTTAAAAGTTCAGTATGAGAATTGTCAACTATAAATTTTCTTTTCTTTGCTAATACCTATGCTACATTAAGAAACTTATTTCAGATGACGTTAGGATTATTTCATTGTTAGAAAGGCCCTAGAGCACATTTCAGAATGTGAAGAAAAAATGTTTAATTTTATCATTTAATAAATGTTATAGTAAGATGCTTTTAGAACTGCAGTCTTACAACAAGTTAATATCCATGTTTTACATAGAACTTATTTTTTTAATAAAATGAACTTAATAGAAAATTTGCTAAATTGATTCATTTGACCTTGTTAAAATTACATTGCATATAATGTTCAAATGTGTGTACTGAAAATATAAAAATCAGTACTACAGAATGTATTTTTACCTTATTTCAAGGAAAAGTGTTGTAACTATATAATTAACATATCAAGTCTCTTCCTTGATTAGGTATATCTTTCTTAATCTTTAAATCAACTCTGCCTTACCAAAGTAGCAATCAAGATTTTCTGTTTTTGTTTTAATCATAAAGAATGCAGATCGCATAGAAAAATGATTCTCAAAATATTAAAGTTTACAAACCAATACTTTTCCTAACCTTTCCAAGTGCTATACAAAATTCTTTTTAAAAGAATGTTTAAAATAATTTTGTTTTGAGTGTGTAACATTGTAATTTCCCTTTAACTATTAGGAAAAATTATGGGATATTATAAAACTCCATTTGAGAATCATTTGTCCACAAAGACACAGGGTGTGTGGATAATTTAGTTTCCTTATATACATCTTTTGTCCTATAGACCTGGCATTAGACTTCAAGTCTGTCTCTTGAGCTTGATGATCAGTATTTCTGTAAAAGGTCTGAAGGTTTGTTACTAGACACCTGAAACAGCATGACTCAGTCATACAAAGTATCCTATGTCTAATTAGATAATGGATGTCTTGGTGGGTAGAATAACTGGTTAATAATTCTTAGAAGGGTTTTAAATTACTTAACATGAAAAATATATGCATCTCAAAAGATTTGTCTAGTAGTTTAGAAATAGTGGAAGCATTTTAATATTGTTTTTCCTTCTATTGCTATGTGCGTTTAAGAAAAAAAGTGAAAATAGTTTCCACTTAATTCATATGAACCTGTTTGTTTTTATTTTAATTTTCAAAATAACCATTAGCTTATAGTTTAATTTTTACAAACAGTTGAGGATGAAGAAAAGAATGTTTAGTTCTTAATTACATTTTTAAATCACCAAAATGAACTCTGTGTGTGTCTGTGAGTCTGTGAGTGTGAGTGTGAGTGTTTCTTTTCTCTCATCTCTCTTTCCCCCATCTCATGACCTTTCTCCCTCTCTCCCTACTGTGTCTCTACTGTGTGACTGACCCATTTGATTTGGCTAAAACTTTGCTACTAATTCTGTGTGTGTTTGTGTTGTGTGTGTGTGTGTGTGTGTGTGTGTGTGTGTGTGTGTGTGTGTACACATATTGTGGCATGATCTTCTAGAAGCTTTATAAGTACCAGTTATCTAACTGGTAGGCAGTTTGTTCATTTATTAGCATTATAGGGTGAGGAAACCAAAGACTCAGTGAAATTACATTTATTATTTTTAAGAAACTACTTGACACATGATATATACTGAAAAGGACAGTAGATTTAGAGTCAGTGAACTTGGGTTAGAATCTCAGATGGCTATTTGGTTTACCTGTACAACCCTGAGAAATTACTTGACCTTTCTAGAACTCCCAATTCATCATCTGTAAAATTCAAGGTTGGATTGTTTTTTTTTTCTAGCTCTAATAATACACTTTTAAAAACCTGGGAACTGTTTTTCCTGCAACTTTGTCTTGGTATCATTTATGATCTGCCAATATGGATGTGTTTCAGTTATTTCAGAAGTTTGTAGATTCATTAGATGTAGCTTTTTGAAAGTACTAATTGTTGTATGTAGTCTATCATGAAATTGCAATCATTAGATCTTATATCTTCCTTTCTACTTTGCCACTAACATTGCAGAAGTTTAAGGGATTGGGCAGGGTATAAAGTTCATTACCCAGTAGTGTAATTTCCAAAAAGTACTTAAACTAGTCGTAAGAAAGGCACCTCTGTTGCCAAGCCTATTCTAAAAACTTTCCTAACTTAGATCTTGCCAGAATTTGAACTCTTTTGGTAATAACCTTTGAGAACCCAAGCACACCACAGTGAGGCAGTGGAGTAATAAAATTTTAAAGGAGGATAAGAACATAAATATTTGTAAACTTAAACTTAAATTTACAGATTAAGAATAAAAGTAATATGGTCGAAGTGGCTTGCCCAAGGCCACACAGCTAGGTAATTATTAAGTGTCTGAGACCGGATTTGAACCCAGGTACTCCTGACTCCAGGGCCGGTGCTTTATCCACTGCGCCACCTAGCCGCCCCTAAGGATGACTTTTTGACATGACTTCAGCCATACATATCTCCTTGCTACTGTATGAAGGGTATCAGAAATCAACAATCCTGGAATCTTTTAAACAGAGAAAGAAACATTACTAGTCCAAAAGTTCATCTAGTGGCAGCCCTGATTGATATGGGGCTATAGTAATAATGGTAGTGATTTAATCCCTCTTGTTTTTGACCATCCAGATTACAGAATTTTATTATACTTCAGGAATATTGTTTGTAGTTTTTCATGACTGATTTAGGAAAGACCTTAAATCTCATAGTTACTTGATTTATTTTGTAATACAACCATTCCTTAGTGGAGTCTTTTCTATGCATTCTTCTTTTAGTTATATAAGCCGGTTTGAAGACTAATCACTTTTTTTTTGGTTAATATATCTTAAAATGATAGAGGTGGGAAACAGGTGAATTGAAGGCTCAAACTACCAGGTTGCTGACCTCAGTCTGTTTGTATTTATATATGCCTTAGCCAGAAAAGTGGTGAATGGCTCCTGTTCCCTAGAGCCAACAAAAAAACTTTGAGTAGCAGTCTGTCCTACCTTACTTTTAAAAATTTTTCTTGACACAATAGACAATATATTTTGATATGCCATTTTAGTGAGAGCTCTGCTGTAGCTCAGCTTCCTTTGCTAAAACATTTAGTAAACCAATAGGTAGGCTCCATAAAATCACCCTGTGGGCTGCATTTTGGTTATCCCTGTTTTAGAGGAAAGTAGTGGTTGAAAGAAGAAGCAATGATAATAGAATTAGATCTCCCTTAAAGGATTAATTATCCCTGCCTACCACTATCATCTGCTTCCTTTTGCCACTAGAACAGCTAGATGATGGAGTGGATAGAGCACTGACCTTGGAGTCAGGAGGATAGGAGTTTGAATCCAACCTCAGACATCTCTACTAGCTTTGTGACCTCACTTAACTGCCTCACATCTAGGGCCCTCTCCAGTCTTGATTCATATCTGGCCATTGGACCCAGATGACTCTGGAGGAGAAAATGTGATTGGTGATTTATCACGTCATCTCTCACTCAAAATCCAATTCATGTGCTTGTCACAGCATCACCTCCCTGATATTGTGATCTTCAAAAATGAAGGCAAACATTATTTTGCCACTAAATCACAGAATTACAGGATAGAATATGAAGTATATCTACATCTTCTAGCCTATCCCTTATTTTTGCAAATGAAACAAGATCAGAAGTGAAGTGATTTGCTCCAAAGTACATAGCAGGTTGGTAGGAGTGCCAGGGCTAGATTTTGGATCGGTCTTCTGGATATTTATTTTCTGGATATATTTATTTTGCCACTGCTATAAAGATTTTCTGCTATTCTCTTACTTATAGTTTCATGATGTAATCATTCAAAATACTGAGTTCCAGTTCTGTGTAACTTCACTGTGTGAAGTAAAATTATGTATCTTGTGATATTCTGAAGTATATGTAGTGTTTTCCTGATAATCCTGAGGATGAATGTAAAACACTATTTCCCCTTACATCCTGGACCTTTATAATTTGGTGACTATCAAAAGCACACAGTAAAATACAGAGCAATCTATGACAAGATCCAAGTAAGTGGCATAGGTGCAAAGTACAAAGAGGGAAAGATCATTTTTCAGGGAAGGATCAGAGAAAGCTTCATGAAGCACTGGCATTTGATCTAGTCATTGAATGATGGGTAGGATTTCAATTGGTGTTGGTGGTTTAAGGAGGTTATTCTAGGTAAAGGGAATGGTATGGGCAAAAGCATGTTTCAAGTAGGCTAATTTGGCTGGAACAGAATGTTAATAAGACTGGAGAGTTGATACACTATCGGCCAAGTACCAGGCTAAGAAGATAAATACAAGCTCATGTATGGTGCAGAAATGACCAGGAAATTGGCTGTGGTTCATTGGTTCAAAGTGAGATGGAGGACATAGGACTGAAATCTAAGGTTGGAGATTGGAGGGAAATAAGAAAGGTGGCTGCAAAGAAAAAATGCAGATTGTGAAGGACTTGGAATACAAGTTTAAAGCATTTTTAATATAGTGTTTTATCTGAGTAAATTAACTGGAAGTTTAAGATAATAATCTAAATTCTAATCCTTTCTCCTGACACTTAACTCCTTAGCTTAATAATGAGCTTTAATAATGAGCTTTCTAATGGAGGTTTCTTTATAATTAAACATCCTTTCATTAAGTGGACTATAAAATGAACTAATGATCCTTTATATATATAATCAGGAGATGGATTTTATGTTTCTAAAGTAGAATGAATAGAGTGCATTATTCTACATAGCCCCTTAAGAAACATGGCAAATTGTTGTTTATTTTTCAAGTAACCAGGTCTTTTTATCAGCTAATGGATGAATGGAAGGTAACTTAAGACTAGCCAAACAAATGTGCATATTCAGATAACTCCTCTAAATAGCTGTCCATTTCATGCTTTCAATCCCAATTTAATTATGTTATTTCTTATATGTGTACTTTACCCAAAATGTCACCTTGACAAGTGTTGAGTTAGATTTTACTATATAAAACAATTTTAAAAAGGTAAATTCCTATCAAATGAAGAAATAAAATTACTAGATACTTTTTGCCTAAGTGTATGCTAATAAAACTAATATTCACATGAATATTTACCGAAATGCAAAATGCTCTTATTAGAATAAGAAAAGTTGCACAAAGGGAAAATTATGCAATAAAATATTCTTAAAGAAAAAAGTTCTGGGACCAAATGGGTTAACAATGAAAATGATAAATTTCATCAAACACTAAAAGACAAATTGCAATACATATTCTGTAAAAAAACCACTATTTTTCCCAATTATGTACATGATTCAAATATGGTCTTGATATCAAAACCAAGAGAAATAAAAAAATTTAAAAACCAGGAGAAATAACAAATTGTAGCCAAATATGCCTAATGAATATATATTATTTAAATATAAGCAAGAAAACTATAGAACCATTTCACAAAGATTAACTATTATGACTAGGTTGAATTTATTCCAAGAACACAGAATTGACTATATCAATATGATAGACTATCTTACAATACAACAAAATTATTCACATAAATAGATTTAAAAAAGTATTTGACAAAATAGCACTCATTTCTATGGAAAACATTGGAAATTGGGAATAAGTAAACCTCTTAATGTGTTGAAAAGTTTAGATCAAAAGCCAAGAACCAACATATGTAATGAAAAAGTCCTTTCCAACAATAGTAGAAGTAAATTAAGAATAGACTAACAACAATCACAGCAAATACCAAGATATGCTCCAAAATGAATACCTGACTTAGGAATCCTGAGTTATATCATAAGCAAATGAAACAAGGAAAACTTTTCAGATTTATGGATTTCAGAGTTTATGACTAAGCCAGAAAGATAACCATGGAAGAAAAAATAGTCAATTTTTATTACATAAACATAAATCTAATATAGTTGAGGTTAGGAAAGAAAAACTGAAAAAACTTTTTTTAGCAAGGCAGCAGGGTTAAGTGACTTTGCCCAAGGTCACACAGCTAGATGTCTGAGGTGGGATTTGAACTCAGGTCCACCTGTCTCCAGGACTGGTGCTCTATCTACTGTGCCAGCTAGCTGCCCCTGGGAAAACATCTTTGCACAAGTTTCACTGATAAAGACCTAATTTTCAAGATTTTCAGATTTTCAATGTGAATGTATCTTGTAAATCAGCAAATGCTACAAATTGGCATAATTTATAAATTTTGTTGATTGTCTAGTGTGCTCCTGAAGGGACGATCTCTGTAAAGACAGAGATGGGAGGGGCTATTAGGCAGTGCAGTGGACAGAGCACCAACTCTGGAGTCAGATCCTGAGTTCAAATCCCCTATCTCAGACAATAATTCACTAGTTGGGTGACCTTGGGCAAGCAACCCCATTGCCTTGCAAAAAACAAAACAACAACAACAAAAGACAAGAGATGGGAGCTGGAGTGTTGTGTACAAGGAATAAGGGGCCAGTTTGGCTCAAATATCAAAGAATAATTGGTCAGTTTGGAGGCCCTAGTCAAGGTTTTCATACTATTTCTCTACTTCATCTTTTACAAGAATTGTTGATGTATAATTGACTAATCTTGGTTCAGGAGAACAAATGGAACACGTTTTGCTCCTCTCAGAATTGTGTGGGAATATGAGAGCAGGATGCTGCATGTTTGTCAGATGTGATCATCTTGTTGGTCAGTTTCTCTTGATTGCTTTACTTTGTCACAATGGAAAATTTAATGGGATATTGTGGAATAAAAAAAAAACCAAGGTATTAAGACTTTGGAATATGTATTAATCTTCATGGTAGTCTGTTTACTATCATCATGAACTTTGTAAGAAGTGATAAAGAACCTGTGAACTTATATTTTCTCTTATTATATATCCATTGCAAATTCCCTTAATTCCTTTAGTCATCTCCCCAAGGAAAACCTTTGTAGTACCCTTTCATTTAATTTTTATTTTATTTTTTCCTCTTTTTTCTTTTTCTTATTCATTTTAAACTTAAATACAAAATAAGAAAAGGAAAAAAGTACATCACCATGTGCACAGTGAAACATAAAGAGGATTCATATAAAATAATACATTTCCATTTCAAGAATACCTATACAATAAATACAAATTCTTTTCCAACCTACCCAGCTTTTCTTTGCTTCCTTGTAGGTTTCCTTTTGTTCTATGCTGTGCACCTGCCCTTTCATTTAATTGTAGTTTCTTTCTGTCTCATCTGTCAGAAATGTGGCCTGTGTTTCTAATAGGATCTCATCGTTGCAAATAGACAAAGGTTACATATTGAGAGGCCTAACAATGTTTCTAGTCAATCTAAAAGCTGTAATTTTTAACTTTTTTTTTTTTGCTTTTAGAAGCAAAAGGGGGCCCTATAGGACTGAATAATAGTATTTTTTTCCTTTTCTAAGGTCACACTGGTCACTCCCAACAGGGAACCCTTTTGTGACTAGTACTCTGGAAATGAGCCTCTGTCTGTAGTTAGACAATCGTTGGACAGACAACATAATGTCACACTATCCAGCCTTCCAGCAAAATCCAGGAAGACATCTTAGTAGGACTAACGTAAACATTTTGAAACAAATGAACAAATTAATGATCTTTTAAAAAATCTTACATAAATTTCTTGTCTGCCCTGTGAGGCTATGAATCCCTTAAGCAGTAAAAACTTAAGTTTTTGAATCTTCCCCAAGTCCCAACCTAGTATATTACATATGAAAAACAATCAATAAATGTTTGTTACTGACAAAATGGAATTTTTCCACATATAGAAAATGCTCTAATGGCTCTTTCCACTTTGAACTTTGATTCTTTTCTATTATAAGCCAACCCACACACCCCAATATCATTTAACTCTTCAAATTTCTTTTTTTTTTAGGTTTTTGCAAGGCAAATGGAGTTAAGTGACTTGCCCAAGGCCACACAGCTAGGTATAAGTGTCTGAGGTCGGTTTTGAACTCAGGCCCTCCTGACTCCAGGGGCAGTGCTCTACCCACTGCACAACCTAGCCACTCCTCTTTCTACTTCTTTCATAACTTGTCTTTCCCTTTGACATTAATTCACTTTTTGCAGCTTTCTCCAAACCTGCTTCGTTACCTGTTTTCCTGACTCTCAGGTTTAAAAGAAGGGACCAATGAACTTGCTTTTAATTGCTGCTTCCAAGATGTTTTATGGTCTCTCAGGCAACAAGAATTTATTAAATACTTAACAATGTGTTCATTAAGCACTGTGGATACAAAAAAAGAAAAACAAAAGCTCCCTACTTTTAAAGCTATTCTTTTCCCATCCCTTACATTTACCTACTGATCTCCAAGATACTTTCCTCCATGCCTCCTACACTGTGGTAATAGACTTCTCTCAAAAGAGTTTCTAACCATAATCCCTCAATAGAATTTAACTTTTTTGAGAATAAAGAACATCTCAGCTTTTCTCTATTTTTTTTAGGTTTTTTTTTTACAAGACATATGGGGTTAAGTGGCTTGCCCAAGGCCACACCACTAGGTAATTGTTAAGTGTCTGAGACTGGATTTGAACCCAGGTACTCCTGACTCCAGGACCGGTGCTTTATCCACTGTGCCACCTAGCCACCCCTTCTCTTATTCTTAATGTAAAAAATAATAGGTACTCAATAAATATTCATGGGTGAATTGATTCTCAATAGCTTCAATAATCATGTTGACAGTTTTTCTTTAATATTTTATTTTTTCTCCAATTAAATGTAAGAACAATTTTTAATATTTGGGATTCTTTTTTATTTTGAGCTCCAAGTTCTATCCTTCCCTTCCTCTGATATATATATATATATATATATATATATATTTATATATATATATATATAAATTACAGATTAATTTTATTTTTTCTAACTATATAATTTTTTGGCAATTTGATTAGTATGGCACAGAATAAGAAGATATAGGTAGAATTGTCATTTTAATTATATTGGCTCAGCCTATCCATGAGTGATTAATATTATTCCAATCATTTAGATCTGACTTTAATTATATGAAGCGTTTTATAACTGTGTTCATATAGTTAGTTCCTGGATTTGTCTTGGCAGGTAATTCCTAAATTCTCTTATATCTACAGTTATTTAAGTGAAATTTCTCCTACTTTTCCTGCTGCTGATCTTTGTTGGTAATATAGTGGTGGTAATATAATGGTGATGATTTGTGAGGGTTTATTTTATATCCTGCAACTTTGCTAAAGTAGTTTATTATTTCAATTAGTTTTTAATTGATTCTCTATGTGTATCATCATATCATCTTCAGAGTAATAGTTTTGTTTCCTCATTGCCTACTTTAATTCTTTTAATTTCTTTTTCTTCTCATAGCTATAGCAAGTAATTCTAGTAAAATGTTAAATAATAATAATAATGATGATGATGATGATGATGATAATGGTATCCTTGCTTTACACCTAGTCTTATTGGGAAGGTTTCTAACTTAATCCCCATTGCAAATAATATTTGCTGATGGTTTTAGATAGATACTACTATAGCATTTTAGGGAAAACTCCATTTATTCCTATGTCTCCAGTATTTTTAATAGGACTGGATATTGTATTTTTTTAAATGGCTTTTTCTGCATCTATTGAGAATCGTATCACCTCTGTTGGTTTTGCTATTGATGAGATCAATTAGGCTGATAGTTTTCCTAATATTGAACCAGTCCTGCATTTCTGCTATAAATTTCCTGGTCATGTTTATGATCTTTTCGATATATTGCTGCAGTCTCCTTGCTAATATTTTATTTGAATTTATGCATCAATATGCATGAATAAAATTGATTTTTAGTTTTTTTCTCTATTTCAGCCCTTGCTGATTTAGGTATGAGCACCATATTTATGTTCTAAAAGGAACTTGGTAGGACTCTGACATTAAATGTTCTTCAAATATTTGGTAAAATTCAATTGTGAACCCATCTGGCCCTGGGGATTTTTCTTAGGGAGTTCATTGATAGCTTATTCAATTTCTTTTTATGAGGTGAAGTTATTTAAATGTTCATTTTCCTTTTCTGTTAACCTGGGTAATTTATATATTTTTTATAAATGTGCATCTACTTTATTTAGGCTGTTGGATTTATAGACATATAATCAAGCAAGATAGCTCCTAATAATTACTTTAATTTTCTTTTAATAGGTGGTAAATCCATAATTTTCATTTTGATAATGGTAATTCCCTTTTCTTCTTTCCTATTTTAAAATCAATCTATTTCATTGTTTTTTCATAAACTAACTTCTAATTTTATTATTTCAATGTTTTTTCTCAATTTTATTAATATCTCTTTTGATTTTCAGTATTTCCTATCTAGGAGCAGCTAGGCAGTGGATAGAGTGTGAGTTCTGGAGTCAGGAGGACGTGAGTTCAAATATGGTCTCAGATACTTAATAATTACTTAGCTATGTGACCTTGTGCAAATCACTTAATCCCGCTGTCTTGCAAGAACCAAAAAAAAAAAAAATCTCCTATCTGATGCTTAATTGTGGATTTAAATTTTTTTCTAATTTTTTTAATTACTTGCCCAATTCATTGACCTGCTAATTCTCTATTTTATATGTATACACACACACACACACACACACACACACACACACAAACACACACAAACACACATATAAAGATACTTCCTCTAAGTACTGCTTTGCTGCAACTCATAAATTTTGGTGTGCTATCTCACTGTCATTATTTTTAAATGAAATTATTTTTTTAATTTATTTTTATTAAAGATATTATTTGAGTTTTACAATTTCCCCCCAATCTTATTTCCCTCCCCACCCCCATTTTGTTTCCATGTTGTACCTTGATCCAAATTGGGTGTGATGAGAGAGAAATCATATCCTTAAAGAAGAGACAACAAGTCTAAGAGGTAACAAGATAAGACAATAAGATATCTGTTAATGAAATTATTTTTGTATAATATATTCTTTGACTCAATTTTCTTTAGAATTAGATTATTAGTTAACAATTATTTTTAATCTATCTTTCCAGTACCCTTTATTGAATGTAACTTGTACTGCATTATAATCTGAAAAGGATGCATTTAGTAATCCTACTTTTTTCATTTCATTGTGAGGTTTTTAATTTAATACTTAGTCAATTTTTGTGTATGTGCCATGTGCTATTAAGGAAAGAAAAAAAATTCTTTCTGTTCCCATTTAGTTTTCTCCAAAGATTTATCAAATCTAACTTTTCTAAAATTCTGCTCATCTCCTTAAGTCCTTTATTTTTTTGTTGGATTTAATCTAGGGAAAATTGAAGATCCCTCTCAGTATAGTATAGTATAGTATAGTATAGTATAGTATGGTATAGTATAGTATAGTATAGTATAGTATAGTATAGTATAGTATAGTATAGTATAGTATAGTATAGTATAGTATAGTATAGTATAGTTTTATTGTCTATTTCCTTCTGTAGATCATTGAACTTTTCCTTTAAAAATTTAGATTCTATATCATTTGTTACTTATGTTTAATAGTGATATTATTTCGTTGTCTGATACCTTTTTAGCAAAATGCTTATTTTTTTTAATGGATCTAATTTTGCTTTTGCTTTGTCTGAGATGGCTACCTCTGCTTTTTTTTTTAATCTTCAGCTGATATATGCTTTCTGCTCAGCCTTCTACCTTTTCTCTATGTGTGTTTCTCTACTTCAAATGTGTTTCTTATAAACAACACACTGTAGGATTCTAATTTTTAAAACACTGCTATCCACTTCTGTTGGGTGAGTTCATCCCATTCACAATCACAGTTGTAATTACTAGCTATGTACTTCCCTCTATCCTATTTTTTCCTGTTTATCCTCTCTCTCTCTCTCTCTCTCTCTCTCTCTCTCTCTCTCTCTCTCTCTCTCACCAGTGTTTTGCTTTTGACCACTACCTTCCCCTTTTATCCATTCTCCCCTCTTCTCTTATTCCCTTACCTTCCTTCTTTTTATCAGGTAAGAGATTTCTATGTTTGAATACATGTATTATTTCCTTTTTTTTGTAACTCTTCATGGAAAATAGTTTACCCCACTTTATTTCTTCCTTCCCTCTTCTCACAGAGCAATCCTCTTTCTCACCCTTTAATAATTTTTTTTATTTCATCCCATAAAAGTCAACTTACACGCTCATCCTCTATAAAGATATAAGGGAGTACGTATGCTCCCATCAACTGCTTCTTAAGAGTTATATTGTCGGGGGGCAGCTAGGTGGCGCAGTGGATAGAGCACTGGCCCTGGAGTCCAGAGTACCTGAGTTCAAATTTGACCTCAAACACTTTAGCTGTGTGGTCTTGGGCAAGCCACTTAACCCCATTGCCTTGCAAAAAACAAAACAAAAAAAAACCCCTAAAAAACCTGAGTTATATTGTCAGGATAGCTAGGTGGCACGGTTGTTTTTTTTTCAGTTCATATTTTGATCTTTCATGACAGCTTAATAACTTTTTATGATCAGATTTTGTTTGTTTTCTGATCATTTTATATCCCATTTTCTGACTTTTGAAGTTTGTCTCTGATTCTGGAGAATGGATACTGTCTCAAGCTTCTTATACCAGAAATTCAGAGTTTTACTGCTTGGCCTACTGCACTATAGGGCTCAAGGCCTTGAAGCTGACCTGCACTGGGACTCTGGGCATCCTGATGGCTTGCTGGAATGTGGATTGCAACTGATTTGCTTAGACACCAAGTGCACTGGACTAAGGTCCCCTTTTATGTAAGTTAGACAGGTCTTTTCTGCTAACCTTTTAAGTTGTCATGGGATGGAAAATTGCTTCACTCTGTACTTTTGTTGCTTCTGCTGCCCCAGAATTAATTTTCAGGCATTATTTTATGGTTGGGAGGTAAGTTTGAGAGAGTTTGGGTAAGTTTCTGCATTTTTCTGTCATATATATATAGTCTTTGCCCACCTCTGCACACTTTTGATAGTTTGGTTTTTTTTTAGATTTTTCAATGCAATGGGGTTAAGTGGCTTGCCCAAGGCCACACCTAGGTAATTATTAAGTGTCTGAGGCCTGATTTGAACCCAGGTACTCCTGACTCCAAGGCCGGTGTTCTATTCACTGCACCACTTAGCCACCCCTTTTGATAGTTTTAATACTTTGGTTTCTCAGTTCTTCATCCAAATCAGTTCCATAGATGTTCATTTTCCTTCCATTTTTGTAATCTTTATCATACCAAAGTAAAACCTCAAGAAGAAAAGTAAATATTTCTCTGTTAAGTCTCATCCCAACTATTGGCAGTCATATAAGTATCTAACCAATTATTCCCATTTAATGGCAGAAGTATTGGATAAATAATTAGCTTTCCCCTTGCATACCTCTGTTATTCAATGATCATGAGTTTTCTTTTCTATACATGCTCAATCCCTGATTTCTCTATTTTCCTAATAAAGTGACTATAACTTCTAGGACTTTAATTTTAGAAAGATGAGCTTGAAGACACTTCAAGGAATGCAGGGATAGTTAGGACAAAAACACTTTAAAACATTTTGTAAAAATAGTATTCCAAAACATTTATTTCTATTTGAAATTATATTATACTAAAAGTATTCATAAGCTGGTTTATATAATGACTTCAGGAGAATTATTTTGTCCATTTTAGCTTCTAGAAGAAAAGATTCAACCAGACAGTTGAGACACAGTTTTTTTTTTTAACTTCATATATTTGGCAATCTTGACATATAAGTGGTCACCTGTGACATTTCGTTTTCTTGCTCACCACTTTCAGTGTCTATGCTTTCCCACTGAGAATAAGTCCTTGAAATCCCTGTTGTTTTTCAAGGCTTAACTTGTGTCACCTTTTTTGTTACACTTTTCTTGGTCCCTACTACAGCTAGTGCTCCTTCCCCCTCCTAAGTTTGATATCTGCTTTGTTTATGTTTCTTTATGCATATATATATATGTATATATATATATATATATATATATATACCTGTTGTTTTCCTTGTTAGAATGAAATTTCTTCAAGAATAAGGAGTTATCCTTTTTTTCTCTTGTTTTGCAAGGCAATGGGGTTAAGTGACTTGCCCAAGGTCACACAACTAAGTATCAAGTGTCTGAAATCATATTTGAACTCAGGTCGTCATAACTTCAGGCCCCCTGCTTTATCTACTGTGTCAATAACTGCCCTCTCTCTGTTTTCTTAATGTGCAACATAGTAACTACATAATAAACATTCAATAGATATTTGTGGATATGAGCTGAAAATTTGACATGTTATCTATTCTATTATCCAACCAATTGATAAAAGTATTAAATAGCAAAATATAGGCAACATATCCCAGAGCAGGTGGCACACTGGTGACAGCTTTCTAGGATGACATAAAGCCATTGTCGGGAGGCGAGCCAAAGTATGAATGTGACCCACGTCTGCACAGAAAAAAATTGTAAACTACCTCGATAAATATAAGATCCATCTATCCCATGGAAAAACTTAGACATGACTCTGGACTATTATGGCATTATATCTTTTCTGTTCTTTTTTCTATATAATACCTGACCTACTGGCTTTGGTGTGGGAATCCTTAATGTTTCTTTGTCCTGTTGCCACTGGAGACAACTGACCTATTTATAACTAAGCTAGTATGAGCCTCTCTTTCTCTGATATCTCAGTATCCTGGAGTCAGGACTTGAATTCAAATCTGACCTCAGACTCTTAATAATTACCTAGCTCTGTGACTTTTGGCAAGTCATTGAACCCCATTGACTTTCAAAAACCAAACAACAAAAAACCCAACAACAACAACAACAACAAAGAAGGGGACAGCTTCATGACTCAGTGTAGATAGAACACTGGGTCTGGAGTCAGGAAATCATGAGTTCAAATGTGACCTTAGACAATTACTAGTTATATGATCCTGGGCAAGTCACTTAACTTGTTTGCTTTAATCCACTGGAGAAGAAAATAGGAAACTACTCCAGTATATTTGCCAAGAAAACTCATGGACAGTATGGTCCATGCAGCCTTGAAAAGTCAGCCATGACTCAACAATGACAAAATAAATGTTTCCTTTCTTTCTCCTTCTCTCCTTCTCTCCTTCCCTCTCTACCTTTCTTTTCTCAAAGGAAAAAAAGAGTCTGCCATCCTACAATTGGCATAATAAGGGCAGAATGCTACTGCCCCCTTACATTTGCAATGACAGGATAGTCTGCCTTTTTCTAACCATTAATGATTACTTTGTAAATCGAAGCATACAATTGATTCTAAGTTGACCTAACTCCACTTTCTATTTCTTCCCACAATATGAAACAGCATGAGGAACTTTGTCACAGTTTTTATTAAAATCTAGGAAATCATCTATAAGATTTTTCCTTTTCTACCAGCCCAATAGTTCTGTTGAAAAAATTGTTGAGTTTAAGCATGACTTCTTGTTGAAGTTGTGTGGATCCTCTATAACTGACACTTTCTTTTTTAGATATCTAGAAATCTCTTTAATAAGAAATTCTAGAACTTTTTTTTGAGAAGTTAAAATCAAACTCTGTGATCTATTTTGTAAAAACTCCATTCTCTTTGAAAGTTGTAACATTAAGTTTTCTCCAGACTTGTCACTTTTCACTCAGTCTTCAGTCTTTCAAAGATCACTGGTGACTTAGTAATAACATCTATTATTACTAGGACATCTAGGATAAAGTTTATCTGCTCCTAATGATCTGAACTCATTAAGAGCATCCAGATATTCTCTTACTCTCTCTCTATTGGCCATTTTTATTTGGTCCTTTCCAATTCAGAGATCATTCTTCTTGGCACAGAAAATAGAAGCAAAATGAGTCCTCGAGAAGTGGTCTTATTCTTTGATATTCTTCTCATTTCTAATGAAGATCAAACTGAAACAAAACAAAAAGTTTGATGTCCTTAGGTTTCTTTGTTATCCACAATTCTTGTTGACTTTTAGAACTCCTAATACTATTTTTTAATTCTATTTTTGATACTTTTTCTTTTTTCAACATGATCATGCCCTAAAATTCTTTCCCTCCTGACACAGAATTTTTTTCTAATAATAAAGAAAAACAGTTAAAGAAGACCAATTGGCACAGTGACATCTTCCAGCAATGTACATGACATTTTATAACTATGATTTACCTCTTCCAGATGTTTCTAACATAGTATGGGTTCTCCAACTCTAAACTCTATATGTATGGCTGGAACTGAGCATCCCTTTGCAACCACCCCCTCACCCTGCCTGCCTCATACATTGTGTTTTAATTTTGAAACCTCAGTTAAGTATGAATATATCACACTCAATCAATGAATCAAGGGATCTTTTACTAAGTTCAAAAAAGGTTTGGATTTTTTCAAAGGAATTGTGCCTAGATAGACTGCGGAAGCTTGACCAAAATCCAGGAATCATCT
Source organism: Macrotis lagotis (assembly GCF_037893015.1). Taxonomy (NCBI): domain Eukaryota; kingdom Metazoa; phylum Chordata; class Mammalia; order Peramelemorphia; family Peramelidae; genus Macrotis; species Macrotis lagotis. Next base: position 63,507,307 of record NC_133662.1, read on the forward strand.
ACAAATTTATTTACCAATAAATTTAACAGAGAGAAAATTCAAGAAATTGGAGTGATTATAGAATTCTAGTGAGCTCCCCTAAAGAAGGAATCTGAGAGAAAGACCTCATCCAAGTCTCCTTTGACTTTTCATCGTCCTGTATCAACTATATTAGATTCCTTTCTGGGGGCGGGGGGAAGGAAGGAGAAAAATGTGAAACTCAAAAATTTTACCAAAAATTTATTCTTGAAAACTATCCTTTGCAGGTAGTTGGAAAAATAAATAAAGAAAAAAATTTAAAAATATATGTTTAATGAAAGAAAAACTGTTAAGACTGCTGATGTGACTCCATTTAGTGATTTTTACGCTTTTTATTAACCTTCTGATAATGTTTAACTCTAATTCCAGTTCAATTAAACATTTCCTGGTTAATGATAGCTCTTCATTTCTCAGACATATTCCAAGATATTGTTATCATTAAGGAGTGAATTTCAAATACCTTCAACTTTTTCTGTTTCTTTATTTTAACAACATCATGCAGAGGGAAATGTTTAACAATGATTTTAATCAAATAGTTTTATTCAAGTCTCTGACTTACTATAGTGTTTATACAGATAATAAGTTTACAAAGACATATCATGACAAAAATTTATAGAATTTAAGATGATTTTAGATGCTTAGTTGAACTCCATTTGTTTTATGGCTTTCATTTCCATACATTCAAGTCAATACAATTAAATTCAACAAGTATTCAGCCTCTCCTATATCAAGGACTTTTTGGGCTAAGTGATAGGAATACAAAGAAAAAACCAAATCATTTTCCATTTGACATTGCAAGCCCTTTCCATCCTGCCCCACTCTTTCCTCTCTTTTTACACCTTATCCCCTGAACTCTCTGTGTTCCAACAGTATAGCAAGGATGCTGCTTTTTGCTCTAGATATTTCATCCTATATACTGATTCTGATTTTTCATGGTTGTCCCCCTTGTCTAGAATTCTGCCCCTCCTGATTTTGACCTCTTTGCTTCCTTGGCTTTCTTTAAGTATCTTAAAATCCTGTCTTCTACAAAAAAGTCTTTCCTACTCCCCTTTGATACATGTTATCTTCATTATCTCCAACTTATCCTATAAATAGCCTGCTTGTACATATTTGTTTATATATTGTCTCCTCATTAGATTGTGAATTCCTTGAATACTGGATAGTGTTTTGCCTTTCTTTGTATCCCTACTCCTTAGAACAATGCATTATCAGAGTTTATTAACTGACTGTTCTCTTGTGTGATTCTTGTACATGTCTCCCCAGTTCATTTGAGATTTTGTGAATATAAGCTATATATTATTTTTGCTATATTTCTTATCAAAGTCAAACTAGAGGGATCTTTGAAGTACAGCTAGAAAAATTCAGACTCTGGATGGGAGGAGAAATGGGGCTCTTCCATGAGTTTTTGCCTTAAAGATAATTAAATTAAATATGTTTTAATTCTCAGAATTTGTCCTCAGAAGGGACAAATGTTAACCTACAGAGTTTGACCTTAAGAAAGAACAAAATAGAGTTAGGTTATCAAACCCATAAATTAATTTTTCTCTAAGTTCACCAATTAGGCAGACTTGTATGGAGAGGGGGTGGGGGTGTCTAACTAGAGAGCCAAACCATGAACTGTGCTCCTTATTTATACTTTTCACTATCAGAAAGTGGGACTCTGAAAAGCTATCTCTGACTTGTCCATCAAAGGAAGGGAGGGGGCCTTCAATCCAGGGTGGGGGGTTGGATAGCAGACACACCTGCTAATAGGTATGTTTAGGAGAACGTGCAAGGAGAAATGGCCCTTTTTTTTTTTTTGGCAAGGCAATGGTGTTAAGTGGTTTGCCCAAGGCCACACAGCTAGGTAATTATTAAGTGTTTGAGGCCACATTTGAACTCAGGTGCTCCTGACTCCAGGGCTGGTGCTCTATCCACTGAGTCACCTAGCTGCCCTGAAATGGCTCTTTTCAAAGGTATGGCTGTTCCCAATCACAGGATCTTTGTGCCTTATCAGTTATTCCAGAACCTTAGCAAATGTGAATCTTCCATTCAGGATGTGGGTATATTCAATGACCTCTGTAGAACTCAACAGTTGATATATTATGAATCACCAGTGAAAAGGCCTAGAACATCTCAATGAAGAGGAAAATTTACATCTTTTACAATTCCTGAAATAAAGGAAGTGTTTTCTGTTTTTTATGTGAAAAAAACAAAACAAAAACAAACCCCAGAAAAGGGACAAAATTTAGGGGAATTTTTACAGGGAAGGACAGATAGGAAACCATATCTTAACTAGAAAAGGGACTGAAACTGAAGTACATAACACATTTCTTCTTTTCTTCTGCTGTCAATCATAAGATACCATATTCTATACATAAGAAGTGTTTACTTCTAATAGTTTCCAGGAACCTTTTAAATTGAATGGTCTATACACAATTTTAAGCTCAAAATGCATTTAAAGGGAAGACGTGAGATGACATAGCAGTACTTTAATTTTTTTTATTGCTCCTTCTCATTTAAATTTTTATTTAACATTTATTTCCTGTTTAGCTAGCTTTAGATTTCTGTGGTTCCAGCAAATTGTTTCCTTTCTTGGTTTCTCTTCCTCTTTCTTCCTTCTAGTTCATTCTTCATAATTTATTGTGAATTACCTTATCTGAATTTGACTTTTGCTTAATTCTTGGAGATGATTAGTAGAAGAAACATTAACTTTCTTCTTTCCTCATTTAGCAAAAGGTATGTCTGTAGGTTATAAAGGGTTTTCTGTACTTTTAAAGTTGCTGCTACTTTAATATAGTGGGAAAAGAATCTAGCTTTCAAATGAAATTTATTCCCCTCTCTTTTTTCATAAAAAAAATTTCTGCATCTTGGGTGAATTTAATTTTCTCCAAACTGAAAATTTGTTGCTTCAAAAGGACCATAATGATAACAACATTTATAAAGCAATTTACAAATTAAACTTTCCTACAAATTATTTATTTCTCACAAATTCTATTATGATACCTGTGCAGGTATCATAATCTCCATTTTACACATAAAGCAAATGAGGATGAGCAGATGAATGACTTGACCAAGATCATACAGTTAATGATCTGATTCAAGTTCTTTGTTCTATCCACTGTGATGTGGTATCTGACAAAAAGAGTCATCAAGGAACATCTATTTTAATAGCCCTTTCTTTGTATTCAGATTTAAAAAATATTTGCAAACAAATCAGTTATGGAAATAGGATAATTTTTAAAGTTTTTTTTTTTCTACAGGAGGGGCATGAGCACAAATAAAAATATCACGTTTCTACCCTCTGCCTCCTAAAGAGACAAAAAGATGTGAAAGTAGGCCATCGACAAAAATGTAACAAAAGCAGAAGTTCCCATACAGATACATTGTATCTCTCAGAGTGTTGTTTGTGTGTCTGGTTTGTGTGCGCGCGCATGTGCATTGGGACAGGGCTTCTAGATGTTTTGGACAAGTTAGACAATGGAGCTGCTTAATAAACTTCAGGAGTAGCCGCCTTTCAGGAGAAAAGGGAAGAAAGAGCCTCTTCCAGGCTTCACACTCAGCTTGACTGTCCGGATAGAAGAAAACCAATCAGAAACCCCCAAACTACTCATTTCTGCTGAAAGACCCTGCTATGCAACACTCAGTTACCCTGACAGGATACTTTAAGCTTCCCTTCTCTTTCCCACAACATTTTTGATTTCCTTCCCAGAAACACTGGCTTATTCCTTTTTAAGCATGTAGTTTTAGAGTTGTTGGACACTCGCTTTCGGGATGCTGGAAACTCAGTAAAGTGTGGAGGAAGCTTTTGCACAGTTTCTATTTTAATCCCCCAAAGTTTTGTCTGCAGACCCGGGTTCCACTTCGTTTCCATGAAGGGAGACGGGTCACTTAATCTCTCAGGGCCCCAGTTCCTTCACCCGTAAAACGAGGGCGACGGGATTGAATGGCCGCCGAGGTCCCTTCCAGTTCTCCGTGTGGGATCCTGTGCAAACTCTCCAGGGGCACTTGGTGGATCGTATCCTGCCCTTCTGGAGCCAGACGCTGGGGAAGAGGGGCGAGCTCCCTGGCTCCTTCCCCCGGGGAGCCTCCTGTGCCTCCCGACGGGGTCGAGGGCTGGAGCTGGAGCGGGTGGAGCTGAGGGACGGGCCCGGGCAGGGCTGGCACCAGGGAGCGTGGACGCGCCTGCCAGCTCCCCGGACTCCGAGAGGCGCGCGGCCGTCCGCAGCCCGGGCCGCGCGCGCGCGTCCTCCCCCCGCCGCCTCCTCCATCCCGGTGACGTGAATCCCGGCCGAGTTCCTCCCTCGGACTCTGCTCTGTGCCGAGGGAGGGAGGGAGGGAGGAGGAGGAGGAGGAGGAGGAGGAGGAGGCGGAGGAGACGGGGATCAGCTGCACTGGGAGCAGGAAGTCGGGCAGGACCGGGAGCCGCGGCCGCCGTCCCCGCCAGCAGCCCGGCGCCAGCAGCCTGCCCTTCTTCCCGCCGGGTCCTGCCTTCCCTTTCCTCTGTCTCGGTCCTCCTTCTGCCGGCCGCCTGGGCTCCGGGACAGCCCGCCCGCCGCCGCCGCGCCTCACCTGCCTCTCAGTCCAGGTGAGTGAGGAGGGAGTGTCCGCACCCCGGGGTGGGAGCCGAGGGCTGCGGGGGGACAGCGCCCGGGCGGGGGCCCGCTCCCCACCTCTGTCCCCCGGGCTGGGGGCAGCAGCCGCATCTGCAGGGGGAGCGGTGGGGGACTTGGGGGCTCGCTGTCCGTGGGGGAAACGCCAGGGGGGCTCCCCCCGACCTCGGTGGGGAATCAGAGGAGAACGAAGCGACATCCAGCCGGACCGGGACGGGACCGAAGGCAGCTGTGGGTCCGGCCTGTGAACAGGCTAGGTGACCCGGGTGGGGAGGTGATGATCAGGTTCCTGCCCATTCTGCGGGAACACCTGCCCTGGCTGCCCCGGGGCTTGTGCCTGACGCTCAGGAAAAGGCAGGGGCAGTTTGGGAGAGAAAAATAGCAAAACTTTACTTTAGGAGTTGCACTTAATATATTTTTAAAAAGTCCTTGCCCTGCTGTAGCCAGATAATTAATTGTCCCCGAGTAATCAAGTCACAGCAACGATCACTTACTATTAAGCGCCTACTGTGTGTCCGGCTATCTGTGCTTAAGTGCTGAGAGCACATAGAAAAAGGCAAAAATAGTCCCTGCTTTGAAGAAGCAATTATGTACAACCGTATACCAACAAGATAAACGAGATATCTTGAAAGGAACAAAGTAAGAGCTTTCTTTTACATAGCTTTTCCAGTAAAAACATTTAAAAAAAATAATTGGAGCCTTTAGTTTTTGCACCCCTTTCAATTCCAAATATATTATTTCTTTACCACCCATTTTTCCAGCAAATCAAAAAAGAGAAAAAGTATGCTGAGCAAAACTAACATTTACCTAGGCTGCAGGCCTATGCACTTTCCCACACCAATAGTCTCCCATCTATTCCATGAATGACCAGAGCTTCATTTTCTTAATTCTTCTCTGATCTTCTTAACTTATTCTTTCATTATAGCACTAAAAAAATTAAAAAAAAAGAAAATCTTTTCTATAAATGAAACAATCAGCTTGCATTAGTAATAATATAATTCTGTAGGTGATTGGGTTAAGTATTTTAAAAATCAAAAAGGTATTTCACATTGCTCTAAAAATAATAGAAGCTACTTAAAAAACCCAAAACTTTACACTCCCAAAAGGGTAGAAATACTTTCTGTTGATGTGTTGTGATTTCATGGAAGTTGTAGTTTGATGACTGTTCCTTTGTCTGATGTTAGTCACTGAATTTTTACATCCACTAGTGTTCTCATAATACATTCATGGAGGGAATATTTAAATACTAAACTGACAAGTTTGAAGCTATTATGATTTGATGAGATATATAGGAATAGATATCTATATCTATATCTATAGATATGTTAGATCTAATCAGACTTCATTAGGAATTTTTTTTTCTTCTGGAGGAAACAAGATTTTTAGCATAACTTCTTGAATCAAGGTGATCCAAAGGTTTAACAGGCATTACACTTGCCATAAAATGTGGATCTTGAACTTGGGTTGGTAGTGGTCAGAGTACAAAGGTTAACAGCAAAGCAGAGGGTTTTTTACACAAATTAACTGAATTTCAAGAGATGCTTTCTTTGGCTGCAGGTTGATGATTAGGACCTATCTGTTCAGTAAAATCATCATATTTTGCTCATCAAGCAATGTAATTAAATGACATGTGGTGGGCCACTGTCTGAAGAAGAAATAATAAAAACATTAATTCATGTATTTTATAAATTTATCTTTTCAGGTACTAAACTTATTTCAGATAGATGTTATATAGAAATTTGTGGTTAGATTTGTAACAAGGATCCCTTTAACTTTTTTAAAAATTTGAATATTGAATTTTATATAAAATCTTTTTCTTCTCTTAACCTTTGTTCTAAGTACAGTTTCAGAAACTTAAAAATCAGTAATTTTTTTTGATGGATGGAGGGGAGGGAGTGGTAATAATGATGTCAGAAAAAAGAAGGAAAAGAGTACCAATGAAACATTTAAAAATAGAAAAGAGCAGAAGGAAGTTCAGAAAGACATAAGTAAAATGTTTTTGGAACTATAGTGTTAAATTTATTATATAATTTAAAAAAGTTACTACCTATTAGATATTTTTGGTTTTATATGCAACTTTTTATATTTGTATTCATATTTAGAACTAATTTATATTCATTGATATTCATCAAGTTCATAACAATAAAAAAATACAAAAACAATAACCTAAAAATATTTCTTCTGGAACAACCCCCCCCCCCAAACTGTTCCATTTTCATTACTTCAGAGATAACACAACCCAATTTATTTCAGTTATTTCATTACATTATTATAATGGTCCAAAGTATAAAAACAGTTTTAGTAATAAAGTTTATAAAGAATAGTAGTCAGGAAGTGAAAGACAGACTAATGTTTCATCCTGTTGTGAATGTACCTAATGTGTACTGAATATTATGTCATCCATTGTTTAGATAGTTATACTGTCTTGGGGAAATGGGCTGACATTTCCTTCAACAATTCTTAAAGATTTTGACTGATTTGAATATATCTAACTATCTGAAACATTTCAAATTATTACCTACTTATAGCTACTTTTTTATTTAAGAGAATCTTGAATTTATGGAACATGCTTATCTAAAATGGAAATTTTTGAACTTTGGTGACTTGGAAATCACTTATTTGCATTTCATAGATCTAAATGACTTGATTAAAATTTCTTTTAAAATGACTAATGGTAAATTATGCTTTATTTGAATTATGAGTCTTGGAACAATGTGTCTATAATTTTGAATTGACCCATTGGAAGAGAGAATTGTTTAAATTGCTGAAAAACTGGTATTAGAGAAGGTAATGGGAGGTTTGATATGGATACATGCTGATAGAAATGAGCTTCTGATTAATTAAATTTTAATGTTTATTTCCTTGATAACAAGTCAGTACTAGACAATATCAATCATAATATGTTGTCTCACCTTTTCACAAATTATTAGTTCAACGAAAAAGAACTATATGGATTATAGAACATAGAATTAGATATGTTGTTTGTGGTAACCTCATCCCTGGCTTACGCAGATGAGTAAACCTATCAGTTTTCACTGTAGCTAAAATGAATAGTAAGTTGCTTCTTACTTAGCGTATACTGTTTTATTTTCCTTAAGAGAAAAGATTTTGCCCATAAAAGTGAAGTATCTTCAGTTCTATTCATCCAACTCTTTAGTCTTTCAGAGAGTATTTATTTCCAATTTTTTTTTACATATTAACTTCTGCTTAATTGTTTTTGAACAACAGCACTGCTTTATTAAGTTTTCAGTCCTCTTTGTCCTTTGCTTATATGAGACAAGCAGGAACTGGAAGGGAAAATTCCTTAGTCAAGAATAGTGTTTCCTGCCTGAGGAAGATGTAAACTAACTAGTGTGAAGAAAGGACCATGCATTGGTTTGGGGACCAACATCTTTTGAATTTGAATTAATAAATGAAATAGGAGGTAGTTAGAATCAAGTACAGGAGCAGAGAGGAAACAAACTGCTTTGCCTTTTTTTTTAAGTAGGAGAGTTTTATTACTTTGTTTAATGTATTTGTTAATTGTTAAATCATATATGCACATTTTTATTTCTTTTATATAGTAAAAATGTAAGTATATAGGAAATGCCTTCCCAAGCTTAATTATTTTTTATCATCAACAATGCTATTTCTTATCTTTGCTATCGAAAATTGAACTGAAGTTAAAATGAACTTTTGAAATCTATTACTGGAGTATTCAATAGAATAGATTTTTAAAATGGATGCATTTAAAATAATTTTCAGTAGTAACTACACAACTTTGTAAGTGGCAAACTTAAATAGACAACACTCATTAAATGGATTTTTTTTAGGTTTTTTTTTTTTTTGCAAGGCAAACGGGGTTAAGTGGTTTTCCCAAGGCCACACAGCTAGGTAATTATTAAGTATCTGAGACCAGATTTGAACCCAGGTACTCTTGACTCCAAGGCCGGTGCTTTATCTACTACGCCACCTAGCTGCACCCAAATGGCAAATGGACTTTTTTCTTAAGGACAACATTGACATAAATGATAAGGAAAGTAGTAAGTCAAAAGTATGCACCCAATAATACCAAGACACAGGAAACATAACTAGAAGAATCCATCTGACCCATTTGTCTTCTTTAGAAATGTAGTAGTACAGAGAGGAAGTTATTTGTTAGGTGGAAAGCATGTCTCAAGTGAAACCAAAACAGTGTAGAGCATTCCTTCTTTGTATGCTCATATGATGCTATTAAGTAATATACAAAGGAAGGCGGTGGTAATTGCAAGTCATAGAAATCTTTTGTATATGTTGTATGCTTACTTGACATGTAGTTTTACAAGTTTATCTTTGTAAAGTAAGGTGTTTCATGTGGCAGGAATTTTTATTGGAATAGGAATTTAAAGTAGGTCATCAGGAGTGTAGATGCACATTTGGTTTAGCATATGAAAAGTTGGTCTCACAGCCAGAAAGACAGGGGTTCAAGTCCTGACTGATACATACTGGCTGGCCTATGTAATCCTAGGCAAATCATTTAACTTCTCAGTGTATCAGGCAACAATGAAATTTTCTTGTTTTTTTCTTCCTTCTTGTTATTTTTCTTCCTTTTGTTCTTTTCTTCTCCTCCTCCTTCTCTTCTTCTTCTTCTCTCTCCTCCTCCTCCTCCTCTTCTCTTTTTTCTTCTGTTCTTTTCTTCTTCTCTTTTTCTTCTCTTCTCTTCTCTTCTCTTCTCTTCTCTTCTCTTCTCTTCTCTTCTCTTCTCTTCTCTTCTCTTCTCCTTTTCCTTCTCTTCTCTTCTTCTCTTCTTTTCTTCTCTTCTTTTCTTCTTTTTCCTCCCCTCCTCCTCCTCTTTCTTCTTCTTCTTCTTCTTCTTCTTCTTCTTCTTCTTCTTCTCTTCTTTCTTCTCCTCTTCCCTCCTCCCCCTCTTCTACTTTTTCCTCCTTCTCCCCTCTTTTCCCTTCTTCTTTCCTTCTCTTCCTCCTCTTCATCCTTCATCTAAAAAGCTTTATTGATATTTTTAGCTTTTATATCACCTTAATATCTGAATATTTTCTTCTTTCACCCCTCACTAATGAATGGTCATATATGCTTTTCAAATACAAGTAGTTCCTATGGTCAGCTTATTATATTTCTGCCTCTTTTCAAAAGATATTTTATTTCTATCCCATGACTAATTTCTTACAAAGGTTCTTAACCCAGACATTCAGGGATTTCTGTGGGATCCATAGATAAATTTCAAGGGGTGCATGAATTTGGAAGGGAAAAATTCATCATTTTTTTAAATCCCATGTGTCTTACTTGAGGTTTTAAAATATTATTCTCAGAAGTGACCCATAGACTTTATTGATACAAAAAAATGAAAAACCTCTCTTCAGAGGTTTTAAGTTGCAGAGAAAGTGTTGACCTGATTTATTATTGCAAGTTTGTCATATGGGATCCTTATGCTAAGGTCAAGTTTTTCTGTCCATTGTCACTTAAGTATCAATGGCATTAATGTTGAGGCTTTAAAGAAGAAGGATATAATCTAACTGAGGTGAGTATAAGGAACAGGGTAAGATGGTAACAAGGAAGACCATGACAACCGTCATAATAGAGGTTGCAAAAAGGGAGAAGGAGTTGCTTATTATTTTTACTTCTTTATTTATGTAACTGAGAAGATCATGAAAAGCTTTGTGAATGAGGTGTATTTTGAGATAGGATTTACAGAATGGTTAAGGTTTTTGACATGGGTGTGGGTGAAAGTATTCTTGGTACAAGGATTAGCAAATGCAAGGATAGATTTGAGGAATTGGGGGTAGGTTATTTTGTCTGAGGCACAGTTGGAAGGAATAGTGGGAAATAAGGATAGTCTGGGAATCTCTTGTGGGGTCTTAATTGAAGTTGAAGAGGAGGACAGGTATACTTTGAAAGCATGTCTTAGATCAAATTTAGGGTTTCAGACATGGAAGTGTTTGAGGGATTTATAATATAGTTGAGAGAGAAAAGATATAATCATAAATAGAATTTAAATCCCCCAAATGCTTATGCTTTTGAATAGTGGTGTGACATTTCTCATAGTGAAGGTTGTATAGAATTATTAGTGTTAATCTCTTAACAGCACTTTATATAACATACTATGTTTTTGTTCTGTATTGGTTACATTGAATTGGGAATTTCTGAAAATCAGAACATTAATATTCTTCTGGCAGTTGTATCCAGAACTAGAAGTTTATGTAATTTTCAAATTTTTCTTTTTCTTTTTTGGTTTTTGCAAGGCAATAGGGTTAAGTGTCTTGAACAAGGTCATACATCCAAGTAAGTATTAAGCTTCTGAGGCTGGATTTGAACTCAGGTCCTCCAGACTCTAGGGTAGGTACTCTATTCACTGTACAACCTAGGTGCTCCTCAAATTTTTATTTTTTGAGAGCAGTAATTGGAGGTATAAGATGATTTACTTTTGGCTTATCAGCTTTCTTAGTGAAATTGATGATTTCCTTTATTTTGGGGGTTATCACTGTAAAATTTAATTTTTTAAAAAATTCTATGACTGTGATATGTGACATTACAAAAGTGTCATTATTTTGAAAAACATTTTTGGTAACTAGCATGCATCATTTTATTTGTTGATTGTAATTATATTTTTGTCTTTATATTTAGATGTCAGTAATGAATAAGGTGAAGAGGTGTGTCTACATATTTCCAACCTTGAATAACATTTTACTGTTGTTTTGAGGTTCTTTAATTATATGTCCCATATAATAATCAGAATTAAGTAGGGCTGGACCTGCCAGTCAGTGAATTAGACTACCACAAACACTGATTTGAAAGTGAGCTTGAACCCTGAAAAAGCTTTCTTTGCTCTGGCTATCTCCCTGCTAACTTTAGTATGCCCAAAATACTTACTATTAGAATCACTTCTTTGTTACAATAGAAATATAAGAGGTGCTAGCTAGAATTGTCCATTATACCAATGTCAGACAGAATACTGAGAAAGTGGGATGTAGGTCATATAGATTTTGATACAGACTTGGGTAGTCTTCTGGGTAGTCAGGAAACTTAGTGGGTTCAATGAAAATTCGGAGTACTACTGACCTTCCTGGCTTCCTTTCAGTTCCAATTAAAATCTTACCTTCAGCTAGAAGCCTTCCCTAGCCCTTCTCTTAATTCTTGTGCTTTCCCTCTCTTAATTGTTTCCTATTTATCCTGTATATAGATTCTTTTTATGTATTTGTTTGAATGTTTTCTCCCCAATTGGTGTATAAGCTCCTTGAGAGAAGAGACTATCTTTTCCCACTTTCAGTATTCCAGTGACTGGAATGTAATGGGTACTTAAAAATGTTTACTGATTGATGTTTTAATAGACATATTCCTGCAAAGCTGAGTGTTCCATGGAGATAACAAATTAGTAATAAAGTATTCCAATAGAATTAAAGGCCTATTGTCAAATAGGGATTAAGACTGTGACTATTTCTGTAGTTTAGGGAATAAAGTATAATGTTATGTCTACTTGAAGTTATGTGATTATATATTCATCATGCATGTATACATTACTTGGAAATTATACTTGAAGTTGTATCGATTTATCTGCAACTAAAATGGTTCGTTGTAATATTTAATTACCACTTGAAAAAATTGAGTTAATTTTTAGTATTTCAGATAGCAACATGGATTTGTAGAAAAAGTAGGGACGCAGAGTCACAATACTTAAGTTTGGGGGCAGCTAGGTGGCTCAGTGGATAGAACACCAGCCTTGGAGTCAGGAGTACCTGGGTTCAAATCCGACCTCAGACATTTAATAATTACCTAGCCGTGTGGCCTTGGGCAAGCCACTTAACCCCATTGCCTTGCAAAATCTTTAAAAAAAACCAAAAAACAAAAACAATACTTAAGTTTGAATCCTAGTTTCTATGTAATTTTTATAGCAAATCACTTAACCTACTGAACATCAGTATGATCATTTATAAAATAACTTGACCTCTCAAATTATAGTTCATTTCTATGATTTGTAATCTTATGAATAGTTTTGCAATTTGTCTATCATTTCCTGATGCTCTATTTTCTAGTTTATCTTAATATAAACTAAATTTTAGTCGCTAACCATAGCACATTTATGTAAAATTATTACTTCCAGGAATGCATTCCTGAAGACAATATTAACAATGAGGAGAGGTAAAAGATTTTTTACAGTGTCCAGGCTGAGACCTGTTTAGTGTAGCAAAGTTTTGTATCTTGTTTTTCTGTCCAGTGGCTACCCTGCCCCCTTCCTCCAACTATGCCAGCCTCCATTCTGTCCTCAAAAGGGCCCCAGGGAAAGAGAGATACAAACACTTTGGTAAGAGGCTGCTAGGCCAGGTTTGGGTCTCCTGGGGTTGCTGGAAGAATCTGTTTGCTTGGACAGGAAGATAAATTAATGAATGTGGATCAATGAGAATTTAAGAATATGAATATCTTATATATGTACATTTAAACTCATCATCTAGGTTTTTTTTATTTCAATTGTGAATAGGAAATTAAAAGATTGGTGATGGATAAAAGTTTTAGTATAACAACCAAAGTAAAATTTTAAAACAACACTTATAGATGAGCCACTATGCTTTTGGATTTAGATTTTAATAGAATATGGAGGAAAGTAACCTTCATAACATTTTTGAAATCATATCTCTTAAAAGTTATAATTTAAATATGCATTTTCTGCTCACTTTTGATATGTTTTGTAATCCATTGTTTAAAAAATTCAAACTTTCTAAACCCTTGAGTCTTTTTTCTCAAAATGTAATATTTATTTGTTTCGAACTACTTCTAGACACAGAAAGTTCTGTCCTGAGGGAATCATCCTAATTGTTGTTCTTTTTTATGTTAGGTTGTTGTTGCTCTTTTTTATGTTATTTGAATTTCCTTTGAAATGTGGATTGGGCTATTCCAGAAAAGTTTCTTCCCTTGTTATTTGTTCTAAAATTAGATCAACCAGCTGTGTTTTGGTTTGTGGGTACCTAGTGTTATCCTTTCAAACACTGTGATCTTAGTACTTATGGGACAAAATATAGATATTTCTTGAAAAAAAGATGTTTTTCTGCATTTCTTGTTTAACAGAACACACTTTGCAGATGAGAGAAGCAGGAGGACATCTTGTTTATTTAATATATTTGTCTTTGAGGTTTTAGATAATACTGATTTAGTTTGATCATGGAAATTGGAAAAGATGTGTATAGACCACAAAACTGACATCTTTCTAAAATTTTGAAATTCATCATTTGCTGTCTGATGTTACATCATTGTATTCATTTTGTAAAGACTATCCAAAAGGTTCTTGAAAGAGTTTTTGAAGTTGTATAATTTTTTCATACATAAACATATGAAATGAATACTATATTAAAAACAGTTAAAATTTTATTCCAAAGGGAACTATCCTGTAAGCCTTCTGTTAATTGGTAATTTTATTTCAGAGAATCTCAGAGTTGGAAAGGACAGATGTCAATAGTCCAAGCCGTGCTCAAATATATTTATGACCTCAATTATGTGGTATACAGAATTATACGATAGTCATACCAGGTCATCTGGTGTGATACTTGTCTGTCTTCCTATAATTTCAGTAAAGAGAATCCATCCAAAATCCTGGAGACCTTTCTCACTTTCTCCTGTTTTTTTGAGAATATTATTAGAGAGTTTGAGATTCCTCATTTTTGCCATGTGATTATCCAGCATTTTTAATCATACTTTCTAGGATGACATCTTTATTCTGGTCTTTGGTAGTTCTTATTGGTTACGTGATGAATTCTTACAGTTTCCATGTGCCTCTCCATTCTCCTTTGAGTGTTATTCTGTTTTAATTCTCTGGAGACTGGCAGTTAGGTAGAACAGCAAATAGAGTCCTAGAACTTTGTTTCAGGAGGACATACGCAGTTAGCAAAAGAACTTTTCAGTTTTTAATGACAATGTGGTCACTCTTGTCCTTCTGTTTAACTAAATACAGTGTCCATTCAAATTATCTCTAGTGGGGCATGCTTTTTAGGTTGGTTATTTAATTGCATTGATCCATTTTTTTTTTATGAATTGTTAGGCCATTCTTTTTTGAGTGATTATAGATTTCATCTGGGTAGTAGTGGTAGTGTTCTAGGGCTTGCTAGCACAATGTTGTCCACAAACAGGAAAAACTGGAATTCACCAAATAGGAAATCTCTCTAAAATCTTTTCTGAAACACACTTCCTCAGCACCTCTTGATTCTGGGTCCTTTCATTTCCTCTGATTGGAGTTGGTCAAGTCTGGATATTTGGAGAGTTCCTCTCTAAAACTTTACTATTTAAGCAGGAAATTCACTTCATTATTTTCTACCTTTCTGGGTTTATGGAGTTAATGATCTCCAGGAACTCATCATTCTTCAAGATGAAATTGACTCAAATATCTTCCAATAAATTCCCATCTCTAGTGAAGTTTAATATGCCCCCCCAATGCCCCATTCAATTTCTTTTTGGTGTTATCTTTCTCTTAGATTGTGAGCTCTTTGAAGGCAGGGATTGTTTGGACACCCCTGTATCTTTAGTGCTCAGCACAGTGGTTTACACATAATATACACCTAATAAATGGTTATTGACTGATTCTTTTATTCTTGGATTCTACATGGAATATCCTCTGTCATAGGGATGAACTTTTTTGGTGACCATTTATCTTGAATTGTTTTGTCATAAATATACTCTACCGTAAAATAATGCCTATGAAATATCTGCTCTCTTTTAATGTGTTAATTAAGGATGATCGTGTGTGTGTGTGTGTTTGTGTGTGTGTGTGTGTGTGTGTGTGTGTGTGTGTTTGTGTGTAAGGAACAGAAGACTAGTCTGGTTGGACCAACGAATGTAGGAAGAGTAGTAATGAATAAAAATGCTAGAAAGGTATATTGAGTACTTATAAGGGCAAGAGAGATCCATTCAAATATATGACTGAGGGGAATTACATGGGCAGTTGTGCAGTTTAGGTTAATGGTTTTGGAACCTAGTGATGGACAGGTTAGAATTAGAGAAATTTGAAGCAGGAAAGTCACCCAGAAGGCTGTTGCAATTCTCCATGAATGAGGTGACAAGGGCTTAATGTAGGGTGGTGGCAAAATGTGTAGAGAGATAATGATGAATATGAGATATTGTGAAGATAGAAAAGACAATAATTAAAGGTGTAGCAAGTCATAGAAAAGGTAATGGAGAGGAATTATTATGGTCATGAATAGGCTATAGCATTAAAAATTGTGCTGATAAAGCTAATGTGAAAATCTTTTGCATGACTTCATATGTATTATATATGTATCATATTTCTTGCCTTTTCAATAGGTAGGGGGAAGGAGAGAATTTGTACTTAAAGATTTTATTTATTTTGAGTTTTATAATTTTTCCTCTTATCTTACTTCCCTCTCCCCATCCCCCCTACAGAGGTCAATTTGCCAGTCTTTACATTGTTTGCATGGTATACATTGATGTAAATTGAATGTAATGAGATCATATCCTTAAGGAAGAAACATAAACTATAAGAGACAGCAAGATTAGACAATAAGATATCAGTTTTTTTCCTAAATTAAAGTTAATATTTCTTGGTCTTTGTTCAAACTCCACAATTCTTTCTCTGGATTCAGATGATATTCTCCATTGCAGACAGCTCCAAATTGTCCCTGGTTGTTGCACTGATGGAATGAGCGAGTCCATCAAGGTTGATCATCACCCCCATGTTGCTGTTAGAGTGTACAATATTCTTCTGGTTCTGCTCATCTCAGTCAGCATCATTTCATGCAAATCCCTCCAGGCTTCCCTGAATTCCCATCCCTCCTGGTTTCTAAAAGAACAGTAGTGTTCCATGACATACAATTTGCTAGTCATTCCTCAGTTGAAGGATATTTACTTGATTTCCAATTCTTTGCCACCATAAACAGGGCTGCTATGAATATTTTTGTACAAGTGATGTTTTTACCCTTTTTCATCATCTCTTCAGGGTATAGACCCAGTAGTGGTATTGCTGTATCAAAGGGTATGCACATTTTTGTTGCCTACAGAAAGTTTGGATGAGTTCCCAGCTCCACCAACAATGTATTAGTATCCCAGATTTCCCACAACCCTTCCAACAATGATCATTATCCTTAAAGCATTAAAGCACTTCTGAGGTGTGAGGTGGTACCTCAGAAATGCTTTAATTTGCATTTCTCTAATAAGTAATGATTTAGAGCAATTTTTCATATGACTATGGATTGCTTTGATTTCCTCATTTGTAAATTGCCTTTGCATATCATTTGACCATTTGTCAATCAGGGAATAGCTTTTTTTAAAATTTGAGTCAGTTCTCTGTATATTTTAGAAATGAGTCCTTTGTCAGAAACATTTGTTGTAAAGATTGTTTCCCAGTTTACTCCATTTCTTTTGATCTTGGTTACAGTGGTTTTGCCTGTGCAAAAGCTTTTTAATTTAATGTAATCAAAATCATCTAGTTTGTTTTTAGTGATGTTCTCCATCTCTTCCTTAGTCATAAATTGCTTCCCTTTCCATAGATCTAACAGATAAACTAGTCCTTGATCTTCTAGTTTGCTTATATATTGTTTTTTTTATGTCTAAATCCTGTATCCATTTTGATCTTATCTTGGTATAGGCTGTGAGGTATTGGTCTAATGTAAGTTTCAGTCCAGTCTAAGTTTCTTCCATACTAACTTCCAATTTCCCCAACAATTTTTATTGAAGAAAGAGTTTTTATCCCAATAGCTGGACTCTTTGGGTTTATCAAGCAGCAGATTACTACAATCATTTCCTGCTATTGCACTTAGTCTATTCCAATGATCCACCACTCTATTTCTTAACCAATACCAGACAGTTTTGATGACTGATGTTTATAATATAATTTTAGATCAGGTAGGGCTAAGCCACTATTTTTTTGCACTTTTTTTCATTGAATCCCTGGAAATTCTTGACTTTTTATTTCTCTATATCAGTTTACTTACAACTTTTTCTAACTCATTAATGTAATTTTTTTTGGAATTTTAATTGGTAGGGCACTAAACAAGTATTTTAGTTTTAGTAGAATTGTCATTTTTGTTATATTAGCTTGACCTATCCTTGAGCGGCTGATGTTTGCCCAGTTATTTAAATCCCTCTTAAATTAAATCCCCTTAATTTGTGTGATAAGTATTTTGTAATTGTTTTAAAAAAGTTTCTGAGTCTGCCTTGGCAAATAGACTCCCAGGTAATTTATGTTGTCTGAGGTTACTTTGAATGGGATTTCTCTTTCTAGATCTTCCTTCTGTATCTTGCTAGTCATATATAGAAAAGTTGAGGATTTATGAGGGTTTATTTTATATCCTGCAACTTTGCTAAAATTGTTAATTGTTTCCAGCAGTTTTTTTGGATTATTTCTTGGGATTGTCTAGGTATACCATCATGTCATCTGCAAAGAGTGAGAGTTTTGTCTCTTCCTTTCCAAGAAGGAGAGAATTTGGATTTGAAAATAAATATACTAGAGAAACACCTAAAAGATATCATAAGAGAGTTAAGCTACCAAAGAAACTTATCTAAGCTTTTTATAGAGGTCCAGGTTCTTTGGATCAGCATGCTCTAGTCTTTTATGTTTTTTTTGTCATTTTTTTATTTACGTCAATTCTTTATTTAACTTTTTAATTTATATTTTTTATTCTCATTTTGTACAAATGTTTTTTTACATTAATAAAATATTCTTGTTTACAAGTAAACAAAATACCCCATCCTCCCTCAAGAATATAGATAGACTTGCTTGGGTGAAAAAAGTAAAGGGGAGAGAAAAAAATTGAAATAAAAAAATAATAGTAATAATTGTAGGTATGGCCAGGTGGTGCAATGGACGAAGCACCAGCCCTGGAGCCATGATCACCCGAGCCCATATCCAGCCTCTTAAACCCAACAATCACCCAGCCTTGTGACATGCAAGCCATCCGATCCCCACTGCCCTGCAAAAACCAAAAAAAAAAAAGTAAGAAAAAAAAGGCCCAAAATAAAATAAAATAAAATAGTAATAATAGTAGGGGTGGCTGGGTGACAGACAGAGCATTGGCCCTTGAGCCAGGAGCACCTGGGTCCAAATCTGGCCTCAGACACCCAAAGATCACCCTGCTATGTGGCCCCAGGCAGGCCACCCAGCCCCACTTGCCCTGCACACTCCCCCAAATAATAATAACAAAAAATGTGCTTGAGTCTTTGTTCCAACACCAACAACTCTGTCAATGGTGGATCTCATTCTTTATGATAAGTCCATCACAAAAGTTACTTCCATATTTTCCCACCGTTGCCATTGCTGATCACAACTCCCTCCTTTCTTATTTCTCCACTACCATGTACTCTATTTTCTCTCTCCTTTCACTCTGACTCTGCTGTAGGGTCGTTGACTGGCTCAGCATACAGATCCCTGGTCCTGGGGCCAAGAAGCCCTGAGCCCCCATACCACCCCTTAGGCCCAGCATCCACCTGACCCCATGGTCCTGGGCAGGCCTTCCAATCCCAGCCCCTTGCAGGAAGTAAGAAAGAAAATGTGTTATATCTGACCAATCTCCCCCCTTGGTCCATCCTCTCCTCCTTTATTCACATCCCCACCCCTTCCCCCTGCTCCCCTCCTCCTTCTTACTCCAGATGTCTATACCCCATTGAGTATATTTGCTGTTTCCTCTCCTAGCCATCTCTGATGAGAGGAAAGATTCCCTCATTCCCCCCTTGCCTCCCCCCTTCCATATCATTGCAATAGCTCATTGTAATAAAAAAAATCTTATGTGAAATATCTTGTCCTATTCCCCCTCTCCTTTTTCTTTCTCCCATTCCATTTCCCTTTTTTTCTGTTGACTCCATTTTTACACCATATTTTATCTTCGAATTTAGCTTTCTCCTGTGCTTCAACTATAAAAGCTCTCTCTACCTGCTCTATTAACTGAGAAGGTTCATATAAGTATTATTTATCAGTGTCATTTTTCTATGCAGGAATACATGCAGTTCATCCTCATTAAGTCCCTCATATTTTCCCCCTCTCCTCCAATCTCCATGCTTCACCTGAGTCCTGTATCTGAAGATCAAACCTTCTATTCAGCTCTGGCCATTCCAAAAGGAACCTTTGAAATTCCCCTGGTTCACTGAAAGTCCATCTTTTTCCCTGGAAGAGGACATTCAGCCTTGCTGGGTAGTTCATTCTTGGCTGCATTCTAAGCTCTTTTGCCTTCTGGTATATTGTATTTCAAGCCCTACAAGCTTCCAATGTAGTTGCTGCTAAGTCCTGTGTGATCCTGACTGCGGCTCCACGATATTTGAACTGTGTCCTTCTGGCTGCTTGTAATATTTTCTCTTTGACTTGGGAGTTCTGGAACTTGGCTATAATATTCCTAGGGGTTGGTTTTTTGGGATCTCTTTCTTGGGGGGATCGGTGGATTCTCTCCATTTCTATTTTGCCCTCTGCCTCTAGAATATCAGGGCAATTTTCCTGTAGTAATTCTTTGAAAATGATGTCAAGGCTCTTTTCCTGATCATGACTTTCAGGTATTCCAATAATTTTTAAATTATCTTTCCTAAGTCTGTTTTCCATATCAGTTGTTTTTTCAATGAGATATTTCACATTTTCTTCTAATTTTTCATTTTTTTTGTTTTGAAGTATTGATGCCTGATTTCTGTTAAATTCATCAATCTCCCTGAATTCTATTCTTTGTCTGAAGGATTTGTTCTTCTCAGAGAGTTTTCTTATCTCTTTTTCCATCTGGCCCATTTTGCTTTTTAAAGCATTCTTCTGCTCAATAACTTTTTGAACTGTTTTATCCATTTGACCTAAGCTGGTTTTTAGCATGCTATTTTCTTCAGCATTTTTTTGGATTTCCTTGACTAAGCTGCTGGCTTCATTTTCATGTTTTTCCTGCATCTCTCTCCTTTCTTTTCCCAGTTTTTCTTCTAACTCCCTCATTTGATTTTCAGTCTTTTTTGAGCTGTATCATAGCCTGAGCCCAATTTCTGTTTTTCTTGGAGTCTTTAGATGCAGGACCTTGTGCTTCCTCATCTTCAGACTGAGTATTTTGATCCTTCTTGGGCTCATTTGCAAAATATTTCTCAATAGTCTTCCTTTTGTTTCTCTGCTTGCTCATTTTCCCAGCCTGGGCCTGGTTTTGGGGGTGCTTCCTGAGCTTTTGGGACACTCCCACAAGGGTCTCAGTGTGTGAGGCTCTGTCTTCCCTCCTGGTCTTTGAATGACCATAAGCGCCTCCTTCTGCCACGGGGCTGAGGTGGGGGGGGACCTGCTGTTCTATTGGGGGGGGGGGCCTAGACTTTGATCAGGCCATCAGGCTCTGAATGTGGTCAGAGCCCCAGAGTCCTGTTCCAGGGGCAGAGGACAGAGCTAGCAGTTTCTCTTCACTCCCCTCCCTCATCTCAATGGGCTCATGCCCTGGGGGGCTCCTGCTTACTTGCTCCGCCTGCTTCTGTTTCAGGCTCAGGGCTGCAGAAAGACCAAGCTGCTCCCTGTGTGCCCGGAGGGCTGGGCTCCATGTGCTCACTCTGGCAGAGGTCCCCCATTTTCCCCTCACTTTGTGCCTGGTATTCCTCAGGGTGCAGCTCAGGAGACTCCCCCACTGCCATGAGCTGAGACTCCCAGCAGCCTGGGGCTGCCCCTGGGAGGCTGAAGTTCTGTTGCTCTGGCGGGCCACCCCTCCTGCGGCTGCCCCTCCAACCCTGGGGAGCAGAGCCTTTCTGCTCTTTTCCAGGTTACCTTGAGTAGGAGAACTGCCTCACTGGGTCCCTTTGTGGGTTCTGTCTTTTGAAAGTTTAGTTAGAGTCCTTAGCTGGTGAGTTTTATCAGAGAGCTCCTAAAACTTGATCCCTCCTTGTCACCATCTTGCCTCCGCTCCCCACGATAATGTTTTTAAATAGGAATGAAATGCTAAATTTCAATTAGAAGTTAGTAGAACTAAAAAAATAATTTGTTCTCATTCAAGTTCATGGATTTCCTTAAATCTATGCAAACACCACGGGGTTCAGCTCTTAGAGGAAGGTGCTCCTCTCCCCACCAAAAAGGCAACACATGGGTAAGATCATTTGTGGAGAATTTGTAGGAGGACATAGATAAGAACTGTACAGGATAATAAGGATTGAAGGGGTTGTGATTTACACCATTGGAAGAAGTACCAGAGGGAATGATATCATAGATCCTTTCAAAATGTCAATGAGGTATCTATACAGAATAGTTTTGATACTGCAGCTTATTGTTGCTCTTGGAACTATAATGCCTTGCAGAAGAAATTTAGTAAACCAAAAACTCCTATAATCACTAAAATATTAAGAGTAGCAGTTTTTGTAGTAGCAAAGAATAAGTGTAGTAGTAGTAGTAGTAGTAGTAGTAGTAGTAGTAGTAGTAGTAGTAGGTGTCCATTGATGAGGGAATAGCTAGACAATGAAAGACAAAATGTACATTTGTAGTTATATATAAAATATGTACAAAGTAAATAATAGGCAGTTTTGAAAGGGAAAGGTTTCATGTGAAAGGTGGCATACGACCAGAGTTTTGCAGGAAACTAAGGATTTTAAGAAGATAGAGTCAAATGTAATGTTTTACATTGGGTTTAAGAAAAAACATTTCTCAAATACAGAATTAGGAAATATGACTAGACAGGACTTCATGTGAAGACGATCTGGGGTTTTCTGGGGGACAGTGTGATGTTACTGATGCACTCTTACACCAAGGGGAAGCGCAGATTCTAGAAGGAGACTGTTGATGCTCTTGTATTCCTTACCCAAAATGTACTCGTATTAAAAAGATAGACCTCTTTTTCACAGAGAAATTTTGGTGCATTTAAAGCATCTACATATTTTCCCAAATATAATTCTTTTCTTTTTTGTTTGTTTAATTCAATTCATTGTTCATTTGCAATTTCTGTTCAAGTTGTATGTACTAATGGACCACCCCAGTAAGTTGATTTTCTTAATTGTAAATCATGATATAAACAATAGGTTATCATGCTTTACATCCTATCCTGCTCTCAGTCTTCTTGCTGTTTGTCTGGTGATGAAGCCTTTGGATCTCTGGACCTGCAGAGATCATACCCTTGACTTGAACCATTCAGATTTAGAATTTCTGACGGGAATCTAGCTGATCTGATTGATGAGTGAGGAAATGACCATAAACTTACTTGTTACGTTAGCCACATCTACTTTAGACTACATCATGCTTTATATTCCATTCACTCAACTATTTTCTTGTCTCTCCCCTTCCTTGCACCATACTCTCAGCCTATTTAAACGTCTTGCTTTGAGAATCTGGAACCTTATTAAGAGTACTTTTCCTTCAAGTCACAGGATATAAAATAAACCCTCATAAATCCTCAACATGACTAGCAAGATGCAAGAGAAACAGCTAGAAAGAGAAATCCCATTCAAAGTAACCTCAGACAATATAAAATATCCGGGAGTCTACCTTTTTGAAACCTGAAATTTTTGAAAACAATTACAAAACACCTCTCACGCAAATTAAATCAGATTTTAATAACTGGGCAAACATCAAGTGCTCATGGACAGGTTGAGCTACTATAATAAAAATTACAGTTCTACCAAAATTAAACTACTTGTTTAGTGCCCTACCAATCAAAATTCCAAAAAATTCTTTGAGTTAGAAAAAGTTGTAAGTAAATTCATATGGAGAAATAAAAAATCAAAAATTTCCAGGGATTCAATAAAAAAAAGTGCAGAAGAAGGAGGCTTATATAGCAGGAAATGATTATAGTAATCTGCTGTTTGATAAACCCAAAGAGTCCAGCTTTTAGGATAAAAACTCTCTCTGTGATAAAAACTTCTGGGAAAATTGGAAGGTAGTATGGAAGAAACTTAGATTAGACCAACACCTCACACCCTATACCAAGATAAGATCAAAATGGATACAGGATTTAGACATAAAAAACAATATTATAAGCAAACCAGAAGATCAAGGAGTAGTTTACTTGTTAGATCTATGGAAAGGGAAGCAGTTTATGACCAAGGAAGAGATGGAGAACATCATTAAAAACAAACTAGACAATTTTGATTGCATTAAATTAAAAAACTTTTGTGCACACAAAGCCACTTAACCAAGGTCAAAAGAAATATAGTAAATTGGGAAATAATTTTTACAACTAGTATTTCTTTTTTTAATGTAAATTTATTTATTTATTTATTTGAGTTTTACAATTTTTCCACTAATCTTACTTCCCTCCCCCCACCCCCACAGAAGGCAATTTGTCAGTCTTTACATTGTTTCCATAGTATACCTTGATCCAAATTGAGTGTGATGAGAGAGAAATCATATCCTTAAAGAAGAAACATAAAGTATAAGAGATAGTAAACTCAGATAATAAGATATCAGGTTTTTTTTTTAAATTTAAGGTAATAGTCCTTGGTCTTTGTTCAAACTCCACAGTTGTTTCTCAGGATACAGATGGTATTCTCCATTGCAGACAGCCCAAAATTGTCCCTGATTGTTGCACTGTTGGAATGAGTGAGTCCATCAAGGTTGATCATCGCCCCCATATTGCTGTTAGGGTGTACAATACTTTTCTGGTTCTGCTCATCTCACTCAGCATCAGTTCATGCAAATTCCTCCAGGCTTCCCTGAATTCCCATCCCTCCTGGTTTCTAATAGAACAATAGTGTTCCATGACATACATATACCAAAGTTTGCTAAGCCATTCCCCAATTGAAGGACATTTACTTGATTTCCAATTCTTTGCCACCATAAACAGGGCTGCTATGAATATTTTTGTACAAGTGATGTTTTTACTCTTTTTCATCATTACTTCAGGGTATAGACCCAGTAGTGGTATTGCTGTATCAAAGGGTATGCACATTTTTGTTGCCCTTTGGGCCTAACAACTAGTATTTCTAAAATATACAGAGAATTGAGTCAAAATTTCAAAAAAAACCAAGCCATTCCCAAATTTACAAAAGATCAAAAGATTTGCAAAGACAATTTACAGATGAGGAAATCAAACAATCCATAGTCATATCAAAAATTGCTCTAAATCCTTACTTATTAGAGAAATGCAAATTAAAGCATCTCTGAGGTACCACTTCACACCTCTCAGACTGGCCAATATGGACCAGAAAGGACAATGATCAATGTTGGAAGGGATGTGGGAAATCTGAGACCTCAATACATTGTTGGTGTTGCTGTGAACTCATCCAACCCTTCTGGAGAGCACTTTGGAATTACTTCCAAAGGGCAACAAAAATGTGCATACCCTTTTATCTAGCAATACCACTCCTGGGTCTATAAAGAGATTATGAAAAAGGATTAAAAAAAATCATTTGTACAAAAATGTTCATAGCAGCCCTGTTTCTGGAGGCAAAGAATTGGAAATTAAGTGAATGTCCTTCAATTGGTTGGGGAATGGCTTAAGAAACTGTGATATATGAATGTCATGGAACACGATTGTGTTCCAATGCCCAGGAGGAATGGGAATTTAGAAAAGCCTGGAAGGATTTGCATGAACTGATCCTGAGTGAGATGAGCAGAACCAGAAGAACACTGTACACCCTAAGAGCAACATGGGGTTGATGATCAACCTTGATGGACTCGCTCGTTCCATCAGTGCAACAATCAGGCCCAATTTTGGGCTATGTGCAATGGAGAATACCATCTGTATCTAGAGAAAGAATTGTGGAGTTTGAACAAAGACCAAAGACTATTATTATATACTCCAATTTAGAAAATAAACCTGTTATCTTATTATGTAATTTTTCTATCTCTTATGCATTATTTTTCCTCCTTAAGGATATGATTTTTCTCTCATCACATTCAACTTAGATCAGTGTATACCATGGAACAATGTAAATACTAACAGACTACCTTCTGTGGGAAGTGGGGGAGGGAAGCAAGATTAGGGGAAAAATTGTAAAACTCAAAATAAATAAATATTTCTTTTATTTAAAAATAAGATTACTTTTGCTTCAGGCAGAGGCATGTCAGTCAGTCGACCTCCTAAGCTGTTAGTTGTTTAGTTATAAACCATCTATTAAACCAGAATGTATAATAAACAGTACTAGTATCTTAGTGATCTGAAACAGTGATATCATGTACAATTTTTTAAAATACTTTACTTTATTTCAGTCTCAAATCTTCTTCCCTCTCTTTACTCCTCCTCCATTCACTGAGAAAATAAGAAAAACAAAATTTATTACAATATTTGCATATTTATGTGAAATAAATTTCCATATTAACAATATTCTCCAAAATAATTGCATATATAAAAATTATAATTTTATCACCCACCAGTAGGTTCCTACTTTTAAATGCTTAGTTAAAATTTCTGTGTGTTATTTTATTTAGTGAAGACCAGCTCTCTGCTGTCTCTATTGTGGAAGCTTAGACTGTGATGTGGGGTGGGTAGGCTGAATAATTTTTCTAGTTTTCTTAGAATAACATCAGAAATGGTGAAAAAGTCTGACTTAGAGAGCCTAGACATCATCCTCTTCGGAACATGTTAAGGGTGGTTCTCCCAGATAGCAGTAGTAGCATTGCTTGCAGAAAGCCAAGACCTTCTGCCAGTAATGCTTCATTGGATTGTGATAGGGATGGAAAGGAATGATGAGAAATAAAAGGAAAAAAGTGAGAGATAATGGTGATATTTATTTATCTATCTGTTACTTTGATAGTTATTTACTTAGATATATTCCTAGTACCTAACCTTAATACCTAGTAAGTCATACTAACAATGTCTTTTAGAATTTTTTAAAAAGCTTAGATAATTGCTCACATTTATAACACACTTTAAGATTTGCAAAGTAACTTACGTTAATTACTTTTATCCTCACAATCACCTTGTGAAATTATCAGATGATGAAACCAGTTTAGAGAAATAAAATTGCCTGCCTGGGATCACACAGTTAATGTCTGAAGGGCAAGTAAATCAACTAACTGCGACCTGAGCTATCTCTCAATGCTTCCTGGATTAAATTTCCTGAAATTTATAGAAAGATCAATCTTTTTTACATGTTCAATAATCTAAAATTTTATAAAAAAACATTGAATTGCGGGTAAAAGTGGGATCATATCATGTGTTTAGATTGTGTGGTTTTTGTCTGAATAAATGTTTCAGTTGGTCAAAGATTAGTAGGTACAGTCTCCTCCTGTGAACTGGAATGGATTTTAGAAACAACATTGTCCAGTCCTTTTGGTTTCCAGCTCAGGAAACCAAGGTGGAGTGACTTACCAAAGGTGATACAGATGATTGATTAGGCAGTTATGAAAATAAAATCCTGGTCTCAGTTCCAAGTCCCAGTTTCTTAAACTATATCACATTCATCTTGCTTAGCCTTCAATAAAAATGCTTATATATTGTGTCCTATAGTAAAGAAATAAAATCTGGAGTGATTTCAGATGTATCTCATATAGAGATTTGGCTTAAGGAAGAAACAATAGTTGTGTTGCATAGGATCTCAGGGTTCTTTTTTTCCTGTTGGGTGGTTGCCAACTAAATAATACCACTCATGAAATTACATACTATAGGATAAAGAAAGCTTAGATTGAGACTGTTTTTGGATGACTTCACATTAATCCATCTCAACTATTAGAAAAAAATCCTAAAAATAATATTGCCTAACTGATGGTGATTACTACTACTAATAATAACCTGTCTCTACTTCCTCAGTTTATTTTATGCTTTTAAAATTTACAAAGTATCATTCCCACAACAATCTTAATGAAGCTACTAGGATATATAATTCTATTTTACAATTGAAGGAATTGAAGTTGGGAAAGTTTAATGGTTAGTAACTGTAGGAAGAATCAATACCATTATCTTTAGCACATAAAGTTTGATCAATAAATATTTGTAAAAATGAAAAATTGAAGGTTTTTGATAATTTATGTTGAAACTTTGCAACTTTCAAAATAATGTATTCATCTAAAATTTCAGGAAATAGACTAAATTTGTTTATGAATCATCTTCCTTTATTTAACTTGAAGTTAATGGGTAAAATGCAATTCTAGGAAAATTTGAGATCTAATTGTGAAGATAATATTTTGATTATAAACACATAAACTTTCTATAATAGAAACATTCTAATATAAAACTAAATAGGACATGGAAGGATGATGCTTGAATGCATGCATTCAAGGACTTTCTCTTTTAGCTTAGAACTAGTCTTTCATGAAAATAGACATTGTTTTATTCTTTGTATTCCCAGAGCTTGTCAGTGTGTAGAATGTAGTAAGTACTTAATAAATGCTCATTAATTATTAATGTAATTCCCCCTTACAATCATTTTATATTAGAAGCAATATAAGAATATCTTGTCTTATTAAGGTATGCTTTTCCATCTGCTATATTAGAATATTGTGAATTTGAGTTAATTTATTCTAGAACTGAATTTAAATTTACTTGTGAGTGAGAATGTTAAACTTTATGATTCACATATTCACATATGCTACTCCAATCCCTCCCCTGTTAATTCAGCACTTTCATTCAGTAAATATTAAGTGCCTGTTTATGTGTAGGTCCTAGAGTTACAATGAGAAAGACAAAATAGACCCTGCCCTCAAGGAACAAATTCTTTCCTTAAAATATATGTTTTGCTTACTGTAAAAAAAAATTTCTTTTCTTTTTTTGGGGAAGGGGAAGAGATCCTTTAATTTTAATTTTTTTTTAATTTTATTTTTCCTTGGTTACTTGTGAAAACAAGTTTTAACATTCATTTTTAATACTGTGAATTTCAACTTCTCTTCTTACTTTCTATCTCAAACCCTCTTCCCCCCATTGAGAAAGGAAGTAATTTTATATAGGTTTAAAAAGTGTTGTTATGTAAAAAAATTACATAATAATCATGTTGTGAAAGAAAACATAGACCCCCTCCAAAAAAAACTCAAGAAAAATCATATAAAAATAATACTTCAGTCTGTATTCAGACACCATCAGCTCTCCCTCCCTCTCCCTCTCCCCCTCCCCCTCCCCCTCCCCCCTCCCTCTCCCTCTCCCCCTGACTTATTCTTTTTCTTGTATTTCCCTAATTTCTTTTCCCAATTTTTCTTCTGTCACCCTCACTTGATTTTCAAAGTCTTTTTTTGAACTCTCTATCATAGCCTGAGCCCAATTTCTGTTTTTCTTGGCATCTTTAGATGCAGGAGCTTGTGCTTCCTCATCTTCAGACTGAGTATTTTGATCCTTCTTGGGATCACAGGCAAAGTATTTCTCAATGGTGTTCCTTTTTTTTCTCTGCTTACTCATTTCCCCAGCCAGAGCCTGGTTTTAGGGTGCTTCCTGAGCTTTTGAGTATTATTGGGACACCCCCCCCCCCAAGGATCTCTGTGTACGAGGCTCTTTCTTCCCTCCTGGTCTGTGAATGACCATAAGCGCCCCCCTCTGCCACAGGGCTGAGGTGGGGGGGCTGCTGTTCAGGGGGCCTAGACTGTGATCAGGATCTGAATGTGGTCAGAACCTCAGAGTCTTGTTCCAGGGACAGAGCTCGGCAGTCTCTCTCCAATCCCCTCCCTCCCTTTCTGTTCTGTTAGTCCAATAAGTATGAGGCAGTATATCTCAGTATAAGTACCTCAGAATTGTTCTAATTTGCCTTTCTCCACTCAGTAGTGAATTAGAACTTTTTAAAAATATGGCCAGAGATAGCATTGATAACCTCATCTGAAAACTATTCATCTATTTTGATCATTTATCAATTGGGAAATGAGTCTTACTTTTTATAAATTCAACTCAGTTCTCTATGCTTGAGAAATGAGGCCCTTATCAGAGAAACTTTTTTCATACCCCCCCAATTGCCAGTTGTATTTCCCTCTATCCTATTCCCCTTCAACCCTGTTTATTCTACTTCCCCCCCTCTCCCCTTTTACTCTGATCCTCCTCAAAAGTGTTATACTTCTAAATAACCCCTCCCAGGTCAGTTTTTCCAATGAGATATTTCACTTTGTCATCTAGTTTTTCATTCTTTTGGCTTTGTTTTATTATTTCTTTATTTCTCAAAAGTCATCAGTTTCCCATTGCTTAATTCTATATTTAAAGAATTATTTACTTCAATGAACTTTTGTTGGTGAAAAAAAGTAGCTGTTTTCCAACTTAAAAACATACTTATCCGCCACCCCTTCCTCTTAGCATCATGTCCTCCCTACTAGATAGAGGGCAGATTTCAAAGTTTAAGTCCACTTATGACACATGCTCACTGTGTTTCTTTGGGCAAGCTTCTTAGTTTCTCAACTCTATGAGTTTTTACTTTTTAAGAAATATAGTATTTTATTTTCCCAATTACATAGAAAGAAATGATTGAGTTTAAATTTTCTTTTCTCTCCACCTCCTTCCCTAAGATAATAAGCAATTTGATATAGGTCATATATGTGTAATCATGTAAAAATGTTTCTCTATGAATTTTTACAACTGTACAGATGTAGTTGTTGAATTGCATCAGAGGGGTTTTCCTTTTTGGGAACTCCCTACATTGTTGATATCATAAACAAGTTAATTTTTATATTATTATAGATCTAAAACTGAAAAATATTTTTTAAGTTATCTAGTATAGCCTCGGAATTTTGACTGAGGAAACTGAATGCCAGAACAGTGAAATCAAGTCACATGCATTTATTGAGTACTTATTATGCTACGTTCTGAGTCTTGAAGGAAACCTAGGAAGTTAGGAGGAGATGGAGATGACAAGGGAAATCATTCTAGGCATGAAGGACAGACAGTGAAAATGAAATCAAGACATAAAGTGTAGTCAAGAGATAAATGTGCAGGAAGGCCAGTGTAGTTGAATTTTAGAGCCAAGTATATGGAGTGCCAAGTATTTGGAGCACTAAGTATATGGAGAACCAAGTATAAGAAGATTGGAAATGTAGGAAGGGGCCATATTATGAGGGATTTTAAAAACCACACCGTGAATTTTATATTTAACCCCAGAGATCATAGGGAGCCCCTGGAATTTATTGAACTAGGGTAGTGACAAGGAACATTAGGAAGATCTCCCAACTCTTGGTTTTTTGGTTTTTGTAAGGCCATGGGGTTAAGTGGCTTGCCCAAGGCCACGCAGCCAGGTATTCATTAAGTGTCTGAGGCAGGATTTGAACTCAGGTCCTCCTGACTCCAAGGCTGGTGCTCTATCCACTGTGCCACCTAGCTGCCCCAATTAGGAAGATCTCTTTGGCAAAAAAAAGTGGAAAATGGATTGGAGTGGGAGATATTGAGACAGGGAAATGATACCAAAGGCTATTGTAATTATCTGTTCCAAGAGTTTGAGATCCTTAGACCATCCACTTTGAGATGTCCAAAAAAGCATTTAGAGATGTGAGATTGGAGGTCAGGAAAGAGGTTGGGACTAGATAAATAAATCTAAAAATCATATGCAGAGAAGTGATAATCAAATACATGGAAGCTAATGAAATCATCATGTGAGATAATATAGAAGAGAAGAAGGTTGAGGAAAGACAACCCTTTGGGGTGATACCTTTTAATGTTCATGACCTTCATTGATGAAAATCCAGGAAAGGAGAAAGACAATGATCAAGAAAAAGTCAGACCAATAGGCAGGAAGAAAACCAAGAGAAGGCAGTGTCATGAAAACCTAGAAAGAAAAAAAATCAAGAAGAAGGTGATGTGCAGCATCATAGGATACAGAAAGGTCAAGAAGGATGAGAATTGAGAAGAGATTATTTAGATTTGTCAGTTAAGAGGTCATTGGGAACTTTGGAGATAATAGTTTCAGTTGGATGATAAAGTCAGAATTCAGATTAGAGATTTTACAAAAAGTCATAAGAAAAGAACACCAATTTTAGATGTTTTCCTCAAGTTTAGTCATGAAAAGAAGCAAGGATGATAGCTAATGGGGAACAAGCGAGACCTTTTTTTTTTTTTAGGTTTTTGCAGGGCAAATGGGGTTAAGTGGCTTGTCCAAGGCCACACAGCTAGGTAATTATTAAGTGTCTGAGACTGGATTTGAACCCAAGTACTCCTGACTCCAGGGCCGGTGCTTTATCCACTGTGCTACCTAGCCGCCCCAAATGAGACTTTTGTTTTAAAAAGAGATTAGAGAGATGTGAACATGTTCAGAGCCAGTAGAGAAGCAGTCAGGGACTAGAGAGATCCTAAAGCTGATAGAAGAAGTGTGCTGGAGAAGATAGGCTAGAATGGGATCAAGGATGCATATAAAGGAGTTTGCTTTGACAAGGAAAAAGGTCATGTTTTTATGTAAGGTGAGTGCAGTAAGATATGGGGGTGGTGGTGCAGATAGCTGAGAAATGTGATATAAGGGGAGATGCATCTGTCAGTAAATAGTCTCAGTTTTGAGGTGAAGCGCTCAATGATGGTAGCAAGATTCCATGAGAGGTTTGAAGAGAGATGAAAAGCTTTGAATAACTACTGTAGTAAGTGATATTGTGGATTGATTAGGGATGAATTAAAAGATTACTTTGTGGTAATGAAGGTCCAGTTGAGATTATGTAACTTAAATTTGTAAGCCCATTCAGCATTTGTGGGTGATTCATTCAGCAGGACATGAATAGGAGCGATGGCAGTGAATGATTACTTCTTTGAAAGGCATGATTGACAGTAGTGCAAAAGGAGCAAGGAACATGAGTATAAAGGACAGTATCGAGTTGAACTGCTTCACCATGCAGTTGATCTAGAGAAGGGAGGAGAATGTGACTAGTACATGACTGACAGACAGGAAAACCACTGGGAGGGAGGGAGTAGAGGTCACAGTGAGGACAATGAGAAAGGTTAAAAGTTATAAGGCAGAGGGAAAAGGAAGAATGATAAAATATTATGATAGAATAATTTTAGAGTTCATGAACATGGAAATGGAGTACTTGTGAATCATATCAAGATCAAGAATATGATCATCCATATGTGGAATAGATCATGGGAAATGACCTAGGGGATTTAGGGATTTAGGATGGTTGAGGGGGAATCAGTATATATATTGATATTTATTTAATATTTTTCCCCAATTACACCCAAAACCAATTTTTCATTTTTTTTCAAATTTTGAGTTCTGAATTCCCTTCCTTTTTCCTTCCCCCCTCCCCTCAGTGAGAAGGCAAACAATTTGATATAGGTTATGCAGATGCAATCATGCAAAGCCTATTTCCAAATTAGTAAT
Organism: Macrotis lagotis; assembly: GCF_037893015.1. Classification (NCBI taxonomy): domain Eukaryota; kingdom Metazoa; phylum Chordata; class Mammalia; order Peramelemorphia; family Peramelidae; genus Macrotis; species Macrotis lagotis. The sequence goes on from NC_133662.1 coordinate 63,539,925, forward strand.
ATGCATTAAAAAAGACAAAAACTCTTAATTAAAAGTAAAGTAAAAAACATTATGCTTTCATCTGCATTCAGACTATATCAGTTATTTCTCTGGGGAGTGGACATCATTTTTCATTGACTATAAGTCCTTTTCAATTGTCTTAGATTATTGTATTGCTGATAATAGCTAAGTCATTCACAGTTGATCATCATACAATACTGCTCTTGATCACTATGTATCTTGAAGTATCTGGTATGTAGACAGGTGCTGGGGTGAAGAGAAAGATTGTGTGAGCCAGACACTGAACTCTTTGAGAAAATAAGCATAGTATCTTAGGGGCTGGTAAATAACAGCTGCCAGCTGATTGAATGATAATTAAGAATTGAATGAACTTCAAAGGAGAAAGGCAGTTTAGGTGACTGGTTACAGTGCTGAACTTAAAGTTAAGAAGATATATCTTTCTGAGTTTGATTCTGGCCTCAGATACTTTAGCTGTGTGTCCCTGGACAAGTCACTTAATCCTGTTTGCCACAGTTTCCTCATCTGCAAAATTAATTGGGGAAGGAAATGTCAAATCACTCTGGTATCTTTGCCAACAAAATTCCAGGTAGGATCACAAACTAATGAACAACAAAGGAGGAAAGGTTACCCAATAACAGTGGTAGATGGAGAGTCTGGGAAGGTGCAACAGGGATAAAATAGTATTCAGACCTTTTAGTCAAAAGCAGTGAGTGAAAGTATGGTAAGTGTGGCCAATATTGGAAAAAGGTGTCCAGCTATTCAGGTCTCAGTGAGTGCCAGAAGATGGAAAGAGTGATAAAAGAAAAGCAAGATGAAAGTAAGTTTCTTAAGCATGGAGCAGACATTATAGACAGTATAGTGGAAGGGCTGGGCAGATTTGGAGTCAGTCATTGGGAGTGTAGAGTTCAGGGGAATAGGAACAAGGGAGCAGTCAGTGAAGTTTTGCATTGTCAGTCAATGATTCAGAATAACTGGAATGATGCGGTGGAACTATGTTAAACCTTGAGGAAGGATTTCAGACAGGCAGTGGCTGGAGACAAGTCCATTAAGGGAATCAGGTAATCATACTGTTCAGGTCCCTTTCCAGTATTGTGGTAGATTGTATATTATGTTCTATGGGGTCCAGAAGACTCATTTCACATAAATAAGGAGCAGGTGAAGGTATAATCTGGAGTAGTTTAAACAGGAGACAGAAGCTAGAAATTCAAGGTGGGATCGATTTGAAAAGACCTCTTGGACTACTAGAAACTCTTGGTGTAGCATTGGAGTAATTATTTAGCCCACTGAACCAATTTTCTCTTCTGTAAGATAATACTAGATGGTTTAGGAGGTCCCTTCCAGCTCTGTGTTGCTATGTGAATTACATGGCTTCTAAGCAACTTTCTAATCTTTAGATTCTTTGGTTACCTTTCCTTTTATTGAAGAGAAATATGCCTGGGTGTGGAATGTTGTATATTCTATTGGATGAATCTTCTTATGTTTCTCTGACAATAATTCCTTTTCATTAGTTTTTAATTTAATTTTTTTTCTTGAGAATTGTATTTCAATATAATTGGTTTCCTTTGTAATCATATGTATTTTATGTATCTAAAAATATTATTGTGAGAAAGTTTCTTATGTTTCACTAAACTGCTAGAGATCATTATACAAAAAAGTATTGCTTTAAGTAGTCATATATTCTTTTAATGCATACATTTTAACATATTCAAGAAATGAATGTATATACAAATTTTGAGTACCCATCTACTATATAAAGTGATTATAAACCTATATTTTAATAACTACTGTGTCAAAACTGCTGCCCTTTTCCTGAACATATGAATCAAAAACTCAATTTTCTGCTCTTTAAATGAAATTTAAGGAAAAAAATAAGGTAACAAAAAGTACAGTTTAGTTTAATTTAATCAACTATTAAAAGCACTTTTTATGTTCTAGGACATGGAATTCCCAAGGTGTAGAAGTGGAGGAGACCTTAGGGAAATCTAATGTAGTAAAATATACGTAGTTTTGAAGTTTGAGGTTGAGAAATCTGAGGCTCTGGGAAATGAATTGGTTTGCCTTAGGACACTTTGAGAAGAACTGACTTTAACCCATGTCTGAATTGGTATGAGATAATATGAAAATCTTATTTTTGTTTACAAACATGAATGAGTTGGGTTTTGCTTTATTTTCCCATCAGTGAATCTATTCAATAAATTCAGTAAATGTCATTTTTAGTTGTTTTAATAATAAATTATGTAATTACTAACTAAAGTAACGTTGAAAGTAGATTAAAACTTTTTTCTCCTCAAATATATTTCATTAAAGTAAAACTTTAGTGAGACAAAAATAGGTATCTATATAAAATAAATTTGGACTGTTTTGAACCAATTTCCATATAACTTATGGTATGAATTATGAAGTAGTAGAAAATAAGCTACAATTATAACTGTTTCTTAGGACTTGAACTTGCACACATATCCCAATGTTGTTTTGATAATTGGAGAATTGAGAGTGATGGAGAATTGGAAGTGACCCTGAAAGGTCATCTAGTTGAAGTCTTGTCCTTTGTCAAGTATACTTAAAACTATTAGGAAAAGGCCACTGTCAGTCTTGATCCTCAGGATCTCCAGAGATGAAGTTTCTGTAAACCTATTTGGGTTAGTAGTTTCAAGTAAAAATTTTTTCATGTCTAACCCAAATTTTTCTTGCTTCAGTTTATATTTATTTGTTCTAATTTTGATACTGCTTTATCCTTAATATATTTGAAATCCATCTTACTTTCTTAGTCTAAATCTTTCTTCATTATAAACTGTTTTTAGTCATTGTTTTTTGATAATCCATCATAAACAAATTAAGCAATTGAAATTAATGTATGAAAAGGTTTTTTTCTTATCATAAGATAAAACTAATAATTTTGTGAGGTTCATAGACTCATAGATTTATGACTTTTGAAGCCACCTAGTCCAATGCCAAAATATTACATATGAGGAATTAGTGTTCAGAGTTTAAGTGATTTGTAGAAGCTAGCAATCTATATAGTCAGAATTTGAAACAAGGTATTTTTTTTAAAGAAAGATTTTATTTATTTTAAATTTTACAATTTTCCCCCTAATCTTGCTTCCCTCCCCCGCCACCTCCCACAGAAGGCAGTCTGTTAGTCTTCACATTGTTTTCATGGTATAAGTTGAATGTGATAAGAGAGAAATCATATTCTTAAGGAAGAAAAATAATGTTTAAGAGATAGCAAGATTACATAAGATAACAGTTTTTTTTTAAATTAAAGGTCTTTGGTCTTTTGTTCACACTTCACAATTCTTTCTCTGGATACAGATGGTATTCTTCATCACAGATAGCGCAAAATTATGCCTGATTGTTGCACCGATGGAATGAGCAAGTCCATTAAGGTTGACCCTCACCCTCACATTGCTGTTAGGTTGTACAATGTTCTTCTGGTTCTACTCATCTCGCTCAGCATCAGTTCATGCAAATCCTTCCAGGCTTCCCTGAATGTCCATCCCTCCTGGTTTTTAATAGAACAATAGTGTTCCATCACACACACACACACACACACACACACACACACACATATATTTATATACCACAATTAAAACAAGGTCTTATTACCTCAACTCTAGTACTTACCCTCTTCCTTATGTAATTATTTTCATCATTCAATGAATTGTTTTCCATTTATATGAGTAGATATCAGAAAATATCCAAGAAAAGTCTTTAAAAATATTGAGATATTATTTTCTTCCCTGAATTAAAACAATGGGTTTTTAATTAAATTTCATCATCATTTTGAAATTTTGAATTTCATTTTGTTATTAACATCATTAAGATAAATTTTGTTTCAGTTTATTTTAAAATTTTGCTTTTCTAATTCTACAGTTATTCACTTCATATAGAAGATGAAATATTAACATTTTCAGAGAATTTTATACAATGTTAAATTATTGATGGTGTAAAAAGTGGCATTTATTAGAATAATTTGTTCAGTTATTTACATTGCTGACTTAATTCTATTTTTTTAAACTTATTTTCTGTGTTTTTGGAACATATTTAAATTGCTTCCATGGAATGGGGAAATGAAAATTTACAAGTAACTTTATTTGAATACTACTTAAAAATATCAGCAAAATATTACTCTTCTAATATTTAATAATTTTAATATGAAAGATGTCCATAACCCAATTTATTATAATGAAATCAAATTTGAATAATTATATCACAAAATAATTTGTCAGAGTATATTTAAGTGATATATTCCTCTCATTCCTTATTTGTTCATTTTATTGTATTTTGTTGTTTTCCTTAATTCCCTCCCCACCCCAATTGGACCCTTTTTTATAATAATGGAAAACATTTATATAAAGGCAAACATGAGTGTGACCATGTCTCTAAGTTACACACTGCATTTCATATCCTTAGTTACGATTGCTTACCTTGTAACTTTGATAAAAAAATTCAAATTGAACTTTCTCCACAAAGCTTGTCAGATTCCCATGCTGTCTGGCCACTAGGCATAGTTTTAGTGCTTAGAGAAATGATCTCATTTCCATGTCCTCTAAAAATTGCTAAGACAAAGTTAATTTATAGGCTGCCACATGCACCCCGTTATTTTTGGATGCCTTTGTCAAAGTTGTTTACATAGCTCCTTCCTTACTTTTGACAAGTTCACATAGATCCTTCCTTACTTTTGATCATTAAACAGAGGTACTTAGTTTAGTCATATCTAGCATACAATATTTGTGTAAAATATAAATCAATATTTAACAAAAAGACATTTTGAATTGTTAAAATTCTTAAGCTGGGAAAAGAATATTATATACCTACATTTTAATGTCTATTTTCTAGAGATTTTCTTCAAAAGTTTGGAAATAAAAGAAATATCAGTAAGAATAGTCAGAAATAATTTGAAATACTTCAAATCTGGAAAATGTATATTCTGAATAAGCAACAGTTTGCTACTTGTTTTTCCTTTTCCTTGCAATTAATTTAGCTTTTAGGAGTGATGATTTTGAACTCTCAGATTCAGTTTTTTAATCTTATCTTTTAAATTATTTATTTTATAAGCATTTATTTTCACTCCCATTGATCACTCCCACTAAATTAAAAAAAAAAGAAAACTTTCACAATAAATAATTATAATCCAGTAAAACAAAGTCCCATATTGGCCATATCAAAAAATAGATATCTTATTTAGTTTACCCGCTATGTAACAAGTATATTTCATCATAAATCCTTTTAGATTCTTGGCTTTGCATTGATCATTGCAATGATCAGAGTTCTAGTCTTTCAAAATTGTTTTTCACTGTAATGTCATCATGTAAATTGTTCTTGTTATGCTAACCATTCTGAGTCATAGAAATTTTCATAATTAATTTTCTTTTTTTTTGACAATTGGATTCTTAAAGGAATGCTGCTATTGAGAAAAATTGCATAATATTGTTTAATTATTTACTTCCATAATATGGAATGTTAAAGGTAATTCATATTTCTTATATATTTTATAATTTATTTAAGAAAATAAGACAATTTATTATTAATTTAAAAAATGAGTTCAAATCACTTTCAGTTTTTCTTTGAAAGAATTTGAGGAAGATGGTTTATCTTGAATTATATTAAATGTATATTGGTCTGTGAGTTTTATTGATTGAAATAGTCTTTTAACTGGTTATATAAAATTATGTATTCAATAAACTAAAATTGTAAAATTATATAAAATAAAATTTAATAGTGCAAACCTCTTATCAGTTTTGTTACACCCAGTTTAATCTTCTTTGGTAAATAGACTAAGTGCCTTAAAAGAAGTTCTAAATATTAGGTTTGACTTTTAGAAATTAGTTTGTTACTTGATGAAATTTGGCATATATATTGCTAATTCACATCTAATAATTCAACCAAACTCATAATGTAGTTGAAATAATTAGTTGTTATTGTTGAGTTGTTTGAGTCATATTAAACTCTTCTGGAGTGTTTTACCATTTCCTTCTCCAGATCACTTTACAGTTGAGGAAACTGAGGCAAACAGGGCTAAGTGATTTGCTCATGGTCATACAGCTAGTATGTATCTGAAGCTGGATTTGAACTCTGGTCTTTAATTCCAGACCCAGTGCTCTTATCCACTGTGTCACTTCACTGTCCAAATATTGTTAATACTCATGTAATATTAGTATATTCTATTCCTCTTTTTCCTTAAAGGTTCAATGAGAAGAGAATATTGTAGTTAGGGAAATAAACTCTGGGAATAGGGGATTGCAGAGTGCGTAAAATGGACTGGACTGGGGGAAGGAGTCCCTACTGACCCAAATTCGAAACCTTGTAAATTCTATGCTTCCCATTATAAGAGAAGTGCCTAACTATGTGTTACTTAATAGTATATTTCTTACTTTACTGCTATGCTCAGTTTTGGACTCCATAACTAGGTTTTAGGGTACTGGTCTAAATCCTTCCTCATCTACTTACTAGATATATAATAATATGTGAATCACAACCTCTCTGAGCTTCAGTTTCCTCATCTAGAGAGAGCTTCAACAAAATGACCTCCTATAAGGTCCCTCTCAGCTTTAGTGTAAAGAAATTAAAGAAAATTCAAAAGAGAGCAACAATGATAATGAAATACTTGAAGTTACCAAACTTTTAAGAAAAGTTGAGAACTAGGATTAATCAGCGTGAATAAGGCTGAGTTGCAATTTATCAACTAGCTTCATTTATGTGAAGGGTAAGAATAAGAATTTATTTTAAGCAATCCAAATAAGTTATGGAATTAGTAAAGATTTTTATTTGTCATTATATAGTGAGTACCTTGACATTAGGAACTTTTTTTGCCTTTCTTTTATCAACTTTAGCATAGTTTGTGCCTGACACATAGTAAACACTTAATGAATGCTTGTTGGCTTGATTTGAGATGCCTTAAGAAATGTTACTATGTGTTTTAACAGCTATCTCAAGACTCCTTCAACCTTGAGAGTGTTTAGATTCTACAACTGTGCCCCTTTCAGTTTTACCTCCTTTATGATGAAGCATGATTTTCCTTTTGTTATTTTGAACTTGATTAAACATCATTGTGATATTTTCACATACACAAAAAAAAGAGAATTGTATATGAAACCTCAGTTCTATTATGTACTTTTGCATGTGGTTGCATATGGACATAACTTTTGTTTTGGTTATGTCCAACTCTGTGGCCTCATTTGGGGTTCTTGGCAAAGATACTTCAGTGTTTTTTCCATTTCCTTCTCCAGTTTATTTTACAGATGACAAAACTGAGGCAAGTTGAAGAAACAGGGCTAAGTGACTTGCCCAGGGTTACATAGCTAATAAGTGTCTGAAGCTAGACTTAAATTCACGAAGAGTTGTTTTTCCAATTGCAGGCCTAGCACTCTATACACTGGGTCATCTAACTGCTCTTTTATTATGCAAAGCTTACTTTATGCATGCCTGTTTATTTATCTATCCATAATCTATCTATCTATCTATCTATCTATCTATCTATCTATCTATCTATCTATCTATCTATCTACCTATCTGTCTATCTACCTATCAACTATCAAGTACCTTTCTATCTGCCTATCAACTATCTACCTATCAACTATCAATTATCCATTTTTCAACTATCGATGTATCAACTATCTATCCATCTATCATCTATCAACTATTTATCCATCTATCAACTATCTATCAACCTATCAACTATCTATCAACTATCAGTCTATCAACTACCTATCTATCAACTATCTACCTATTTATCTATCAACTTTCTACCCATCTATCAACCAACTACCAATCTATCAACTATCTATCCATCTATCATTCATCAATTTATCAACTATCTATCATCTTCCTGTCTATTTATGAATCTATGTATAAAATATAAAAAATTAGTTTCAATTGCCTTTCTCTATTTCTATTTCTATTTCTCTATCTCTGTGTATTAAAGAAGGATATTTCAATGACTCTTTTCTTTTATTTTTGGAAATATTATTGATAATTTACCTTCCAGATATTTTCAAATTAATTACATGCTCCCTACCTTACACTGCCCCCCATCCATTGTAACCAATCCATACATTGATTGAATCTGAAAATGTGTTTCCTTATGACTTTGAATCTATGACTTATTATTAATTGATAGATAGCATGATGAAGCTTGATTATTGCCCCAGTATTCTTACCTTAGTATTTTCTACATTTTCTGTAGCCTTTGCTTGATGAATCATATTTTTAAATATTGCTACATAATTTGTGATATCTAAAAATTTAAAAATATTTTAAATTCTTATTTATACAGCATAATTATATTGTGATTCACAAATGAGATATTTAGAATACATGACAATCATTTAAAAAATTTCCATTCTCAACAGTTTAAAGTTATATGTTTTTAAAATCAGTAAACTGTATTGCTAATTATAATTGCTTTGGCTTTGCTGCTTTCCATGAATTCATTTGAGTTTTAATTTGTTACAGATTTTTTTCCTTCATAATTCCAAAAATCTTTTTAAAAAGTATTTTTATGCTGTATTATTTTGTGTATTCATGTGCTTTTCACTTCTAGGTATTGGTGTCCTTCAAATGTCAGTTCAGTTTTATCTTTTCTTACTAAAAGGAAAGGTCATTTAATGTTTGTATGACTGCTCAGTGTTTTCAGTATTGAAATAGCCAAAGGCTTTCATTGTATTTATAATTATAGTCTGCTGCTTATTGATTTTTGATGCTTTTTAGTTAATGACTGATAGCTTTTGATGTATTTCTAAATGGTTGTTATTTTCATTATTTATACTGAAATGTGATAAGATCAGCATAAACTTAGTTTTATAACTTCTGTCTGGAAAATATTACTTAAAATTTACAAAGAGGTAGATTGTTAATAATTTTTAACACTTTTGATGTTTTTTTAGTTATTTGTTATAGATGGTAAACTGTAATGGAGATGCTCCCTTCCTTCTCAATACTGATAGCTCTAAATAACAATAGACTGCTTTTAATATTTTTAAAATATGATCGCTCCTGCTCCTAGTGCTCAGAATTTTTTGTTACTTTGTCATAAAAGGTAACAATGTAATTCTGCATGATGATCAAAATAATTGCCTGAATCAAGCAGAGAGACTCTGAAGAATATAATGGTATCTCCATGCTAAAATGAAAGTGCTACTACTACTTCTACTATACTCCTATCATATGTGCTGTGCTGGTAGACTTTCCCCAAGATGCTTCTGATAAGAAATTATACTTGCTGTTAGACAATTTGGAAATATATCTTCTCCAATTCCAAGTGTGTCCTAGCTTGTGTGCTAAGCATAGAATGAAGGAAGAACAGGAAATATTCTGGTGAATGGAAGATTAACTCTGTAAAAAAAGATATATATATATATATATATATATATATATATATATATATATATATATGTATATATATGTCTTGTTTTCAGAACTGTGCCACTCAGCTTAGTAGTTTGTACAACTTGGTAAAAGCCTGTAAATCATTTGTTCTCACCATTAGGTAGAACTGTGAAGTGATTAATATAACTAGACATTAAAATTATCATATGCCTTTTTTATTGTACTCTGGCAACCTAATTGTCTTATGAAGGTGACTGGTATTCTTGAAGGATATGATAATACAAATCCTGAAAGGTCCTTTTGAATTGAAAATGCCTCTAATAGAAGTCAGTGATAGATGATAGTCTGTCTTCCTAGGACCTGTCTTAAGTTCAAAGTAGTTTCCTCAAGGTTTTTTCAAGGATGTTGGCATCAAGATACTTTTTCTGCCACAGCATAACTAAAAATTCATTTATTAATCATAGAGAGGTTTTAAACTGTGATGGTAGAAGGGGTTTCTATATTAGACTCTTGAAGTGTAGAAGAAATACTCTATTTTATCTAAGATATTTGTTGTATGTACAATACATATTGTATATGAAATGTACATTTAGCTACACTAATAAAGTAGTATAGGAGGAATTTTTCTTGTATGTTAAGAAGAAAAATATGTACTATGCTGTTTGTTATACCTCAGTGTCACCTTTCCTTCTGCCTGTTAAATACTACTTCTAGTTCAAAGCTAAATTTTTTTTTTTGCAAGACAAATGGGGTTAAGTGGCTTGCCCAAGGCCACACGACTAGGTAATTATTAAGTGTCTGAGGTCGGATTTGAACCCAGGTACTCCTGACTCCAAGGCCAGTGCTTTATCCACTATGCCACCTAGCCTCCTCTCAAGGCTAAAATTAAAAATTCTCTTGGCTATCTCTCCTGATCTTCCTACCAGAATAAATTTCTCACTAATGATTTTGTTTAATTTTGTTTTGATTTTAGACACTGTTATTGACTTTTGTTTATGTGTCTGTGTACATATTGTATCCATTTTTTATTCTATTAGATTGAACTTTCTTTAAGGGCAGATGGGATTCTCATTTATTTTTGTGTTTTTTTTTCCAGAATTTGTTGAGTACTATGTACCTTAATAGTTGCTTAATAAATGTTTAATGTTATTGTTTGAATGAAATGCTGTAAAATGTTGCTACAGATTATCTCTTCTATCAAGGTTTTTGGAGATATATATATATTTCTGATGTGATTGAAATGAAAATCAATTTGGTGTCCACTGTTCTTCAGGTCCTTTCCATCTTTTGCCTTGATTATTGCAATACCTTCTAATCAGTCTTCCTACATCACTATTTCAGTCCACCCTATCCACTGCTGTCAAAATAATTTTCCTTAACTTAGAGTTGACCACAGGATTTTATTACTCAGGCAAGCCCCAGTGAATTTCATTTGCCTCTATTGTCAAATATAAATTGCTACGCTTAGTTCACAACCTGATCTGATTTATCTTTCCTGCCTTGCTAGAATGGACAATGATTTTCTTTCTCACACACCATGAGTTAGTCAAATTAGCCTGTTTTGTATATCTTGCACATAATTCTCCATCTTTTGTCTCCAAGTCATTCGGTTGTCTTGGTCCACATGTCTTTCCTTTTAGAGTCCATCACTTCCTTTATAACATGGCTCAAACACAATCCTCTGCAAAAAAAGCCTTTCCTGATCTTTCTTTTTTTTTTTTTTTTTGAGGTTTTATTTAATTTGAGTCTCACAATTTCCCCCCTAATCTTACTTCCCTTGTATTTAAAACTTAACCTATAGTGGAATTTATTAACTTTGTATTTATGCTGTATTACAAATGGATATTTCTTGTCCTCATTATGCTGTAAGCTATTTGCGGATAAAGATTATATCATTGTTTGTACTTAGATTTGGTATCAAAATACATTCTTGAATTAAATACTTGTTGATTGAGAAAGAATATTATTTCTGAGACAGAAAAAGAGAGGAAAGTCTGATGTCTGAATACACTGTAGATTTTTAGGAAACACTTTTCAGAAAGTAAAAAAAAATGGACATATAGAATCCCATGGTCTAAAATTCTTTAGAGAAAGACAGTCCTGGAGGACTGAAGATACAAAGAGAAAAAATGTTGATAAGGAAAAGGAGGAATTGTCTAAAAAGACCTGTGTGGTCATGCAGGGAACTCATTGACCAATTTACATTTTTAAAAAGCCATGTTCAATAGTTAGTTGTAAAGGATGATAATGGAAGGAGGAATAAATACAATAGTATGTCTTCCAAGAACAGTGTCAGCTGTACCTCAGAAACTGGGCTGATGAGCTAAAGATGATGTAGAAAGTAAAGGACTACTTCGTTATCTTAAGGAAAAGGGAAGAATAATAGAAAAAAATGACAGGTGCTCAGAATTGAAGGTATGATAATAATGGAAGTCAAGGAAAGTAGAACTTTTTATGGTTATTTTGATTTTTCTATTTTGTCAAGGAAAAATAATCTTTGGATTTGAAAACCTTGGACAAAAATGGACAAAGGGGTAAATGAGGTATAGTAAGGAAACACCTGACAGTTTTTGATAAACCCTGCTTATCAAACTGAGTTGACTATATCCCAGACTGACAGATACTCTTGCTGAGCCACTCTCAGTGATGTTTGAATGATTACAGGACATAAAAAAGTAGTTACAGAAATGGAAAGGAGGAAACGTTGGTCTTTTGATTTTTAGAAAAGGAAATTGAATGCTTATAAAGTATAGACCACAGTATAGACTCTTTCTAAAATTTTAGAGTATATTATTAATGAGGATAGTGAATATCTAGAAAAGGGATCATTAACAATGGATTGTACTGCATCAATCTCATTTCTTTTTTGAAGAATATTACTAGATTGGTGGATCAAGGGAATGCTATTCTCTTTCTTGGTTAGTTCAGTTTTAGGAAATAATTTGAGAAAGGCTCTCATGCTATATTTTAAGTAAAAATTGAGAGACTAGATAGCTAATTCCAACTAGGTGGAGTTGAAATTTGTTGAATTTTGTAGAAGAGCAAGTAATGGTATTAGATGAACTGGAAAAGGAGATCCCTGGAGATGTATCCATGGCACTGTGCTTTGTAAAATTTATAACATTTTAATCAGTAATTTTGACAAAAGTATTGATGACATGCTGGTCAAATTTGCAGATGAAACAAAGCTGAGTGATAACAAACATATAAAAATGTGAGAACATTAATTTTTTATTTTTTAAATTAAATTTTATTTTTTCCCAATCAGCTAAAATCTACCTTCTCCCATCTTCACCTTGTCCTCCCACCACTGAGAAAGAACAAAACTTTCAAAAACCTATATAGTTAAAGCAAAACAAATTCTCCTATTGGCCATGTTAAAAAATCTCATTGTCCTCTTGTGTCTTCACTTTTCTGTCAGAAAGATGAGTAACATGTTTTATTATGAGTACTTTAGAATCCTGTTTGTCCATCCACTGATCACTCTAAGTCTTTCATAATTGTTTATCTTTATTTTTCTTAGGATTTGTCTCTCCCTTGATCTTCCCTCCCTTTTGTTTTTCTTAGGATCTGTCTCTCCCTTGATCTGTCCTCCCTTTAGGTCCCCTGTCTCCCTTTGTCTTTCTCTCCTGCTTCCCTGTTTCATATTCTCTCTCTTTTGGTAAACTAGCTCTATTACATTCCCTAATCTTCTAGTCTAGTAACATTTTTTTGAAAAAGAATGAGGCTAATCCAGCTTGATTGGTTTGTTCATAATGATTACCACTCCTTTTTTCAGTTCAGTAATTAATCATGCACTCTAAATTTTGTAAGGAGTCAAAACCACTGACCTATAATGAGAGTGAAAGGATTTCTTTACTTAAACTCTGTATGTGGTTATATGTGTATTATTCCATCCTTTGACCATTTCAGATGAGTGTGCTTCAAATGTAAGTAAATTTCCCCATGAGTTCTTTTTATCATTAAAGGCCCATTTTTTTCTAATGTAAGTATTATTCTCATTTTTTTTCTGGATAAGTTCTTGGTTATAAGTTTATCATCCTTGCATTCTAGAATATCATATACTAAGTCCTGTGTTCCTTCATAAGGGTGACTGGTAAATCTCATGGAATTCTGGTTGTGATTTCTTTCATACTACTTGCATATTTTTTCCTTGACCTGAAACCTTTGGCATTTGGCTCTAATATTCTTATTTTTTATTTTGAGATTTCTTTTAGGAGGTGACTAATGAATTCTCTTTATACTGTGATTCTACATTATCTGAATAGGTTTGTTTTTGGTCATGACATTCAATAGTCTAATGATTCTTTTTTTAAATGATATTTTATTTTTCTCCAATTATATGTAAAATAAATTTTATCATTTGTGATTTTCTTTTTTTATGTCTTGAGTTCTAAATTCTATCCCTTCCTTTTTCCATCCCTCTCCTCACTTCTTTCTGAGATGGCAAGCATTCTGATACAGGTTATACATGTGCAGTAATGTAAAACATTTCCATATTAGTTATTTTATGCTAGAAGCCTCAGACAAAAAAAAAGAATAAAAGTGAAACAATATGCTTCATTCTGATTTCATACATTAGTTTTTTCTTTGGAGACTGATAGCATTTTTTTTATCAAGAGTTTTTGAGCTTGTCTTGGATCATTGTACTGTTGGAAATAGCCATGTTATTCATAGTTCTTCATCATACAATATTGCTACTACTTGTGTACAATGTTCTGATTCTGCTTGCTTCACATTGTATTAGTTCATGTAAATGGTTTCAAGTTTTTCTGAAAGTATCCTGCTTATAATTTCTTACAGCAAAATAGTATTCCATTCAATCATATACCATGCCTTTTTTTAGTTTTTTGTTTTTTTTTGCAAGGCAATGGGGTTAAATGGCTTGCCCAAGGCCACATAGCCAAGTAATTATTAAATGTCTGAGGCCGGATTTGAACTCAGGTACTCCTGACTCTAGGGCTGGTGCTCTATCCACTGCACCACCTAGCCACCCCCTACCATGCCTTTTTCAGCCATTCCCCAATTGATGGACATCCCCTCAAATTTTCAGTTCTTTGCCACTATAAAAAAGAATTGCTGTAGTTTTTTTTGTGTGTATGCAAATAGATTCTCCCTCCCCATTTTTTTTGTTTTTGTTTTTTAGGTTTTGCAAGACAGTGGGGTTATGTGGCTTGCTCAAGGCCACACAGCTAGGTAATTATTAAGCGTTTGAGGCCAGATTTGAATGAACTCAGGCACTCCTGACTCCAGGGCCAGTGCTCTATCCACTGTGCCACCTAGCTGCCTCCCCCATCTTTTAAAAAATCTCTTTGGAATTCAGACCTAGTAGTATTATTGCTGAATCAAAGGGTATGCAAATTTGGTCATAGCTCTTTGGTCATAGTTCCAAATTGCTCTTCAGAATGATTGGATCAGTTCACAACTTTACTAATAATCCTTATTGTACCAGTTTTCCTACATTTCCTGCAACATTTATAATTTTCCTTTTTTTTTGTCGTATTAGCAAATCTCTATCATGTGAGGTGGAACCTCAGAATTATTTTAATTTGTATTTCTTTAATCAGGAAATTATATGGTTATAGATAGTTTTGAATTCTTTATCTAAAACTTCCTCTAAGGGGAGGCTAGGTGGCTCAGTGGATAGAGCACTGGCCCTGGAGTCAGGAGTACCTGAGTTCAAATCTGGCCCCAGATGCTTAATAATTACCTAGCTGTGTGGCCTTGGGCAAGCCACTTAACCCCATTGCCTTGCAACCCCCCCCAAAAAAACCTTAAAGCTTCCTCTTCATACATTTTGACCATCTATCAATGGGAGAATTACTTGTATTCTCATAAATTTCATATGGTTCTCTGTATATTTGAGAAATGGGACCTTAATCAGAGATACTTGCTGTAAAATTTACTTTCCCCTAATTTCATGCTTTCTTTTAATTTTGGTTGCATTGGTTTTGTTTGTGTAGAATCCTTTTAATTTAACATAATCAAAATTATTCATTTTATATTTCATGAAGATCTCTATATCTTTAGTCTGAAATTCTTTCCCTCTTCTTAGATCTGACTGGTAAATGATTCCATGTTCTCTTGATTGCTTACGGTACTGCCCTTAAATGTTTAAATAACTTATTTTAACCTTATTTTAGTATATGATATGAGATGTTGGTCTATACCTAGTTTTGCCATATGCTTTCCAGTTTTCTAAGTAGTTTTTGTCAAATAATGAGTCTTTGTCCCCAAAACTCAGATCTTTGGGCTTTTCAAACACTATGGCCATATACCACAATGTATTTTCTATTCTGTTTGTCCACCATTCTTTTACTTATTCAGTACCAGAATTACTTGGTAATTATAGTTTTATAATATAATTTGAGATCTTCCATGGTATACATTGATCTAAGTTGAATGTGATCAGAGAGAAATCTTATCCTTAAGGAAGAAAAAATAAAGTATAAGAGATAGCAAAATTACATAAGATGTTTTTCTTTTCAAATTAAAAGTAAAAGTCTTTGGTCTTTGTTCAAACTCCACAAATTTTTCTCTGGATACAGATGGTATTCTCCATCACAGATACCCCATAATTGTGCCTGATTGTTGTACTGATAGAATGAGAAAGTCCATTAAGGTCACATCACCCCCACATGTTGCTGTTAGGGTATACAATATTCTTCTGGTTCTGCTCATCTCACTCAGCATCAGTTCCAGTTCATGCAAATCCTTCCAGGCTTCCCTGAATTCCATCCCTCCTGGCTTTCTCCTTTTTTTTTTTTGAAAATTTTTTCCTTCCAGATGAATTGTTATTATTTTTTCTAGTTCTAAAAATTTGTTTTCAGTAGTTTGGTATAGCACTGAATAAGTAGATTAATTTAGGCAATCATTTTATTATATTGATTTGTCCCATGAGGAATTATTATTTTTTCTAATTTATTAGATCTAACTTTATTTGGGTAAAAAGTGTTTTATGATTGTGTTCATATAGTTCCTGGGTTTATCTTGATGGGCATAGTCTAAAGAGTCTCAGATTTTTTTTTTCAACCTGTTTTCCAGATCAGTTGTTTTTCCTATGAGACAGCTTATATTTTCTTCTACATTTATTTTCTCATGTATTCATTAGCTTTTGTTGGTTGTTTTCTAATTTTCAAGATGTTTATTGCTTTTACAAGATTTATACATCTTGTGTCAAGCTGTAATTCTTTTTCCAGTTCCTTTTCTCTGAATCTCTTTTCCAATTTTCCCCTTGAGAGCTCTCATTTAATTTATTAGGAAAAAATCTTGGGTGGTTAGGTGGCGCAGTGGATAGAGCACCAGCCCATCAGGAGTACCTGAATTCAAATCCGGCCTCAGACACTTAATAATTACCTAGCTGTGTGGCCTTGGCCAAGCCACTTAACCCCATTTCCCTTGCAAAAACTTAAAAAAAAATTAAGTCCTTTTTAAAAAAAAACTCTTGCTTTATTTCTTTGAAGTTGAAGTTTTGCCCAAGCTATGTTTTTTTTTTCTTTGAGACTTTGCTTGTAGATGTTTGAAATGATTTTCTTTGGGTTTTGTTTTGAGCATCCATGCCATTTTTTTATGGTGAGAATATTATATTTCTTTTAGGGTGAAATTATTATATTTTTATTTACTTATTCTTCCAGTCAACGTCTTGACTTTAGCTTAATGTTTGGGGTCAGGCTCTTCATATTTCTGGAGGTAATGTTTGAGACATTCCTGCAGATGCTTCCTGGGGTATTAAGTTTTTCTTTTTCTAGATTCTGAAAGATAGTTCAGTCTAAGTATTTTCAAGCTATTGGTGCTTCCAGAATGGTCTGATCCAGGTCTAAGTTTATTTGCTGCTCCCTGGTCTTCAAGTTCCTGATGTGAGTTTGTATCCAAGTAACAGGTCTTTGGGCTCATCTTCTTCTTCTTTTTCTTTTTTTTTTTTTGGTATTGAAAGATTTTTGTTTTCAGTCACTTTCAGTCAGTTTGAAAACTCTGATGGATCAGAGTGACAGAACTGTATCCCATTAGGTCTGGAATTCCTACCCTTTTTATGCCATAGAAGAATGAAACTGGGATAGTTTGGAACTGGGACCCCACTTCTGATGCCCGAGTCATGCCATTACTATTTACTTCTAATTTTTGGGGGGCTAGGTAATGGGGTTCAGTGACTTGCCCAAGGTTACACAGCTAAGTAAGTATTGTGTCCCAGATCTTCTTTGAACTTAGGTCCTCCTGACTCTGGGTCAGTCCTCTATCCACTGTACTGTGTAGCGACCCCTGCTATTTATTTTTTGAACTTAATGTTTTTTTGGGTACACATTCACTGTACCACCTATGCTCTTCTTTGAATTATTTTCTTTTTAATAGAGCTGCATTTTGCTTCTTTTTTTAGATTTCTAGATTTTTTTATATTCTGTTATTTATATTCTGAGTGATTATTCTTTCTTTATTTCTCTGATAAGGTTTGTCACTGGATACAACTTTTTCTGTTTTGCTGTTTATTTCTGCTGGGTAGCTCATAAATTTTGCTTTTGTTATTCTTTGTTTTCTTGTGACTCCACAGGGCTCTTTCCTTCAATGCTAATTATTATTCACATTCCAAAAATGTTGAGAAAACTGAACAATAGCCTTTTATTAAGTAGGTTTTGGCCTACATCCCTTACACTGAATAATAAGATAACCTCAGATGGATACATAATGTATCTATAAAAGATCATGTAAACAAATTAGAGGAATAAGGAAGAAAGTTATTTTCACATTTGTAGGTAGGGGAAGTATTCATAATCAAACAGGAAAGGATCACAAAAGATAGAATTTATAATTTTGTTAATCTAAAATTTTAAAGGTTTTTACACAAACAAATAAAACCAACACATCTAATATCAGAAGGGAAACAATTACCTGGGGCAGGGAAATCTTGTACAAATTTTTTATAAGAAAAAACTTAGGAAATTGATTCAAATTTGTAAGAATATGAACCATTTCCCAGTTGAAAAATGATCAGATATAAATAGATACTTCTCAGGGGAAGAAACTGAAACTATAGTCATAAGAAAAATACTCCAAATCATTTATAACTAGAGAATGAAAGTTAAAGCAATTTTAAGTTTCTTCCTCACGCATATGACAATATACATGATATTTACTACCATGCTAAATATTGAGGATAAGAAATACAATCCTTGTCCTCAAGGAACTTACAAGTTATTTGGGAAGATAATATACAACATGAAACTGTTGAAGAGGAGGAACAGTAGAAACCAAATAGAGAAACTGGTGACACATGAGATTTTGATCCCTGTATAAAGGGAGGTTATGGAACAGATTTTTTTTTTTTTTTTTTGCTTTACCTTCCAGTCCTCCATTCAGAGGGGAAGAAGCAACTGAGGGTGCTGCATGAAAACAAGACACATTTATATGCTGTTGATGAAACTGAATTGTTCTAATTATACTGGAAAGAATCTATATTCAAAATGATATCAAATTCTGCATGTCATTTGATCAAAAGATACCATTACTAGGCCTTTACCTCAAAGAGATCAAAAAAAGAGGAAAAGTAATGAAAATATTCAAAAAAGCTTGTAGCTTTTTTATTTTGCAGTAAAAAAAAGAACTGGAAAATAAGGGAAGGGGTAATCAAATGGGAAATGGTTGAATTACAGTGTATCATATATGGAACTATTGTATTATAAAAAGTGAAGAAATGTTTTCAGAAATATCTGGGAAGATTTGTTTAGATTGATATGAAATGAGCCAAATCAAAGTAATTTATGTTATATCAACACATTTTAATATTTAAAAAATGAAAATTTGTGAAAGATTTAAGAACTTTGATCAATAGTAATCAACCAGAGAATTGATAATGAAGAAATCTCTACCCATTTTTTAGGATATAGGTGATGGATTAATGTACAGAATGAAACATACATTTTTCTATGTGGCCAGTATGATAATTTGTTTTGTTTGACCATACTTGCTATGAAGATTTTATTTTATTTTAAAGTGTATGTATGTGTCTGGGGGAAGCAGAAAGTTGGGAGAAAAATGACAATTAGAAATTAATTTTAAAAAGAGAAAACTTTTTTGACAATTTATGTCTATCTAATTTGTCCTTCGATAATGGTTTTTTAAAGGAAACTTTCTGAAAGTGCTTGAAATGAACTATTAAAAAGCTGTTTCTTGAGGTGGCTAGGTGGTGCAGTGTATAAAGCACTGGCCCTGGAGTCAGGAGTACCTGGGTTCAAATCCAGTCTCAGACGCTTAATAATTACTTAGCTGTGTGGCCTTGGGCAAGACACGTTAACCCCATTTGCCTTGCAAAAAACCTAAAAAACAAAGCAAAAAAACCAAAAAGCTGTTTCTTTTGTGAATCAAGAGCAAATTCAAAGAAAGATAGAGAATTTATTGTTTTTCCGTGATTCCCCATCTGTCTTGGAAGTTATAGGAAAAAATTTCCTTTTAAAATAATCAGGAAAAATTTTAATTTGTACTTTACACAGAATTAGATAACAAACATTTATTAAATAACTCAAAAGTACTGGGAATTCAAAGAAAAATGCACTAGTCATTTTCTGAAGGAACTTAAGTTCTTTCAGAAAATATTTACACATATGTAAGTATATATATATATAATAAAATCTGTACAAGGTAATTTTCGGGGAGAGCATACTAGCAGTTGAGTTTAGAAAGATGATGACAAAGTTGGTATTTGAACTGAGTTTTAAAGCAAATTGGATTGTCAGTGGTATAGGCAAGGAGAAAGTACAATTTAATTCATAGAATGTCAGTGCAAAAGTACAAAAACTGGAGATGTAGCATTATGTATTATGAACAGCAAAAAGACTGCAGGTTTTGGAAAGGGAATTAATAAGACTGGAAATCCATTTTGTAAAGGGCTTTATAAACCCAACAGTGGAGGTTTATATTTGATCCTAAAGACAATAGGGAGCCATTTGGAGTATGAGTAGGGAACTGACATGTTTAGACCTTGATCTTAGGAAAATCACTTTAGGTGATTGAAGGCCTGAGCTAGAGTAATGAGTAGAGGAGAAGTTATGGATGTAAAAGATGTTGTGGAGATGGAACCAACAATACTTAGCACTTAGATGGATATCTGAAAGGGTATTTTGACTTAATTGACCATTATTACTTGGTTATATATTTTTATTTTCTGTTTTGATGTTGGAGTAACTGCAGCTACATTGTCATTGGAAACATTTTCTGAAAAATTAAATTAAAATATTATTTTATTTTAATTTGAAAACTCATAATTGATTTTCATATGACTTAAGAGTTATAAAGTTTCTGTATTTTTACCTTTTTTGAAATCTCTTGTTTTCATTAAGGTTTTCTTTTATAGATGAAATTCCTTTGATGTTAATAAAACAATAGTAAATTCACAATAACAAGATGTAAGGCTTTGAAATTTTTATGTTATGTAGAATGTGCTGTAGTTGGCAAGGATTTTGGAGGATTGAGTTTTATTTTAAGCTGATGATTGTGGTGGATTTGTTTGTTGTGGCTGTTTTGTTTTGTTTTTTTCATTTGAAGCTGCTCATTTTACCTGCTGGATAAAGAAGATATCGTTTGAGAATTTGACCCTTTCAAAATAATGAGAAGGATACTTTCTCCATCTCCAAAATGCAGTTGATATGTTGATCTGTACTGGGTGATAACTTAGCTTTCCAGATTTTCAAGATTGAATGTGTTTCCTCCAGTGTCACTTGGAGAAACTTTTTTCTATTCAAGATAAGATAAAGTTAAAGAGATGGAAGGAGTGAGGTGTTACCTAAAACTCATGGACAGATGAGGAGATGTATTGGAGTTCAGAATGAAGCTAAGTCTTCTGAGTAACCTTATTCCAAATATTAAAGTGAGATTAGGCAGCCTGTAAAGTTTCGATTTCATCATGGAGATAATGTTGACATATATTTCACTGGTTCCTTGATTCAATGGAGCTATCATAAATAAATAAATATTTAAAAAATTGATGTGTTAAGAGCATTGTTGGAATTTATTCATAAGTTTAAATTCATTTTAAAAAATGTTGAATTATCATTTTGAATTTTAATCTTTTTTATCTGACTTTGTGACTCTTAGTCGCTTAACTCTTTGTGCCCTAAGTAACTCTAAGACTATCCTTAGAAAAGGTGCTAATCTTCAGTGGTAGAAAGATTTTCTTCACTTGGGAGTTCCCTACACTAAAGAAACCACAGGTTCAAAGTCTTCTTAAATTTGTATCCTAAATTCTCTTCCCTTCTTTTTTTTAGTTGTTTTTTTTTTTTTTTTTTTGCAAGGCAATGAGGTTAAGTGGCTTGCCCAAGGGCCACACAGCTAGGCAATTATTAAGTGTCTGAGGTCATATTTGAACTCAGGTACTCCTGACTCCAAGGCCAGTGCTCTATCCACTGCACCACCTAGCCACCCCTCCCCTTCTTCTTATAAAGGTTTTTCTTACCTTGGGCATTTAATCTCTCTCAACCTGAGATTTTTCGTCTGCAAAATAATAACTGTATCTGCCTCTCAGAGTTCTTTTGAATTTAAAGGGAGTTATATATGTGTGTAAATTACTTAGGAACCTTAGTATCTTTTATATTCAAACTGAACACATGTTGCCCTGTAACCCATAGAATCTAATTTTACTTTTTTCTTACCATTTGATGAAACTTTTTTCATATTTTATTTATTTCAAGATTTGATCAATATGTTTTGATTCTACCACATCTTCATTAAATTTAAAATGTTCATAAAACAATTTATTTATATCTTGTAGTCAAATTACCTTCTTAAGTCTATTTTTTGGCTCACATTTTTTTCTCCAATTTCAATTTCAGCTTTTTTCCTTATTTTTAAACCAAATCACTACTTTATTATTTTGTGCTTTTTTTCTTTTCATTTTATATTCTTATTACTTATGATACTGTTTTCTTCAATCCTTGTCATTTCTAACCTTCCTCCCAAATAACCCTCTTGGAATTTTCAAATTTATTTCCAATATATACCTTTTCTAAAATGTTTTTCTAGTCTTTACTTTTTAAAAAATACCAAATACTGACCTTGATGTTGACTAAAACTCTCTTGAAAGTTTTTTTTCCTTTTCTTTTAGACTTTTAGTCTACTGTAAAATAGAAGTAGAATTTCTAAGTAGAGTTTCCAGAGTTCTCCAAAAAAGGGATGTATTGTACTTTGAGGTCTTGTTTTGACCCCAAAATATCAACTTAAAAATTTTACATTACCTTAAAGATGTTTTGCTAATGGCTTTTAGAATTTATCAATGATTTAAGTAGAGAATAATAAATGGTGATTCATAGGTTAGTGATTTGTGATAGACATGATGACTTTTTTGAAAACTGATCAAGGGATAGAATCTAATTTATTTTGTTCATTGGTTATAACATCTCCTTGTTACTATATTTTATTGTAGTTAATTCTAAGATCCTATGAACTACTTAATCTACATTGCAGTTTTGAATGACAAGACTGAAGATAGTTTAGCTAATTTAGCTGCCTAAAAGGGCAATGCTATATTGGTTTCAGGGTTGTGTTTATTGAACTACTAGTTCCACAGTTGGGAAATCCTTGTTAAATGCGCCTTTCATATTATATCTCCTCACTCCCCCCCCTTTTCCTCAGATATTTTACAAGGGACTTTACAGTACCGTTTTATTGTGGTATTTGTTCCTGCATTTATTATTATGATTTTTAACTATTCCATTTCTAACATCATAATACTGATAAATACTATAAACAAAGATTTTAACTTGTAGGTAGCCAGATTTTTTTTGTAAGGTAGAGATATATGTGCAAATTAGATAAGACACTTCTTGAGTCAAGGATTTTAATACTCTTCATTATATTATCATGTCAACTTGGTTAACTACGAAATGCACATTACAAGAAAAATATTGATGTCAGTGCTTTTGCTATATATGACAAATAAAAAGGCCTTAACTTGTGTTTACAGAAATGCTTTTATTTATTAGTCATTATTTTTAATGGTATAATGGATAAATTCTGCATTTTCCCCAATCTATTTTTATTTTGAATAATACTTTATTGATATATTTTGTTTTTATGTCATTTTTATTTTGCACCATATCTTCCCTCATCTTCAATAGGGCTAGCTCTTTTAAAAAAAGATAAAAAAAGGAAAGAGAATAGAAACAGTTCAACAAAATTAATAGTATACTGCAGTCTGACCAACCTTGAATGCAGAGTTCCACCCACTTTATCTCTTTTATTTTATATATATATATATATATATATATATATATATGTATGTATAGAGAGAGAGAGAGAGAGAGAGAGAGAGAGAGAGAGAGAGAGAGAGAGAGAGAGAGAGGGTCCTTGCTCTCTCTCTCTCCTTTCTCCTTTCACTTTTGCTCCCCTGGAATATTGCTTCCAGTGTTAGCCTGATTAGAACATTGTTGTTGTTTGTCCTTCATTTGCTTTTAAAATTTATATTTGAATTTTACAATTTTTTCCCCAATCTCTTCCCCATCCCAAGCCAGTCTGATAGTTTTTTTTTAGGTTTTTGCAAGGCAAATGGGGTTAAATGGCTTGCCCAAGACCACAAGGCTAGATAATTATTAAGTGTCTGAGGCCAGATTTGAACTCAGGTACTCCTCACTTCAGGGCTGGTGTTCTATCTACTGTGCCACCTAGCCGCCCTGAGTCTGATAGTTTTTACATTGTCCCCATGCTATACATTGATCTAAACTGAATGTGTTAAGAGAGAAATCATATCCTTAAGGGAAAAAAAATTACAAGAGATAGCAAAATTATATAAGAAGATAACTTTTTTTTAAATTAAAGATAATAGTCTTTGGTCTTTATTCAAACTCCACAATTCTTTCTCTGGATACAGATGGTATTCTCCATCACAGATATCCCCAAATTGTCTCTGACTGTTGCACTGATGGATTGAGTAAGCCGATTAAAGTTGATCATCACCCCCATATTGCTGTTAGGGTGTACAATATTGTTCTGATTCTGCTCATCTTATTCAGCATCAGTTCATGCATATCCTTCTAGGCTTTTCTGAATTCCCATCCCAATTGGTTTTCTATAATGTACATATATGACAATTTCCTCAACCATTCCCCAAATGATGGACATTCACTCAATTTCCAACTCTTTGCCACCACAAACAGAGCTGCTATGAATATTTTTGTACAAGTGATGTTTTTACCCTTTTTCATGATCTCTTCAGGTTATATACCCAGTAGTGGTATTGCTGGATCAAAGGGTATACACATTTTTATTGCCCTTGGGTGTAATTCCAAATTGTTCTCCAGAAAGGTTGGATGAATACACAGCTTTACCAACAATGTATTAGTGTCCCAGATCTCCCACATCCCTTCCAACATTGATCATTGTCCTTTCTGGTCATATTGGCCAGTCTGAGAGGTGTGAGGTGGTACCCCCAGAGATGCTTTAATTTGCATTTCTCTAATAATAAGTAATTATTTAGAGCAATTTTTCATATTACTATGGATCACTTTGATTTCTTCACCTGAAATTGCCTCTGCATATTCTTTGACCATTTGCCAATTGGGGAATACCTTTTTTTTTTTTTTATAAATTTTACTCAGTTCTTTATATATTTTAGAAATGAGTCCTTTGTCAAAAATACTAGTTGTAAAAATTGTTTCCCAATTTACTACATTTCTTTTGATCTTGGTTACAGTGGTTTTGTCTGTGCAAAAGCTTTTTAATTTAATGTAATCAAAATTATCTAGTTTGTATGTAATGATGTTCTCCATCATTTCCTTCATCATAAACTGCTTCCCTTACTATAGATCTGATAGGTAAACTATTCCTTGATCTACTAGTTTGCTTATAATATTGTCTTTTATGTCTAAATCCTTTATCCATTTTGATCTTGGATTTAGACATAAAAGACAATATTGTCCTTCATTCTTTTTTTTTTTTTAGGTTTTTGCAAGGCAAATGGGGTTAAGTGGCTTGCCCAAGGCCACACAGTTAGGTAATTTCTAAGTGTCTGAGACGGGATTTGAACCCAGGTACTCCTGACTCCGGGCCAGTGCTTTATCCACTATGCCACCTAGCTGCCCCCTTGTCCTTCATTCTTAAAGAAGACTGTTACCTTAGGGAGGTAATGCCATGACCTGCAAGTGAGTTGGATCTAAGTGAGGAGGTGCTGTGCAAAGCCACCAGTTTCACATTCTTCTCTGGAGCCATCTAGGTCCATTGATCAGAAGTAGATCGGCAGTACTGGGGATAACCCTGTATCACTTGACTTCTTAAAGCTAGGTCTTTCTCAGATTACTTACTGAAGTAATGCCCAATCAGCCATTAAGGTTAGGTAAGAGAGAGATAAGGCAGAGAGAGCAAGATCACTTCCAGAAAAAGAATGGGAAAAATTGTTGGGAGGATCTGACCCTCAGGTATCTCAGTGATTAAGGCAGGTAGATCAGAGGGAGAAGAGATGGGATTGGAGTTGACAAACGACCCATTTGCCTTACTGTCCATCTGTATGTACTCCATCCTTGCAATTCCTCAAGGGCATTAGAGGGCACTACTGGTTCAGAACAGTTTGGTTGCTGCCTGAAGGATTGTAGAGCATCTTGGGAACATTTTCTTATACCAGATATTTGTAACTCAGAACATATGGATATAATACTTTGTTATTAAGAAAAAAATATTTTCACGGCTTCATGTTTTTAATTAACTACAGTGAGAATTATGTGCCTACTCTAAGACATTTTTGTAAGTGGATACAAAGCGTATAATTGATAGGAAAAATCTTTGTATTCTGCAAAATTTTCTCTGCTAATTGTACTTCAGAACAAAGATGAGGAAAGTACAAATTGTTGGATTCTTTTTTAAATTTTTCTTAGTGATAAAAAGCATCAGTAATATAATTTGAGTATTTATTTTTAAAGTAGGAAAACAATGCATAAGATTCAAAAAACCAAATATATAGTATACATCAAAATATCTACATGCAATTTTACCTCTTTCAGGATTAGGCAAAAGTTCGTTTCTTCCTGAGCAGGGAGTTTATCCCCAAGTTAAGAAGAAGATGGTAACTAAATACTTCACTGCTCAGGTATTGAACTGATAGATATGTTGGCTGAGTGCATATCTAGGATCTTTATAAATCATGGAGAGAGATAGATATTCCAGGATTGAAAAAGGGCAGATGTCTCATTTTTCAAAAAAAAGAGTAGGAATAGAGCAAAATTTAAGAATGGTAAGGATGGTAAATAAACATTTTTTCAAGTAAGTGATAGTTACAAAAAACTGACATCAAGGACCCATCTTGTTAGATTATTTTTTTTTTCATTTTAGGAAAAGGTTACTAAACTAGTATCTCAGGAAAAATCTGTTGGTATAATTTCTCTAGATTTTGTAAAATTTTTGCTGAAGTCTCAGAAAGGTACCCAGGGCCAAATTACTAATAAGTATCTGAGTCCAGAATAAACTCAGGTTTTTTCCAATTTTAGGCCTGTCACTCTATCTTCTATGGAGTAGCTGCCTATTGAAGTGAATTTGAATAGTTAAATGGCTAATTCTGAAGAGGGGTCATTAATGGTTTTTAGAAGGAAATATCTGGTATAGTGCCTTGGTGAATCTGTGCTTGGCTTTTTCCTTTTTTTCTTCCTCATTTCCTTTTCCTTTTTTCTTTTTTTTTAAATTTATTTAAGGATGGGGTTAAGTGACTTGCCCAAGGTCACACAACTAGGCAATTATTAAGTGTCTGAGGCTGGATTTGAACTCAGGTACTCCTGACTCCAGGGCCAGTGCTCTATCCACTGTGCCACTTAGTTTCCCTTTCACTTTATTTCCAGTGAATTGGCTTGAGGTTGATCATGTTCACTGATAACCTAAAATTGGAAAGTCACTAAATGATATAATAAGATAGCAAAATTATTTTCAGACTGGAACATTGGGTTCCAATTAGATGAAATTTAATAGTAATATTTATATAAGCTTACTGGCTGTGATGTGGGCAAATCACTTAACTTTCTTTGCCTAAGTTTCCTCATCTGTAAAATGAACTGGAGAAAGAAATGGCAAACCATTCTAGTATTTCTACCAAGAAAATCTCGAATAGGGTCACAGAGTCAAACATCTGAAATGAAACAACAATTTCTCTAAAAAATTTGATTAATTTAATTAATCAACTTCAAGTGAAATATATGATGAGAATGGCTAGATAGTAATAAAATTTGGGAGTTTTAGTAGACTGATAGCTCAAGAACCTAGTTATGTGAATAAGGTAGCCAAGAAAGTGAATGAAATCTTAGGTTGCAGGAAGATAATGTCTGAGACTAGGAAATTAATAATTTTTTTCTGTGCAACCAGTTCTGGTACCACAGCTGACCACATCTGGGGTATTGAGTTCATTTCAGGATAACATATTTAGGTAAGACTGGAGAATGTTGGAGGAGGGCAATTAGGATGGTTAAGGGCCTTAATCTTATCTCATATTTATACTTGTTAAAGGTCTTGGTTATAATTGATTTGGCAAAGAGAAGACTGAGAGTGAAGTGGATTTATACATTATGACTGACTGTCCAAATAATTGAAAGTCTTTTCCATTAAGGATTAGATTTGTCCTGTGTGTGGGTTCAGAAGGCAGAACTAAGAATAGTGGAAAGAAGAGGCAAATTTAGACTTTATATATAAAGACAAATGAAATGGGCTGCCTTGGAAGATAATGAGCTTCCCCTCACTACAGAGACTTAATCAAATGTTGGGTGTTGAATATGTAGAAGAAGATATCCTTGTTTAGGTTTGTTTCAAGTTAAAATTCTTAGTATTTCCAAGCAAAGACAAAATCCCTCAGTTTAATGAATAATTGTGGGTCATCAGACAGAATAGAAGTCATTAAAATATCAGTTATCCTGGTGAATATTTTTTCTAAACAGTTCAGTCTCTTCTAGGGTGGATTTAGATAATTAGCTTAATTAGATTGAGGTAGCTCTGCCTTGTTTAATTACTACCTTTATTCACTTTTATCTAGGAACTCAGATTTCTATCTTACATGTTTACTCAATTTTTCACTGAAAGTATTTAGCAAAGTCTGGTAAATAATGGCAAAAAAAATATATGTTCAAGGCATTGATAATTCATAACTTAATTGATAATATTTTTCATTTAAATGGGAACAAGGTCTTCAGATGAATGCAACCCACAGAGGGAAGATGTGGTACCTTAGAATGTTTTCATAAGATTCAATATATGTGAAAAGCTATCTCAGAGTCCATATGGGAGTAGAAATAAACTTCCAAACTACAAAGATCCTAAGGGGATAGTAGCCTTTTGTAGCAAGTAAATTCAATTCATTTGTATGCCTTGGGGAAAAGAAGGATAGTACCTGATTGTAATATTCTAAGACGCAAAGCCATATTCTTATATTCTTTTTTAGTGGGGCAATGGGGTTTAGTGACTTGCTCAAGGTCACACAGCTAGTATTAAATCTGAGACTAAATTTGAACTCAGGTCCTCCTGATTCCAGGGCTCTGTTCACTGCCTTATCTGTCCCCAAACCAGATCCTTATTTTTTTTGTACTTAAAGATTTTATTTATTTTGAGTTTTTTCAATTTTCCCCTCTAATCTTACTTCCCTCCCCCCCCAACAGAAGGCAATTTGCCAGTCTTTACATTGTTTCCATGGTATATATTGATTCAAATTGAATGTGATAAGAGAGAAATCATTTCCTTAAGGAAGAAACATAAAGTATAAGAGATAACAAGATCAGACAATAAGATATGTTTTTTTTCTAAATTAAATGGAATAGTCCTTGAACTTTGTTCAAACTCCATTGGTCTTTATCTGGATACAGATGATATTCTCCATTGCAGACAGCCCCAAATTTTCCCTGATTGTTGCACTGATGGAATGAGCAAGTCCATCAAGGTTGATCATCACCCTCATATTGCTGTTAGGGTGTACAGTGTCTTTCTGGTTCTGCTCATCTCACTCACCATCAGTTCATGCAAATCCTTCCAGGCTTCCCTGAATTCCCATCCCTCCTGGTTTCTAATAGAACAAGAGTGTTCCATGACATAAATATACCACAGTTTGTTAAGCCATTCCCCAATTGAAGGGAATTTACTTGATTTCCAATTCTTTACCACCACAAACAGGGTTGCTATGAATATTTTTGTACAAGTGATCAAACCAGATCCTTATATACTTAATAACATGCTACTCAACTTTTTACAGAGAGATAAATGGCTCAGAGTGCAGATTTAGATATATTTTTTGGACACAATCATTATAGAAATCTGTTTTCTTTGGCTCAGCATATTTGTATCAAAAATTTCTCCCTTTTGGGGAGTTGAGAATAGTGGAAGGTGGAGGGTTGGATTGATTTCATTAATTAAAAAATTAAATATAAAAAGAGGAGAAGGATTGCTAGGTAGTGCAGTGTATAGAGTACTGGCCTTGGAGTCAGGAGGACCTGAGTTCAAATGCTCCCTCAGACACTTAATAATTACCTAGCTGTGTGACCTTGGGCAAGTCATTTAACCCAATTGCCTTGCAAAAAATAAATATATAAATAAAAAGGAGAAAAATATTGTAGAAATTAAAAGTTTGTTGACCCTACCAAAGATTATTACCTCCTTTCTCCTCCTGTAAGGTTCACTTCTATTAATATGACCTATTATACATAAACTTTTATTTAGATAACACTGTAATGTATACAACATGTTTTAACATTGTAAAAAATGATTAACATAAAATGAATTGATAAAAGAGTCAATCCATTTATTTTCTTCTTTTTGTCAGATACTGCATGTGGTTCTCAGCTTACTAAGATAGAAGAGAGACAGTCCTTGCCCCCCAAGTAGTTTGCATTCTATTGAGGGGACAACACATACATTCAGTGGTAAGTAAAAAATTGATATAAGATGATTTTGAGTGAGACATTACTAGCAACTGGCTATTCAGGAAAAGTCTCATGTATACTTGAACTGAGGTTTGAAGGAAATTAAGGGGTTCTCAGAGTTTGAAGTGGTTTAAAACTTAGTATAATAGGTAAAAAGAACAGAAGAAGTTTTCCATGGAAAGTATACTGGAATTGGGATCAAAAGACCTAATTCACTCTCACTTTGCTGCTTACTACTTATTTGGGAGGGGTGTTAAGGTATTTGAAGTTAAGTGACTTGTCCAAGATCACACATCTAATAAGTGTCAAGTAGCTGAAGGAGGGCTTGAATTCACAACCTCCTGACCCCAGAACTGACTTTTAGTTGCTCCTACCTTTAGTTTCCTTATTTGTTAAATGAGTTTAATATTTTTTACTACTTAGCACTTTTCTTACAATCTGATGAGGTAAGTAGTAGTGCTATTAGTTTTGTCTGAGATATACAATAGAATATATCTTTTATCCATAGTTGTGATTTGTATCTTTACTAATTTTTCCTATGACATGATCTTTAATATTAAAATCATATTCATTTTGAATTTATTGTGGGATATAATGTAAAATATCAGTTGATCTACATCAAATTTCTACAACTGATTTCCAGTTTTCTCAGTAGTTCTTATCAAATAAGGAATTATTTCCTAAATAATTTATGTTTTCTATGTAATTGAATACAGGGTCTCTGAGTTCCATTTTTTTTCTGATTCATCTCTGTCTAATCTATTCTATTTATCTCTGTTTTGTAACCAATATCAAATGGTTTTGATGACTGCTGTTTTGTAATATAAAGGTCTGAAAGTGTTAATCTTTCAATTTTTGCCTTTTTTTTGGTTTTTCCTTTAATAGTATAGATTTTTGTTTCTTTGTGAATTTTGCTACAATTTTGTCAAGTTTTTTCAAGTTTCCCCTTTGTTTTATATAGCCTTAAAATTATAAATTATTTTGATAGTATTGTCCTTTGTATTGTAGCTCTGCCCAGCTATGAACAATTAATGTTCCTTCATCTATTGAAGTTGTTTGTTATTTCTTTGAGAAACACATTGTCACTGAATAGTCTCAGTATTTAGTATACTTTGGTAGATTGATTCCCAGATATTTAATGTATTTTCTAGTTATTTTGCTTTTTCTGTTACTTGCTACTTGCATTTTATTATTACTATATACTGAAATGCTGTAGATTTTTGAAGGTTTTGTCGCCTTCATCTTTGCTGAAGCTATTATCTTAATTGCTGACTAGCTAGAATTTCTTAAGGATACTCACATTAGCAGCAAATAGGGATAGCTTTATATTCTTTTAAAAATTTTTTTTGAACTTTACATTTTCCTCCAATCTCACTTCTCTTCCCATCCCCCACAGAAGGCAGTCTAATAGTCTTTGCATTGTTTCCATGCTATAGATTGATCAATATTGAATGTTTTGAGAGAGAAATCATATCCTTAAGGAAAAAATAAAATATAACAGATAGCAAAATTACATAAGATAACTTTTTTAAAAAAATTAAAGGTGATAGTCTTTGGTCTTTGTTTAAACTCCACAATTCTTTATTTGAATACAGATTGTATTCTCCATTGCAGATACCCTAAAATTGTCCCTGATTGTTGAACTGATGAAATGAGCAAGTCTATGATCATCACCCCCATGTTGCTGTTATGTTGTATAGTGTTCTTCTGGTTCTGCTCATCTCCCTCAGCATCAGTTCATGCAAATCCTAGGCTTCTCTGAATTCCCATCCCTCCTGGTTTCTAATAGAACAATAGTGTTCCATGAAGTACTAGTTTTATTATTCTTTAAACTCTAAATTTCTTTCTCTTGTCTTATCATTTCTAGAACCATGTCAGTGATGAGAAAATTGGGAGTTCTTACTTTTCCCCTATATTTATAGGGAAAATTCTAGTATGCCCCATAATATATATTTACTTTTTATTTGAAGTAGATATTTTTTTTATGATATAGAAAGATCCATGTATATCTGTTCTTTTTAGAGTTTTTTTTTTTAGCACAGGTTAGTGGTGTGGATTTTCAATGTAGTTTTCTGCATCTATTGAGATAATCATATATTTTTATTGTAAATATAATTGATTATACTGATTATATTCCTAATGTTGAAACACACTTGATATAAATTCAACTTATGAATGATTTCTTTCTTGGATTATTTTGTATTCTGTTTTACAGGATTTAATTTTTACTTAATATTTTATAATTAATATTCGTTCATGACATTAGTATATCATTTTTCTTTGCTTTATCCTGCCCTGTTTTTAGTATTAATACAATATTTGTCTCAAAAAAGGAATCTTGTAGAGTGCTTTCTTTTTCAAATTTCTCAGTAGTCTGATGATTTGTTGTTTAATAGTTTGATAGAATTTGCTTACAAATCCACCAGGATCAGGAGTTTTTCCCTTTTGGTAGTTCCTTTATTGCTTGGTCTATTTCCTTTTCTGAGATTGTATCTTTTGTTTGTTTATTTATCAATCATTTTGAATTTTTTCTAATTTGAAGATACTGTCTTGTCTTTTGTGTTCTCATTTTTGTGTTGAGTACATAGTTTCTGATAATTATTTTCTTTTTTGACTTTGTTGTGATTTTTTTGTTTGTTATTTTTGTTTAATTTCTGATTTTTTAAAAATCAAATTAGTTTTATATTTCTTCTGTTTGTATTCTTTATATTTCTTTTTTCCCTGAATTATACTTTTTTTTTTGTTCCTCTTCTTTGTTTAAGACAATGTTTTGTCTTTCTAGTTATTTTTGCTTAAAAAATGTGCATTCCCATAAGTTTTCCTCCCTTGCTGTAGAACCCTTTCCTTCCTGGTTGTTACCCTTTCCCTAATGAGGGTGTTTTACTTATTTCATTGATTTTTATTTCTTTCTTTTCCATAAATATTTTCTCCCCACCCCCTTCAGATAGTTAAGATCTCACTTCCTTTTTAAGTATGAATTATTTACGTCTTTCTTTAATCTCTTCAGAGCTATAGATCTAGCAGTGTTATCACTAGGTCAAAAGATAATCACAATTTAATAATTTTTGGGGCATAGTAAGGAGCTTTCATTCTTTTTTTTTTTTTGAAAGGCAATGTGTACCCAAGACCACATAGCTAGGTAATTATTAAGTGTCTAAGTCTGGATTTGAACTTAAGTCCTCCTGACTCCAGAGTGGTGCTCTATTCACTGTACCACCTAGCTGCCCTAGGAGCTTTCATTGTAATGGGAAAAAAAAACCATACATTTATTTAGGTGCAGATAAGAAACATGCAAAACAAATACAGGTGATCTTTGTTGGGAAGGCACTGGCAGCTGGGGAGGATTTTTTTTTAGGTTTTTCAAGGCAAATGGGATTAAAGTGACTTGCCCAAGGCCACACAGCTAGGTAATTATTATTATTAAGTGTCTGAGGTCAGATTTGAACCCAGGTACTCCTGACTCCAAGGCTGGTGCTCTATCCACTGGGCCACCTAGCCACCCTGCTGTGGAGGATTCTTAAAGTAAATCAGGGATTGCAAGAGGCAAAGGGCAATGGGGAGAAAAAAGTGTAGGGAATAGAACAAAGAAATGAAAAAAGGAATTAGAGTCCTGTATGAGCAACAAGTAGGCTAGTACAGTTAGACCATGGAGTATGTGGAAGGAAGTAAGGTGTAAGAAGATTAGGAAGGAAACACCTGATTATGGAGATCTTTGCTTACTCTCTCTCTCTCTCTCTCTCTCTCTCTCTCTCTAATTTTAATCATCCAAAATTTCCTTTCTCCCCCCTCCCCATGTGAGAACACAATAAAAACAAATCTAATCAATTTTAATTCCATATTGGTCATGTTCAAAAAATATTTGTCTCAGTCTTCATTCTGTATCTTTCACCTGGATAACATGGTTCCTCATTAGTCCTCTGGAATTTTTTTTTTTTGCAAGGCAATGGGGTTAAGTGGCTTGCCCAAGGCCACACAGCTAGGTAATTATTAAGTGTCTGAGGCTGCATTGGAACTCAGGTACTCCTGACTCCAGGGCCAGTGCTCTATTCACTGTGCCACCTAGCCGCCCCAGTCCTCTGGAATCTTGCTTGGTCATTTTATACTAATATGAGATAAGCACAATAGTATTCAGGTTTATATTCCATAACTTATTTATTCATCCCACAATTTCATGAACATCTCTTCAGATTCCCATCTTTTGCGACTTCAAGAAAATTTTTCTTAGAATTACTTCCATCCTTAATCTGTTCTTCATCTAATTTCTCCTTCCCTCTATCTCCCCTTTCCTTCCTTTTCACTGTTGAGTGAAATGAATTTATGTATCCTACTGTATGTTTGTGTCTTTTTCACCTATTCATATGAGTGAGGTTAAGATGTCAGTTGCTCCTCTTTACCTACCCCTCCTCTTGGTATAGAATGATTATGGAGCTAATTTTCCCTAACTTTTCTTTCATTCTTCTTCAATTTCCCTCCATCCTCCTAGTTTATTACTCTTCCCCTCTCTAACCATTCTTTTCTCAAGATCATCAAAACATAACAGAGCCTTTCTCAGGTCTTATCTAATTGAACTCCTTCTTTGAACCCTGATGAAAATAGAGTTCAGAAGGGACATATGTATAATCTCTATCTGAATGTAAACAGTTTATCTTTGTTTATAACGTTATCATTGTTTACCTATGTTTATCTTTTTGCGTTAATATTCATTTTTGTGGTTTGAAATAAAAAACTATTACTTTACACATCAGGTCTTTTCATCAGAAATGCTTGTGAGTCCTCTATTTTATAAAAGGCTCACTTTTTTCCCCATGTAGAGTTATACTTAGTTTTTCTGGTAATTTGTTTTTGGCTCTAAGTTAAAGGTAGTGAGGGGGTAGCCAGGTGGAGCAGTGGATAGGGTGCTGGGCCTGGAGTCAGGATGACCTAAAGTTGAAATTTGACTTCATGCTCCTATGTCACCCTGGGCAAGTCACTCCATCCTTTTCCCCCTTAGTTTCCTCATCCCTAAAATGAGCTGGAGAAGGAAATAACAAACCATTCCTGTATCTTTGCCAATAAAACCCCAAATGGAATCTCTAAGGGTTGGACATGACTAATTGAAATAACAACTTGGCCTCTTCTTGTCCTGGTGCCCAACCCTCTCTGTTGGCACTAGAATGTTCTGTACATGGGATGCTCCTCCCTGACCCAGGCTCTGGGATTCACAGTATTTGTAGACCTTCTAATCTGTTTTCCTTTGTTAAGCTGGACTGGACAGATGATTTAACTTTTTTCTGAATTTCTCTATCAGTATTTAACCTTGTGCATTTTCTAGATATATTTGGAAAAGTTTGTGGAGTGGAGTTTGTTTTATTGCATCCTACTAATCAGTCATCTTGGCTTGGCCTCTTCTGTGGAGAGCTTTAAATATCAAACAAGAGTTTATATTTTGTTCTTTAAGTAATATGTAAACTATTACTTAGAATATAAGAACGTTTGAGAAGGGGTTGGATCTGCACTATAAGAAAATGAATTTGTTGGTGGGGAATGGGTTGGAATGGAGAAATTTGAAGCTGGGAAAACAAATAGGAGGCTTTTGCAATGGTCATTGCAAGAGGTAATGAGGGTATTGACTAAGATAATGACTGAACATAAAGAGTCAAAATAGAAAAAACAAGATTTACAATTTCTGGGAAAATAGTGAGTTGAAGATAAAGCAAGGATATGGGCTTGTGTGACTGATATGTGACATGATAATTCCTATAAGTTACAGGGAAATTTAAAATAAGAAAGAATATTGGGGGGGGGAGAAGATAGTGAGTTTTGTTTTGGACATGCTGGGTTTGAGATAACTGTGGGACAGAGTATTCGTTTCATAGTCTTAGATTTTATAATTCTAAGTTCATCTTGGAACTTTTAATATATTGCTCATTTATCTCCTTTTGTCAAGTATATTATTATAAATCATTTTATAAGCAAGAAAGAATGTCTGGAAAAATTCACGTATTTCAAGTAAGATGTGTCTTCTCTTGCCATACTTCTTCCCTTTTTTTAACCTTAGCACCTCGTCCTTTTCCCAAAGGGAAATAAAAAGTTTTTAGGAAAATTTAAACTATAAAGATAACTTGAACAGTAATATTTCCAGATTCTTGGCACATATTAATCTTTGGATTAATTTAGGAGAAATAAAAATTTCTTGAGAAGTCTTGAAATGGCAAATTATTCTTTATTTTCTACATTCTTTTATTTGTTTTAAAATTATAATGAATGACTACAATAATAAATAATAAATAATTTTTCTATGATAGGGTTATATTGAAAGTTTTATCTTCCTGTAAAGAAAAGGGATATCTAATATGCATGGATAATGAATGTTATTAACAGAATAGTTTGGAAATTACTTAAAACCCATTTGGCAGCAAAGCTGACTGATTTCCTTTATTTTTCTTAAAATACTTCCTACACTGTTCATAATCTTGGTCATTATTATGGATATCTAAAAATGTCTTTAGATAAGAAATACTAAGTTTGGTAGTTGTTATAAAGAACTGTAGACTGTTAAAAATATTTAAACATTGGATAATGCCATTGAATATTATTAGATATTAGATAATATTCAAATAATACAATATTCAGATCTCCTAGAAAGATTAAGAGTACTTTATAGAATCATATTTTGAAATGGCCATCATAAGGATTTATTTTGTTTCCAAATGGCCTATCACTCATAGGATTTGCATGAAGCATATTGTGAATATAAATTTATTAATTATCTTATTTGCAAGATAAGCGGATAAGACCAGGTCAAATTGTTCAAGCTTTGGAGTCTGGTTTATCTAGCTCTTCTAAGTCCTGCAAAAGATGAAGCACTTAGCTGAGTCAAGAAGACTTCAAATCTTGTCTCAAATCTTTATGATTCTGGGTAATCACAGTTATGTTAGACTCCTAATCATCACTCCACTTCTTCATATGAATTCTGCCAGAGTTTTTGATACTGTACTGTATTTTAATTTTTAAATCTTTTTATTTTTTTGCCTTCTTTTGAATTTTATGCTGTAAAATTACTAGGAATTTCTTAAAATAACTAAATTATTAACAATGTTGAACTGAATATTTTAAAAATATTAAAACATTTTGAAATATGACCAAGAAGTCAATATAAAAGTAACATTCATTAATGAAATTCATTTTATAATCCAGTATTTGAGAGTCAGAGCCATTAGGTGGTACAGTGCACTGCTAGAGTCAGAAAAACTCATTTTTTGGAGTTCAAATATGGTTTCAGTGACTGATCTTAGGCACATCAGTTAACACTTGTCTCAGTCCCTCCTCTGTAAAGTGATCTGGAGAAGAAATGGGAAAACACTTTAGTATCTTTGCCAAGAAAACTTCAATTGGGATCATAGATAGTTATGACTGAAAAATGACTGAATTTGAGGGTGACTTTTATTATGACATCTACATTAAATTTTTGTTTTAAAATAATTTAATATTCATACATGTAGACAAAGGGCTAAAAATTCTTATGAAATAAATCTAAAGTTTTGGAAATCAATAGTTATTTGACAGTAAACTATATTTTTAATAGGGAGCCAGGTCTTTTTTATGTGCCTCAGTGTTACCTACTCATAGGATATGCTTAACCAAATGTTTCTGAAATCGAATTGAAAAACAATGGAAGTTCATTTAGTCTTAAATAAGCAAAGAAACAAACTAACCTATATCTAGATGAAATCTTGGAACTATGTAGATTTTAGATAAACTCTAATCTCCCCATTTTACTGATGAGGAAACTGAAGCCCACAGAGATTAATTATTGTCCCGAAGACAAAACAGGTGGTAAGGAGCAGAGTGTGAGTTTGAACTCAAGCCCTATGATTCCAGGTTCAAAACTCCAAAGTGTTATTTCCCTTTCACCTTTATCTTTTGAATACTTAGGAATTAAGAACAGGAGCTGTTCAAAATAAAATGAAAAAGGAACAAGCTTAAAATGAGGAAGAATGGATTCTCAATTTGTGAAAAGTTCTTGGCAGCTGAAACATCACCATTCTGGGATGGCAGTTATTTTGAGTTTAGACCAAGTTGAAGCTGAGTTGAATCTTAATTCTTGAATAATGCCTATGTAATTAAGTTAAAAGGAATGAGAATTTATTATTTATAAGCATTTACTTTATTTTAAAATATGTAACACAGGCTCAATGCTCATTTCTGAAAAGGAAAATATTTTACAATTCACTGGACTAAATAAACATAGTAACTATAAACCATATGCTGAATTTTTATAGGCTCAATGGAATTAAAAGGAAGAGCTTAATAGGAAATCATTCACAGCCATGTTGGCAATTAAGCTTACTTTAAAGGCAAGATGCCAAAAAAGACAGTAGGGTAGACTGAATTAATTTTGATTTATAAATAAGCTTTAAAAATATTATGCTTTCATTTAACTCTGTTTTGGGAAGCTGAAACTGTTTAACCTCATAACTAACAATCTTTTGAAATGTTGTCATGCTTTAGTAGTCAGAGAAGTAGCAACACATTTTGTAAATAATGTCACCAATTTTAGGGTAGCTAGCTACTCTGTAAATAATTCTACTTGTGACATAATAAACCTTTTAAAAAATTAAGATTTTTTTGTTTCAAAAAATAGAGCACTATTATATTAATCACTTACAAACAAACTGTTTGGCAAAAAGTCCTTGGCAAAATGACCAGTAAAAGTCAAGTTTTAAGACAATTATTTACTTTGAAATTTTCTGTTCAGTTATATTTACTTTTGTATTATTGTGTAAAATAAGAAGTAATACATAGTTGTTTTTTTTTTAGGTTTTTGCAAGGCAATGGGGTTAAGTGGTTTGCCCAAGCCACATAACTAGGTAATTAAGTGTCTGAGGCCAGATTTGAACTTAGGTACTCCTGACTCCAGGGCCGGTGCCTCTATTCCCTGTGCCACCTAGACGCTCCTAATGTGCAGTTCTTAATGCTTTTGTCTAGATATGTCCTTTCCATAGTCAGTTTTTTTTGCTATAAAGGGATGTATATACAATCCATGAAAGAATAATTATAATAAAACATATTTAGTAATTCATTTAGTAAATTGGGCTAGTCCAATTCTAAAAATAATTTAAAAAATTTTCACATTTCAGCCTCTATTCAGAATCTTACCAACTTACCAACTTACTATGTTACTTTAGTGTATTTAAGTCTCATGAAAGAGACTCTTCAAGTAATTGATGTTGTATAATAAAGAAAAGAGAGGTAGTTACAGGATTGAAATGTATTTCTTGGAGGGTAGTAGGAAACCCAGGGGAAATTTGAGCATATATGTGGGTAGAGAAAGGAAAAAGCTACTGAGAAGGAAGTTATTGAAGGTACTAGAATAAGGGGTTAATTAAAGGTCTTGTGTCTTTGAGAAGGGACTGAGCATTAACCTTATCAAGGATAAGAGTGGAAGAAAGAAGAAGGAAGGGTAAAGATAGACTTTGAAATGCAGAAGAGGGAAATTTTAAGGGAGTGGACATAGAATGAACTTGATTTTCTCTGGAAAGTAGTATATGTAATCTGTTTATAGTGAGGAGAATTAAGTTAGGAATAATTGCTGTGAGCCTGTGGTAAGGATTTAACAGGAGTTGATTAGAAATATTACCAAGTTGCACTGAGGATTTGACTGAGATATTTAACATGAATTATGAATTTGTAGTGATCCCAGTCATAGTTTTTTGATTTTTTTTCAGGAAAAATTGTTTGGGAGCAGAGCAAGCAAATTATGGGACAGTGGTACTCTAATGAGTTATAAAGATAAGAGAACTCGAAATTTTAAGAAATGGTTAATTAGGAAAATGTATATTTCAAATGTCAGAAATATTATGTAATAATTAATTTGTTCTGAATTCCAATTAATAGTCTTCTGACAAGATTGATTCTTCTCCACTGATATATAGCTTAGAACCTATTAAACTTTTTCTTTTCCCCCTTTCTCCTATTCTACCTTGACCTTTCCACTTTATGTAAATATATAATTTTTTCCTAATCTCTCTTGAACTCTTTAATTTTGGGGGTTCTTATTCCCTCCTTAGTATTATTTGTCCCTTGTCTTTGAATTAATGATGTTGAATTTTTTGTTAGAAAACCTTCAAACTTTGGGACGACTAGGTGGTGCAGTAGATAGAACACCAGCTCTGTAGTCAGTAGGACGTTAGTTCAAATGCAACCAACTAGGTGACCCTAGTGTGACCTAGGTGACCCTGGGTAAATTTTCACAAAAAAAAAAACCCCAAACAAAAACAGACCTTCAAAATTTGACTGTAGTAATAGTGTTATACCTAATCAAGTAAATAAATCATAAAGTAAGTCTGATTTTGAAAGTTTTGACAGATTTGTGCTATGCTTGTAATCCTATTATGCATCATTTTACTTTATATAGTTTAAAAATTTTTTTATTTATTCAGGGCAATGGGGTTAAAGTGACTTGCCCAAGGTCATTCAGCTAGGCAATTAAGTCTGAAATTGGATTTGAACTCAGGTCCTCCTGACTCCAGGGCTAGTGCTGTACCCACTGCGCCACCTAGCTGTACCTATGTCACATTTTTTATATTACAAGTACATTACAATAATTAGCTAAGAATGCTCCTCTTATAACAGTAGGATTAGCTAGATATTAAGTGATTCAGTATTTCTGAGAAAGGAGGTTTTTCAGGATACAACTGACAGAAACTTATCTTTCTGTCTTACTGACTTTCTTCTGTAAGTTACCAGTTGAGATAAGCAAAATATTAAATTCTTTGTGAATTTATGAGCTTTTTTCTTTTAAAAATGTTTTGATTTAAAATTTGACCTTCAGGAAGTAAAAGACAATATAAAAAGAAATTGTATATGAGAGGATATAATAAAATTATTATCTCAACTATGAAATGGAGCATAGTCTTGAACTACCTGTCTTATAGTTATTGTGAAGAATGGACTTTGTGAATTTTCAAGTATCATATATGTATACAAACATATATGAAGAGTTATTAATAAAAACTCTTTTTATTAGTTTTGGACTATTTAGTGAAAATTAAAGGCTTGGTTGTTTCACTGATTTTACTTTGGATCATAGAATCATAGATCTAGTATAGAAGAAACCAAAGATGTCAGATAGTTCAACCTCTTTACTTTATAGAGTAGGAAACTGAGGTTAGATGATTGTCCAGGAAGTTAGATGACTTGCCAAAGGTCATATATATATATATATATATATATATATATATATATATATATATATATAGATATATATATATGTATGTATGTATATATATATATCATTAGAGGTGAGATTTGAATCAAAATCCTGTGTGTGTATATAAAACTAAAGACATTCACTTAATTTTAATTAAATCAGAGGAAGACCTACTTTATTGCTTAATTCCTTAAAAAATAAATTCGCATTAAGAAAGCACTAGACATTGGCAATAACACATGAAGCAATAATTGATTATGTCAAAGATTTTGATGTATGAATATAAAATTTTAAAAAGACCTCCTTGATTATAAGATTTATAGCAGACTAAAAGCATTTACATTTTTTCCTCCCCTCAGATATATTTTTAGGAGAGCTTGTTATCAGGAAGAGCCAAATTCAGATTTGGCCTCTTAAAAATTCTCTTTTTGAGGTTGTTCACTTATTTCAGTTGTGTCTAACTCTTCATAATCCATTTGGGGTTTTCTTGCAAAAGATATTGGAGTAGTTTTGCATTTTCTTCTCCAGCTCATTTTACAGATGAGGAAACTGAGGATAAGTAATTTGCCCAGGGTCAAACAGCTAGTATCTTGAGACTGGATTTGAACTCAAGTCTTCTTAATTTCAGGCCCAACAACAACCCAGCACTCTGTCTTTTGTACCACCTATCTGCCCTGAAAATTCTCTAGGTACCTGTATTGAATACTAAGTGAGATATGGGTTGTAGTTTGTTTTGATGAAGGTAGGTTCTACACAGGGAATTTTATACA
Source organism: Macrotis lagotis (assembly GCF_037893015.1). Taxonomy (NCBI): domain Eukaryota; kingdom Metazoa; phylum Chordata; class Mammalia; order Peramelemorphia; family Peramelidae; genus Macrotis; species Macrotis lagotis. The sequence goes on from NC_133662.1 coordinate 63,582,059, forward strand.
CTGTGATGAAATCACTCTTTTGCATAGTCACCTACACTTTGTGCAATGTGGAGTCACCTGAGAATTGTTGCTAAGTTTTAGTTCAGTTGGTTAGCTAATTTTACCCTCTGTGGGACAGCTAACTTTTCTTTAGATTATATCCCTATCCCAATCAGTATTTTTGGTAATACATATTCATGACCACAAGCAGGACTGGACTAGGGCTAGTGAGCATGTTTTAATGGGATACTACTGTAAATCCATAAGAATCATAATTTCAAAACATTCCATTTTAATAATTGTCTTTGTAAAATCTTATGGAGAAAGATGGTACAAGAATATGGCCTTTGTGACCTTAAAACATAGAGGTATGCTGGTAGTTAAAATCTATTTAGAGAAAACTTGAGGGAAGACCTAAGGCAAGTTCTACCCAGGGCAATTAAAGATAAGCTTTGAAAGATGGGAAAATTTTGCTAAGTTCTTTAGAACAAGCTTTTTTCATGATCCATGGCAGTGTAGTCACCACACAAATATTATAGTTTTGGATGTCCTCATAAAGGATATAGAAATGGCATGACAGAGAGGAATGGTGGGAAAAGTATTTAGACTAGATCTACATAGAAGAAATCCATTCTGGGTTGTGACTCAATTGTGAAGATGTTATGGGATTGATTTTTTTTTCATTTTTGCAAGGCAATGGGAGTGTTAAGTGACTTGCCCAAAGTTACACAGCTAAGTACTTATCTGCATTTGGATTTGAACTCAGGTCCTCTTGACTCCAGGCTCTGTTCTCTATTCACTGTATCATCTAGCTGCCCCACTATGGGACTGATTCCTAAGGAACCTGAAATGCTTACCAAAAGTATATCTTATTACTGGCAAGAAAGAAGTCACCAAGATAAAATTAATACTTGTATTAAAATTAAAAGACTTATATGCTTGCTTCCCTAGCTCTATAAACTTTGATAATAATCAACAGAGTAATTGAGGACATCCTTCATGAAAGTATTACTAGGTAGATTGCATCTATAGTATCATACACCTGACTAAAAGATGTAGAGAATACAGTTATCATATTATTTTATTATTTCTTGATCATATGTAATCATTTGATTTGGTAAAGCAAAATGCCTCTTTAGAAGTACTTCTTCATAGAGAGTGACTCTCCAGTCATGTGTGTAAGGAACTATAATTAAGGAGAGAAACTTGTTCATTCACCCTGTGATCCGGGTATTTTCCATCAGTATGGAAAAAATACAGACTAGAGCCTGAGTTGGAAAGGGATTCCCTATAGATAATGGCTGATGCATTGCAAGACAAACTAAATGGACGAAGAATGTCTTTTGTAGAAAACAGCTGAAAGAGTGGAAATAGAAGGAAGTAGTACATCTGTGTGCTCTCCCCTTCATCTAACTACTTTATACAGATATGGAAAATATCTCAGATCAATTCTTGATTGGGAAAACCAAGAAAAGAATCAACATTATCATTCTTCTAGTCCTACCATCACAGAGAGATGGGTAGTGGGGTCTGTGGACAGTGGGAAGGAATATTGTTAGTAGCAATAATGGAACACCTTGAAGCCCAGAGACTGAAAGAAGGTAGCTGTATATCAGGAAAAGAAGAGGTTTTAGATTTGTCAAGTGGGAACATGTGTCAATTGGAAGCTCAGACATTTACTAGCTAGTACTGGGTCGTAGATCCTTTTGGACTTAGTGGGGGAACCTATGTCTGGGGCCTCCTAGAACCGTGAATAGATAGAGTTGCTCGGTCTAGAGTCAGGAAGACGTGAGTGCAAATATGATTTCAGCTATTAGGTGGCCTTGGGCAAATTCACGCAAGGTTTCTATGCTGCCTGAGTTTCCTCAAGGATAGAATGAACTGTGTTTCTGTGAGCCTAGAAGCTCATTCTGAAGCCTGCCACATTATAACTGGACCAGGAAGCCCAGACTGAAGGGAACCCTGCTCTGAACCTCCAGAGCTTTCCTGCTGATTGAAGGTGGCTGAATCATTCAGTTGTCTACCAAAGATCCAAGCAGGGGCAAACCCATAGTTGCATTGCTCATGCTCTACATTGAATCAGAGCATTTTGGAATCTAGGTCAGAAGTTCAGACTTTACATTGAACCAGAGCATTTTGGAAGCACTGAAAGCTTGCATGTCCCTAGCCTTAGCTAACAGTATTCTGAGAAAGCAACAAGAGAACCTAAATAAGACCAAATATGTCCAGAAATATGAATAACTTGGTTCTCACACAAAGTTTGAAGTCAGTCAGTCAATAAGCATTTATTACTACTTTTTCCTAGGGTACCAGCCATGGAGTCAGGAAGGTCTAAGTTCAAATCTGGCCTCAGACATTTATTGACTAGGTGACTGTGGGTCACCATACCCTGTTTGGTTCAGTTTCTTCTTCTGTAAATGAACTGGAGAAGAAAATGGCAAACCACTTTAGTATTTTTACCAAGAAAACACAGTGGATCACAAAGAGTTGGACACATCTCAAAACACAAGACAACATCAAATATACTAAGTACTGTGCTAAATGTTGAGTATACAAAAAGAGGCAAAAGACATTCCCTACCCTAGAGGAGGTTGCAGTCCAATGGAGGAGACAACAAGCAAATAAATACAGGAAATTCTGCTATAATTAAATAGATGTGACATGTGTTCCTAACCAAAAAGCACTGAACTTTGCAAAACACATCAGTAAAACCACATAGCTTAAGGCTGGGTGTACAATGTTCAATTTAATTTGTGACATAATAAAAAAAAAGAAAAACCTAATAAAATGCCACATAGTTTTATGCATGTTAAATGATTAAGAAATATATAAATACTACAATAAATAGTAGCCATCTTTGTAGTCTTATAGTGCTGCTTAACCTGAGCCCTAGTGATGCAATAGCAAATTGGGAAGGGTACAGCAGAGGAGGAGGAAGAGGATGGAAGTAATGCTGACCAGGTCATCTCATTTCACAGCTCTTACTCTACCAGAAGATAAATAATAGCTATGATTGGAGTTAGGATGATGGGCTTTTGAAGCTGGGCTCAAACACTTTATTTTTTTTAGTCTTTTGAAATTATTTTTATTAAAGATATTATTTAAATTTTACAATCCCCCCCCAATCTTGCTTCCCTCCCCTCACCCCCCCCCCAAGGAAAGCAATCTGTCAGTCTTTATTTTGTTTCCATGTTGTACTTTGATCCAAATTGGCTGTGATGAGAGAGAAATCATATCCTTACAGAAGAGACTAGAAGTCTAAGAGGTAACAAGATCAGACAATAAGATATCTGTTTATTTCTAAATTAAAGGGAATAGTCCTTGCACTTTGTTGAAACTCCACAGCTCCTTATCTGGATACAGATGGCACTCTCCTTTGCAGACAGCCAAAAATTGTTCCCAATTGTTGCACTGATGGAATGGGACTCAAACAGTTTACACTTACCAGCTGTGTGATCTTGGGCATGTCACTGAACCCTGATTGCCTCACATCCATGTTTCAGTCATCCTGATTCCTATCTTGCTGCTTGACCCAGATGGCTCTGGAGAGAAAGTGAGACTGGTGGTTTAGGATAGCTCCCCCTCACTCAAATCCAATTCGTGTGTGTGTGTGTGTGTGTGTGTGTGTGTGTGTGTGTGTGTGTGTGTGTGTGTCATGGCATCACCTCCCTAATGTCATGGGTCTTCTTTGAGAATGAAGGACAATCATCAATCATCATCAATAAATATGATACTTTACCATGAAAAATATCTAAAATTTTGCTTGAAAAGTAAGCATTAGAAAAGATGTAGCTTTTGAGGTATTATGAAGTGGTGCAGTTTTTTTTTATTTTCAGTTTCTTGGGGACGACATTTAGTGGAAGCCAACTCAAAATTCAAGTTATGATCAAAATATTCCTGAATATTTCATTTGAGTTGAAACATATTCCCATTTTTGAAATGTGTGTATAACAGAACTGTCTATAACTCTACATAGCTAAACATTTGTATAGCGTTTACTGTGCATCAGGCTCTAGGTTTTAAGCTAAAGCACTTTTTAAAATCAAATTATGATCTCATTTTGATTCTCACAGTAACCATGGCAGGTGGTTGTTGCTCTGATCTACATTATAGTTCAGAAAACAGAGGCAGATAGAGGTTAATGACTTGCCTGAGGTTATACAATTAGTAAGTGCCTCAAGTTGTTTTTTAAATTATCTTGGTTATTCCAATCCCAGTATTTTATCTACCCCTCCACTTAGCTGTCCCTTCAAACATACAGTTTGTACTGTACTAATAAGCTATATACTAAGTAGGAAATAATTAACAGAAGCAAGGTTCTAAAATTGAGAGGCTTCCTTTTGAAGTTGGTATTTTAATTGAGACTTGAAAGGAGCTAGGGACTAGGCAGAGATGACCAGGAGGTAGAACCATCCAGGCATAGAGAACAAATAGAGTAAATGCCTGGGATCTGAGAGTTGGAATGTTCTGTTCATGGAACAGCAAGGTAGCCAACATCACTGTATCATAAATGTATTTGGCAAGGAGTAAGGTATAAGAAGATTGGAAAGGAAGGGTGGGTTGCAGGTCAAACAAGATTTTGCATTTGGTCCTGGAAGGTGATAGGAAGTAGAGGAGACATGATCAGATCTGCACTGTGGGAAAGTTACTTTGACAGCTGAATGGAGATTTGATTGGCATGGGGATAGACTTGTGGGCAGCAGACTCACCAACAACAGTCCGAGTGTGATGTCATAAGGGCTTCCAATGCTAGGGAAGTAGATGTATCAAAGAAGAGAAGGGAACATATTTGAAAGATGTTGCAATAGATTGGATATGGAAAGGTGAGAGATAATGAGGAGTTGAAGATGGTGCCCAGGTTGTGAATCTGGAGGATAGTGGTATAGAGAATGTTGAGTTTAAGGTGATGACTAGGCATCCAATTCTAAAGGTTTGAAAGGGAGGTGGAGATGTGATACTGGAGGTCAGAGGACATTAGGGTAGGATAGATTGATTTGGGAGTCAGCAGTGTAAAAATGATAATTAAATCTTAAATCACCAAGTGAAGTAGTCTAGAATGAGAAAAGATATTGCCTGATCTGGATAAGAATCTAGCAGAAAAGATTGAGCAGAGAAGGAACATTGTGTTGGGCAGGAGGAGAATGAGACAAGAGTGCTGTTCCTAAAATGTAGAGAAAAGAGAGTATCAAGAAGAGGGTGATTCACAGTATCAGAGATTGTAGATAGATTGAGAATGAAAATTGAGAAGAGATAATTAGATTTGGCAATTAATGGATCACTGGTAATTTTGGAGAAAATAGTTGCAGTGAAATGATGAGATAAGAAGTTTCCTGGGTGGGGATTAAGAAGAATGAGAGGAGAGGAAGAATTATATAAGTTTTCATAGATGTAGACACTTGAGGAGTTTAGTCACAAAGAGTGATAGTGGGGTTGGAAAGATCAAGAGGTTTTTGAGGATGAGGGAAACATGGACATATTTGTAGGTAGTAGGGAAGGAACCAACCAATTGACAGGGAAAGATTGAAAATCAATTTTTGGGGATGACAGGGCACTGTGTTGGAAGAAATGTGATAGAATGAGATTATTTGTGCAGGGACAGAGAGTCAGGAGGACCTGAGTTCAAAGCCAGCCTCAGAACTTAATTATTACCTAGCTGTGTGACCTTAGGCAAGTCACTTAACTGCATCGCTTTGCAAAAATAAAAATTAAAAAAAAGAGTAGGACTACTTTTTAAATGTAAGACAGCACTCAAGGAAATACCACAAGGCATCCAAATGGTATGAGATGAGGAAAAAGGGAGATGAGCCTCATCGAGAATGACCTCAATTTTTTTTTCTGTAAAATATGAGGCAAAGTTATCAACTGAGAGGTTTGGGTGAGAGTTCCATGGGAGGTTTGAGGAGAAATAAAAAGGTTTAGAAGAGCCATTGTGGACATTGTGATAGTGAGTTGATAGGATATAAAGTTGGAAGAAGAACAAATATTAAAGAATCCTACTATAAAGAGCTATTGTGGTGTAGAATGCTCAATTCAAACCCAGAATAAAAGAATTACTCCATGATATCTATAAACAAAGCCCCATAGAAAAGCATACTTGGGCACAAATTCATCTAGAGTTTTTGAAAGAGATGAAGTAAGATTTTTTTAAAGAACTAAACACGATTTTATAAATGAAATGAGTGCTAGAAAAATAATTGGAAAAGAAATTAAAGCACTAGGAAAAATATAAGGATGAATTATTTGAAAGAAATTGTAAAGAGAATTAGCATGATACAAGAAGTGTGAAATCTTATCCAAAGAAGAGATGCCTTGAAAATTAGAAGGGATCAAATAGAAATTAATGACTCTATTAGGCAATAATAGGTATTAAAATAAAGCCCAAAGATTGAAAGTAGAATGTATAAGTCATTAATATGAAAAGCAACAGACCTGGAAAACAGATCAAGAAAAACTGATTTAAGAATAACTGATTTATGGGGCGGCTAGGTGGCGCAGTGAATAGAGCACTGGCCTTGGAGTCAGGAGTACCTGGGTTCAAATCCGACCTCAGACAATAATTACCTAGCCATGTGGCCTTGGGCAAGCCACTTAAACCCATTGCCTTGAAAAAAAAAAAGAATAACCTTAACATCATATTTCAAGAAAACCTAAAAGAAAATTGCCAAGATCTCAGATAACAGAGGCCAAAGTGAAAACAGAAACCAATAATGACCTGAAACTTTCAAACAAAAACTTATAGGGACATTATAACCAAAATTTAGAGCTTCTAAGTAAAAGAAAAAAATAATGCAAACAACCAGAAAGAAAGAAAGAATTCAAGTTCCTTGGTAGCTGTAATTAGGATCATACAAGATTTAACAACTTTCCCATAGGCTAGAAGCCAATTATAGCTATGTAGCTCAAAATCCCAAGAACAAATGAGACATCATCACACACATTTTAAGTAGGGAGAAACAGAATAAAAAGAGTTCACTTTATATATCTATATCTATATCGATATAGATATCGATATTGATATTGATATAGATATAAATAAAAAATAAGTTAAACTAGTTCATGAACAGAAAGAGACATCACCAGATGCATAACTTGTGGGCTACACTGATAGCTTCATTATCCCAAAAGGGAGAGAAGTCTCCAGCTTGTTGGGGGCCCTTTGTTATCAGATTATCAGTTTTATATGGATGAGTTTTATATTTAAGGAGCCGGCAAGGAAGATTGTGATCTCCATTGTTAAAGAAAATGCCTATGTCACTGAAATCATATATATGAACTTTTGGGGGACAGTGTATTGGAAAGGAGTGAATGTAGAGACAGGTTAACTGTTTGGGAGGTCTGAGGTCAGAAAGAAAAATTAGTAGTCGGAATTTTTGGAAATTTTTCCATCCTCTGGTTTAGACTGAGCTGACTTCTCTTTTATTCATTCATTCATTCATTCATTCATTCATTCATTAAATTTGAGACAATGAGGTTTAAGTGACTTGCCCAAGGTCACACAGCTAGACCAGGCAACTATTAAGTGTTGTTATCAGATTTGAACTCAGGTCCTCCTGACTCCTGGGCTGGTGCACTAGCTAACACCACGTAGCTGTCCCTTGACCTCTGTTTCTTGTTAGAAGGAAATGATAATTTTTTTTTGCCATTTTTTGAGAGTATAGTTTTGTATTGAAGAGCATTAAAAAATACTAAGGATTAAAATACTTAACTCTTTTCTTGAAGCGTGTGAAATTTAATAAACATTTTAAAAATTTTCTTTTATTTGAATTATAAAGATTTTATTTATTTTGAGTTTTACAATATTTCCCGTATTCTTACTCCCCCCCCCACAGAAGGCAATTTACCAGTCTTTACATTGTTTCCATGGTATACATTGATCCAAATTGAATGTAATGAGAGAGAAATCATATCCTTAAGGAAGAAACATAAAGTATAAGAGATAGCAAGGTCAGACAATAAGATATCAGTTTTTTCCCCCCTAAATTAAAGGTAGTAGTCCTTGGTCTTTGCTCAAACTCCACAGTTTTTTCTCTGGAAACAGATGGTATTCTCCATTGCAGATAGCCTCAAATTGTCCCTGATTGTTAAATAAACTTTTTTAAGGAGCTGAATTTCACGCTGAATTGTGAAACTGAGGATTATTTTGAATAATGATTGCTTGTATAGTTATTTAAGAATAACCTAATTTTTAGCTTTAAGATATACAGCATATTTTTTTTTATTTTTATTTTTTAGATTTTTCAAGGCAATGGGGTTAAGTGGCTTGCCCAAGGCCACATGGCTAGGTAATTATTAAGTGTCTGAGGTCGGATTTGAACCCAGGTACTCCTGACTCCAAGGCCGGTGCTCTATTCACTGAGCCACCTAGCCACCCTGTATAAAGCATACTTTAAGTAAAATTTTGAGACTTCCTACAAGGACATAAAAATATTGACATTCACCTTCTATGGAATGTAGGTTTTTCCCCCAAATATTATAATTTTGAATCTAGTTAGTTATCTATATCTAGTCTTCTATATACCTTAATGGAAATAATTCCTATTATAAATCCCAGTGTACTGATTGTAATTTATATTATTGTGTTGCATAATTCAAATGCAGTTGAAAATTTATAAATGGTTCTCACAATTCTAATCTTATGACAACAGTATTAATTCATGTCATAATCCTTGTTTTGAAATCATTTTTGAGGCAAGTTATTTTGGTTGTCTTAAATATTAGTTTTACAAACTTTCATAAAGCAAATGATTTAATTTTTTATTCATATCTTTTTATCATTATTTTTTAGTTTTAATAATCTTTTAGTTGGAGTGAACATTTATAGTTAGCTAGAGGTTTCTGTTTTTAAGAGTAAAGGATTGACTTATTTAAAAGTTTTACTATTTTATTGGACTTTTTTAGGTTACTTCTAGTATCAATTTCCAAGGAAAAATATTGGTATCTTTGGTTATCCAAAAACTTTTCATCAATTGCCTAAATTAATTGGACTTCTCTTTATTTTCCTACCTGAAAAATCAAAGCATCCTAGATCTAGGCTTCCCTTTATTTTATTTTATTTTTTTGTGGGGCAGTGGGCTTAAGTGACTTGTCTAAAGTCAAACAGCAATTAAGCATCTAAATCTGGATTTGAACTCAGCTCCTCCTGACTCCAAGGTCAGTGCTCTAGCCACTGCACCATCTAACTGTTCCTTCTCTTTATTCTGATATCAGCTTTCAAACTATTTGTGGATTAAATTGAATTTGCATTTTTAGATACTTTGATCTTGGGGTGTGAATTTTTGGGCTTTTCCCTCTTCTTTTTTTCTTTTCTACTTGACTGATTTTTGGAGAGCCTATAACCAGAATTGTTTTCAGGAAAAATGATAGGTAAATGTTTGTTTTTAGAAGTTTTCATCTTTCCCATTAGTGTGCTTTTTATTCCTTCTTAGTTTTTGATCTCCTTTCAATTGCCTAAACTATATCTTCTTGGTCTTAGAAGCATTAACTGATAGCTAATCATATATTAAATAATAATTAGTCTCTTATCTGGAAAAGACTACTTGATATGCTTCCTACTCCTCCACTTTTGGAGATTTTCATTTAAAAATGATTCTTAAAGATTATTAGATAGATAGTGAGATTAATATTTTGGGTTTCCGGGGGCTTCTTATCTCTTATAATGTTAAAAACAGTTCTGGGCACTGTGCCTAGAGTTGTATGCAAAATGCTAACCTCTCCTCTCAACTATCCATTTGCTTGGTTGCTAGGAGCCCGAGGCCTGGGGGAGTCTTCTTTCAAATGTCCCTACAGAGCTACTAAATGAGGAAGAAATTTCTCTGGATGGGTGGTGGTGTTTACAAGGGAAGATTTGTCATGTTTCTTCTGAAAAGCAGCTAAGGTCTTTTATAGATTGTAGTGTAGCAAACAAACAAACATATTTAGAAGTCTTCCAACCTATTTTGCTAGATCCTGAAGATCCTGATAACTAGCGAGTAAGTACATCCTAGAAATACAATGATGAAATTAAACACAAAATATTGTTCTTTTTTTCCAATTCTAGCTTTGTTTTAAAGATTTGTGGATTCTCGGTTTCCTTAATTGACCCTTTATAATGGATCACTTTTTCTTTTGCATCTGATCAGTGCATATGCTTAGCATTTTTGCATCCAACAGGTGCTTATATTTTGAATTATATTAATTAGTTTCTGTTTTTTAGTCTTTTTTGCATATTTTTAAGCCTTTACTATATTTATGACAACTATTTTATAATCTCCAGGAATGTAGCAACTTGTGGCTTCTGATTTTTGGGATCCCTTAAAAGGTATCTGTTTTCTGTGATTATTCTTAGCTGTCTGCATGATTTTCTACTGGTTAATAGTATCTTGTTTAAAAGTTCGTTTTTACAGATGGTTCTAATGCATCAAACTTCATGATTTAGTAATAATTTCTCATCATACATATGACAGAAAAAAGCTAGATAATACATAATCTTTTGTTGTTTATCTTTTATTTATTAGCATTCTAAACCTATAGAATTTTGTTAAATGAAAATGAATTTTTCTTACCTTTAAATGACAACAAGAAAGCATTCATATATATACTTATGCATAAATGTACATATTTATATGTACACACACACACACACACACACACACACACACACACACATATCCTGGGGTTTTCAGATTAATTTGAAAATTCCTAGGCTTTGGAAGGACTTTGACCAAGAAAGGAAAAACAAATTTTCCATGATTAATTAGTGCTTTGTTAGGAAAAAAAAGTTTCTCTAAAAAGAAAACACAGTGTGATCATATGAAGATCATTGCTGATACTTTTATTGAACATAAGAATTATTTATGCAGTATGAATATGAGATGTATTGTATTTTAGAGAAATAATTTAGGAATATCTGAACTAAATTTTTTCCAAGTTAATTATGTCTAAAGCGTAAAAATAGGTTTCGAGAAAGATTTTTGAATAGACAAAATAAAGGACATTCAATAATAACACAATAACATTTCTCTGATAAACCTTCTTGATAGTAATGTTCATAGAAGCAGTTTTTATCTTCATTGAAGTTCTTGATAACCCTGGACATAAGTAATCTTTATTACACTCTGAGTGTAATTTGTTCTATGTGTGGAATTTGAACTATGAGATTTTTGAAATAATAGTTAGATGAGAATTATGGCTATTTTCTTTGTTTTTTCTTTCTATGTAATTTTTCTTTACAGTAAGTATAAAATATGATGTTTGAAAATCTGAACTTTAATGTTGTTTTATTATCTTTTGTTATTTTTACATACATTGGAATGTGTCACACACTTATCTTGCAACCCAGTGTTACCAAATATCGTAGTTTATATTAATTTGATTTGGAGAATTCAAGCTATTTGTATAACTTGTCTGTTATTTTAGCCTCAGTGACTAATTTTCATGTAAATAAGCTTCAATTGTTTTCATGATGGTCTTTTTTCCCATACTTATCAGTAATATTAAAATATAGTTGTAACTTCCTTTTCTGCCATTCTTTTATTTATAACAAAAATGTATCAAAAGCATTTCCTGGTCCTCTTTAATAATAATGCTTCCACATAGTTGTTTGTATGTTGCCTTAGAATGTTGCTCAGATTAGAATGTGAGCTCTGGGACTATTTGCCTTTCTTTGAATTCTCACCAATTATAACAAATGCATATAAGAACTCTCTATATACTTATTTATTGACAGTTGTTAAGGTCCACCCATTAGCCATTGAATCTCAATTAGTGTACAATATATGAATTCAAGTTTATTGACATACTAAATGATGTGATTCTTAGCACTTCTTATCTCTTTTCCTGACACCATGCCAATTCACTACAGGACTGAGGAACATTTAACATTTTTTTTGCTTTGTTTCATGAATTACTAAAGACAAAAAAAAAGCCTTCTCATGCAGCATACCTACTGGTGGTATGTCTCTCTATAATTAGGTTGGTCCTCAGGGAAAAAGACTTAGTCTTTTACTGGGGCTATACTTGAAGCTTTCCCAGCATGGAAGAACTTGCTGGAACTTATAATTGCATAGCCTTCAGGGTTTCAGAGTCATCATCAGACATAAGAGTAAGTCTCTGAAGGGACTCTGACTTTAGTCAGCTGTCTACAGATAGACTTTTCAGAGTTAAGACCAGAAATCAGAAGACAGATTAATACTGGGAAAAATATATGTACAATTGAAATGACTTAATCTTGTATTATTAAAAAAGTAATTAAAATGTGAATGGAAAATAGACAACAGATATGAAATTGAATGAAACAGAAATTGAGAGCCACCATTGTAAATTAATTGTTGGAATAAAGAAACCAAAAGAGACCAGCATGCACTTGAGCCATAATGGATTAGAATATAAACTTATTTGTTTAATTTAACAATAAAGGATAATAGACCATTATGAACAGGATCTTCTCAAAAAGTAAGCACTTTATAAATATTATTCCAATTTTTCTTACAGCATCCATGTGAGGTGCTTGATATTATTATCTCTATTTTAAAGGCTTTAATTGACTTTGCCAGTTTCTTGCAATTAGTGTCTGAAACTAGAATTGAATTCTATTCTTCCCAAGTCTAGAACTCCATTTTTTGTAGCTTCTTGTGTCCTATCTTTTCAAAGTTAATAACTGATAAGATCACAGATCCATTTGTGAATGCACATCATATATACATGCTTATAAATAAATGAGTATATATATATGCACATATATATATACACATAAAGGATATATTGTAGGTCTCTCATTTTTAATAACTGATTATACATAAAGTACCTACCTTTCCTAGGGGGTCCAATACCTAGATCATAGTTTTCTCTCAAGCCTAAATCTTACCCTTATGTTTTAACTTATTGTTTATATTCCCTCAAAATTTCTGAATTCCCAGTTCCTCAGTCTTTTCAATTTCCACCACATTCATACCTGGGTATGCTAACATCCTTGATCTCAGTATCATCCATAAATGTTTTACTTTTGTGATCAAGAATTATTCAGTTCCTCTGTACTAGAAATGTCAAACATACAGTTCATGATACTCTCAAGTATAACTGGGAACCATATTAAAATGTAATTGGGAAATATTTAACAAAATAAATAAAAGTAAAATAATGCATAGATGTTAACATGTGATTGCCAAGTCAATATGCACCTGCTCTTCCACTGCATTATATTATCCTCTTCTCTCACATATTCTTTCTTCTATGGATTTTTGTGACACTGCTCTCTTTTAGTCTTTCCACCCTCCTTCCTGTCTAGCCATTCCTTCCTACTCTCCTTTATTACTTCTTTGTGCATGTCACAAACTATAAATGTAGATATACCCCAAGATTTTCTTCTGGAACACTTTTTCCTCTCTTTCTCCTGGTGACTAATCTTCTTTCATGAGTTCATTGTGTCTGTGCAGATGAACAGGCCTAGTATCTTTCTTGAGAATCCAGTCCTGCCTAATTAATTGTCTTTTTTAGTATTTTGCAGTAACCTAAAGGAATATCATTCAAGGAACTCATATTGCTCAGAACATTGTTATAGGGGCAATGAGAGGTTGTGACTTTTTTATAAAGTCAAATTTTATTTTTCTTCCAATCAGAAAAAAATTTCATTCTACCCCATTTCCCCCACAGTCCAGAATGGAAGAAAAATAATCCTCTATTACAAACATGTGTGATCAAGCCAAATAAATTTATGTATTGACCATTTCTAAAGGAAAATTACATAGTACTTATACATATCTATATACATGTATACACATGTACATACATGTCTTACTTTGCACTCTGAGTCTTTTACTCCTACCAAGAATTGGATGTCATGTTTTATCATTTGTCTTCTTCAGCGGTTGTTGTTCATTGTGCTGATTAGAGTTCTTAAGTCTTTCAAATTTGTTTGTCTTTATAATATTGTTAATATTATAATTGGTTCTGTTCACTCTGTATCAGTACATAGAAGTCTTTCTAATTTTTCTGAAAAATTCCCCTAATCATTTCTTATAGCTTGTAGAATTCTATTTATATATACTATAACTTTTTTTAATCAATTTCTGTTTATGGACACTTCCTTATATATTCATTCTTTGATACCTCAAGAAAAACGCTATACATATTTTTGTATATTTTTAGAGTTTGTTTTGCCCAAGATTAATCCTTTCTCTAACGTATTGTCCCTCTACTACCTCCTCCCATCTTTCTTTTCTCTTACTAGAGGAAACTCGAGTGAAATATTTTTTCCTTGGTTATGTATTCTCTCCTTTGATTAGTTCAAATGACAGTGAGGTTCAATTATCAGTCACTTTTCCCCTCTCTTTGCACCTTCTTAATACAGAGTTTTGCTTGCACACCCTTATATGAGATAATTTCCCCTAACCTTGTTTTCCTCTCTCTCCCAGTACATTTCTCCTCCCTTTCCAAGGATACATAACAGAACATTCTCAACCCTTTTGTTTATTGATTCCCTCTATAACCCCTAATGATGAGAGATTTCAGAGGGGACACATGTATCATCCTCCCTTACTAGAAAATAATAATTTATCTTTGTTAAGTTCCTTAGGGTTATTTCTTCATACTTAATTTTTAATGTTTTCTTGACTCCTGTACTTGAACTTCAATGTTTCTTTTCCTTCAGAATTCATGATTATACTCAGTTTTGCTTGGTGAGTTATTCTTGGTACTTTGCCATCTGGCAAAATTTCAAATTCTCCAATTCCTTTATAGTGCTGTCTGCTAAATTATGTTTGATTCTGACTGTGATTTCTGGATTTTTTAAATTATTTTTTTGTGACTGCTTGTAGTATTTATTTTTTCCTTTGACATGGAAACTGACTTTTGACTATGAAGTTCTTGAGAGTTTATCTCCTGACATTTTTTTAGGAGATACATGACTTACTCTTTATTTCTATTTTATCCTTTGGCTTTGGTTCTAAAATCAGGGCATTTTTCTTTTAAGATTTCTTAAAATATGATGTCCACCCCATTTTATTTTTTATAATGCATTCAGATAGTCTAACAATTTAAAATTTTTTTCTTAATTTGTTTTCCAGTTCAGTTGTTTCTGAGATGAGACATACCTTACGTTTTCTTCTACTTCTCTTAGCTTTTGACTTTATTTTAATTTTTCTAGTTGTTGCATGGAATCATTAATTTGTTTTTGGACCATTCAAATTATAAAGTAGTTTTTTGTTTAGACAAAGTTTTATACATTTTGTGCTAAGCTGTGTTAATTTTCTTTCCAGTTCTTTCTTCCATAGCTATCATTTCTTTTTTTTTCAGATTTTCCCTTGAGCACTCTCATTTCATTCATATAGATATTTTAACTCTTAAAAAATCTTCAGGGGGCAGCTAGGTGGTACAGTGGATAGAGCCCCAGCCCCGAAGTCAGGAGTACTTGAGTTCAAATCTGGTCTCAGACATTTAATAATTGCCTAGCTGTGTGATCTAGGGCAAGTCACTCTTAACCCCATTGCCTTAAAATAAATTAAACAAAAAACTTCATTTCTTTAGGCATTCAAATTGTGTTTATGCATGCTGTATTTTTCTCTGGGACTTTGCTTGTAGATATTTTGCAGTCATTGCCTTCCTCTGGATCTTGAGGGTTCTTGACACCAAGGAGGAGGGTCTTGTTGCTGCTTTATTATTATGCCATTGAATCTTATTTCATTCCATACTGTCAGGTATACTGAAAGTTATCATTGTTCCCAAAGCAGTATGATCCAAGGCAGAATCTGACCGCTTACCCCTATGTTCTGATCTGTCAAACTTTTTGACCTGGGTTTGAGACTGAACAAAAAAGAATTTCAGAATTATGAAACCTCAAGCTGGCTCAAAATGATGGAACTCTAAACCTCCCTTTGGTTTAAGATTCCTGTCCTAGTTATTCCTTTGATGCTTTCAGATTGGACCAGAAATTGATTCCCTGAGACTCTTCCCTGCTCCTAGTGTCTGAAGCAATTTGTTTCCTTACTTTTGTACTTAATACATTTTCAGGATACTGCTTAGAACCTGTACCCAATTGGTATTCATGTCTCCTCAGTGATGGAGAAAATGCACAGTGACATGATTATAAAGATTGACTCCTTGCAATAACTCTGTCAATCTCAGGGGTTTCTGACCATTTATCTATTTATTTATTAACTAATGAAGCTATCTTTGTCACCCCACCTTCCTCTGCTAATATTTTAAAGTGTTTTCCTTATGTATTACCAAAGAGATGAATATATTTAATGTGTTGCTGAATGAATAATTATGCATATTGTCCAGTTTTGCTTAGTGATTGGAGGAGAGGGAAAAGAATAATCTTTCCCAGTTAGTGGGGAAAAGAGATTTGGGAAGAAGATAAAACTTACTATTTTTTTAAACTTCAGAAAGAAGTTTTTTCTAATAATCAGAAAAATATTACTAGTTTAGGTTCAGAGTTGTTATTGAAATGATGGAAGTAAAATGACAAATATAAAAAATTTGTATTCTTAAAACAAAGAAGTATACTATACATTATGTTGGAACTAGAGTAGAAGGCAAAATTAAGGTCTATTTATTGTCTAGTATTGGAAAGAGATGAGTATCTTTCAAGGGAAATTTTGAAACTGTATCAGTGAAACATAAAATATATCTTTTCTGAATTCAGTTTTCAGAAATAATAAAATATTAGGTATTTTGTGGAACTTAGATCTTCTTACCTTTTTAACATCCAAACCATTAGAATTAGTCTTTAAAATTGCACAATAGCATGTTTTCCTTTCTGGAGGATACTTGACAATCAGTGTTTACTTTTTTCTATATTTTAAAATTTATTTGTGAAATAATATATAGAAATCTGTGTTTTTCTCATAAACACTCAAAATATTTTACTTATCCATGTTTAATGATATGCAATATATGTTGCTCTCTTATTATTCAGATTTCTTAGGATAACTGGCGTCAACTTCCTTTTTCAGATAGTTCATGTAACTCTTCTTGATTTACTTTCTATTTCATCCATACTGGCCTATAAGAGCTCAACTCTACATTCTGTTTTTGTATATCTTAGATATGCTGTCCTTCAAACTTGAAATATTATTCTTCTTGAAATATTCTTCTTTCATCGTAGGTTAGAGTCCTTGGCTGCCTTCAAAAAATATGTTACCTCCTATATTTCTGGAAGTCTTTCTTGTTTGTTCAGTTGTTGTTATTCTTTTCCCTTTAAATTATCTGGGAGATTTTAGAGATCGTATCCCCCACTAATATAAACAGCAAGAGCTATTCTTTTTATATATCCCCCTCCCCTCCAATCACAGTGCTTTGTCTATATCAGGGCTATCCAAAATGCAATGGACAGTGCGATTTTATGCTCTCACTCAAATGGCAAATCAAAATATATTGTCTATTGTTTCAATAAAAACTTTTAAACGTAAGATTGGATAGTCCTGGTCTAAAGTAAGACTAAATTTACTACATGTTTGTTGAATTAAGTAGAACTGAATGGAAGTAATACCTTTAATGACTTATTTTTATGTAGTTCAGAGATGGGGAGATGGGATCAACTTAGCAACTGAGCTTCTTTTTTCTTTAATTTGGAGAAAGTCAGAGGAGTGAAATTTCTGACAGATTGATCAACTCTTTCCAATTTGAAATTTTCTTATAGGTTAGTTCTTGACAAAGAACCTTACTTTCTTTTTATTGGGTGTTCCTGTTTCTTTAGTTGTCTTTAGGTTCTCAACATTATTCTTTCTCATATCTTGAAAAACATTGCCACATGAAAAATTGAGAGAAATGGTATAGTTTAGTATGATGGAGAAAGCATTTAGAATATGTAGTTCAGTATAGAAGAACAATTAGATTTACTGTTTGGTCCCAAAGAGGCAGACTTAGAACCAATGGTTTGAAGTTACCTGGAGCCAAATTTCAACACAATTTAAGGAATTATCTTCCAGTAGTTAGAACTTTTTGAAAAATGAAATGTATTCCTTATTGAAATAGCCATTGAGGGGGCGGCTAGGTGGTGCAGTGGATAAAGCACCGGCCCTGGAGTCAGGAGTACTTGAGTTCAGATCCGGTCTCAGACACTTAATAATTACCTAACTGTGTGGCCTTGGGTAAGCCACTTAACCCCGTTTGCCTTGCAAAAATCTAAAAAAAAAATAGCCATTGATGGACAAGTTCTTGTAGAGAATGAATCTGCCTACCTGATATTGTAAATTTGCAATTCCAAGACAAGCTGGAGTAGACTTTCCTTAAGGACTTAAAATCATAAAAACTCTAGGAAATTTTAGAGGACATAGATACTAAGATCTTTTATAATAACTTGGTCCCTGGTTAAGTGATTTAGTCAGGGTAGTAAGTAACAGAACTGACTTTGTTCCCAAATCCTTCTTTATCAGCTCTTAATGTAAGGAGAGTAGTCAGAATGATCCAGTTATTGATGGTATATTTCAAGGTATTTTATGCTTGACAATCTGTGGCATATTTGAGTGCTATTTGTGCATTCAACTTGTGAAGGTGGATTAAGGAAATATTCCAAGCCAATCATTTTTTTCACGGAATATATCTTATAATCATGTAATGAGAAAGAGTAAAAGAAATAAAGTGTTTAACCTGTATTTGACTCTCTTACCATTTTAAGTACATCTTGTTTTTTTCCTATAACTTAACCACTGACTTTATAGATTCGTTATCATCTCTTTTTTCTCCAACAATCTATATGTAGGGGCTGCTAGGTGGCACAGTGGATAAAGCACCGGCCCTGGAGTCAGGAGTACCTGGGTTCAAATCAGGCCTCAGACACTTAACAATTACCTAGCTGTGTGGCCTTGGGCAAGCCACTTAACTCCATTTGCCTTGCAAAAACCTAAAAAAAAACAACAAAAAACCCCAATCTATATGTAAACATTTCGGAGAAGAAAAGAAAGCATTAATTAAGGAAAGTTTTGGGATTTTCTCAAATACATATATTGTATGTATATGTGTGTAAAATGCACATATATGTAAATGTGTATATATATAGATTTATAAATCTGCACATTATATATATATATATATATATATATATATATATATATACACACACCAACTCATAGAGAAGTAAAATTATATAATGACAATGAATTTTGGATTATTATTATTATTATTATTTTTTTTTAGGCTTGCCCAAAGCCGCACAGCTAGGTAATTGTTAAGTGTCTGAGGCCGGATTTGAACCCATGTACTCCTGACTCCAGGGCCGGTGCTCTATCTACTGTGCCACCTAGATGCCCCTGAAATTTGAATTATTTTGAATTATTTTAGATAATTTTTAATAAATATTCATTTAAAACTTTAATTTGAAAAAAAGATTGTGAATTCTTTGTAAATTTATGTTATCTCAGATTGAGAACATAATTCCTCAGACCTTATTTAAGCCATATATGTTCATTATTTTATTTAAACCATATATATTTAGCTGTATATATTTTGTTTCTTTACATAATGTGGATATTTACTTTGTACTTGCCAGTTATCATGAATTCTTTCCCCCTTCCCTATGTTATGTTGGTGTCTAGCTGCTTATTTCCACAAATTACTTTTTTGGTTGTATTTTTTTTTCCAATAAGTACATATACAGTATGCTTATCTCATATCACTTTTGTTTTTGACCATTTATATTGACCAATATTGGCAGTTTTATTGAGACTCCAATGCTGTTAAACTAACCAGATAATCTAGTTTTTTCATCCAGAATTACTTAAATATCTAAAAAATAAAAAATTATTATGAAATTGCTTGGCATTTTTGTCATGTTTGCATACAGAGTGGGCCTTTCATAGAGTAACTTTTTACTGTTGGATAACTGTTCTGTAAAAAATGTCCTTTTAAAAATGTTTCAATGAATACTATATTTGTATATTTTGTTTGTTTTGGAAGATCTGGGTAACTTAGTTTATTTAGTTTTGATTTTAATTTTGTATGAAACCCTTGTGTGAGAGATACCTATGGCAATAAGGTCCTGAGTTATTTTTTAGTCTATTGGCTCAAGCTCCCACTGAAGAAACCAAGAGGAATCTCTCTATAGCTTGGCAGGCTACAACCAACTTCTCATTTACAAACCTACTAAGTTAAACTCTTCAAGAGGCAAATCATGGTCATAAATTATGGTGCTCAAACAGCAGCTCCAATGTTACTTATAAATAGTAAGGACTTTTTATATGAGAATCTGTGCCTATGGGTGACAGATGCCATTTTTTGGAATTTTACTGTACCATTCTCTGCTGGGGGTGGGGGACAACCATAATGTCAGGTTTTCTACCACTCCATTTGGCTTGTTTCACAGTTTACTTCCATAGTACATTGAAAACAAGTTTTAATACAAATCAAGTTATAATACACTTGATCTACATACACTTCAAAAACATAATTGAGTAGTAATTTTTAAAGTTTATCTTTGTAAAACTGTGAGCTCCTGCTCACAGAAGATACTAAGATAAAAATAAAAGTCCTTGAATTTGAAGGGTTTCAGTTTAGTAGGACAGTGAAAAGAAGCAGATGACTGTTTTATCATGTATACAACGTGTTCTCAGCAAGGAGAGATAATTTTCTGACTTGCTTGGAATAATGGCAAGGCACTGAGACAAATATCAGGAATGATTTCATAGACTATAGCATTTGAATGGGAGATTTGAAGGCTAGGTAAAATTTCAACAGGAAGAAGTGGGGAAGAGGGCCTATTTCAAAAAGAAGAAGTGTTGCGAACAAAATTATGGAAGTGAGAAAGCATAAAATTTGTATGGGGAAATGTAATTTGTCATTTTGACTGTGAGATGTGAGAGGAAGTTTCTAGATTACAGATATCCTTCAATTGCTAGTCTAAGTGTTTGAGCTAAAAGGCACTAAACTGTGCATATCCTTTGACTGTAAATAGCATTTTTAGTTCAGAATCCCACAGAGATGAAAAAAAGGAAAAGAACTTAAATATTCAAAAGTATTTATAGCAGTTCTTTCTGTGGTAGTAAAGAACTGGAAATTGAGGAGATGGCCATCAATTGGGGAATGTATAAACAAGAGGTATATGATATGTGATGGAATACTATAAGGAATGATGATTAGGATAGGCAGAAAAAGCTGGAAAAACATGAACTGATGCAAAGTAAAGTGAGAAAACTAGGAGAAATTTGTATACAATAAGAACATTAGTGTGTGATGATCAATTGTGAATGACTTAGCTATTGTCAATAATAAAATGATCTGATGCAATTCCAAAGGACTTATGATGAAAATGCTAACTCCAGAGAAAGAACTCTCAAGGAGTCTCAGTGAAAATTGAGACATACTTAATAAAACTTTCTTCATTTTTCTTATTTTTTTTGGTATGGTTTTCTTTCACAAGATTTCACAATTTGGAAGTATGCTCTGCATGACTGCCTCTCAATGAGAGGCAAGGTAGAAAGGGAGACAGTTGGAGTACAAAATTTTTAAAAATGTTAAAAAATTTTAAAATATATTATTGGAAAATAAAATAAAATATTTGAAAAAATAAAGTGTTTGGACTTTATTTGGTAGATAAGGTGATAAATTTTTCACAGTGGAGATTTTTGCTCATTTGTATATTACTTAGACTATAAAGTCCTTGAGGGCAAGGAGTGTTTTATTTTTGTATCCCCAGTGCCTGACACATAGTAGATTTTTTTTTATTTGAACTGGTATTTATTTTTTAATAAAGATTTTATTTATTTTGAGTTTTACAATTTTTTCCCCTAATCTTACTCCCTCCCCCACCCCCCACAGAAGGCAATCTGCCAGTCTTTACATTGTTTCCATGGTATACATTGATCCAAATTGAATGTGATGAGAGGGAAATCATATCCTTAAGGAAGAAACATAAAGTATAAGAGATAGCAAGATCAGACAATAAAATACCATTTTTTCCCCTAAATTAAAGTTAATAGTCCTTGGTCTTTGTTCAAATTCTACAGTTCTTTCTCTGGATACAGATAGTATTCTCCATTGCAGATAGCCCCAAATTGTCCCTGATTGTTGCACAGATGGAATGAGTAAGTCCATCAAGGTTGATCATCACCTCCATGTTGCTGTTAGGGTGTACAGTGTCTTTCTGGTTCTGCTCATCTTGCTCAGCATCAATTCATGCAAATCCCTCCAGGCTTCCCTGAATTTCCATCCCTCCTGATTTCTAATAGAATAATAGTTTTCCATGACATGTGTATACTACAGTTTGTTAAGCCATTCCACAATTGGACATTTACTTGATTTCTATTTCTTTGTCACCACAAACAGGGCTGCTATGAATATTTTTGTACAAGTGACATTTTTAGCCTTTTCATCATATCTTCAGGGTATAGACCCAGTAGTGGTATTGCTGGATCAAAGGGTATGCACATTTTTGTTGCCCTTTGGGCATAGTTCCAAATTTCTCTCCAGAAAGGTTCTGACACATAGTAGATTAATAAATATTTGCTTGCTTAATTTATTGATAATAAATTCAATCAAGTCATGACATGCAATAAAGATTAGGGCATGTGAAGAGTGGTTAGGGAGCCATTATAATAGTTTAGCCAGGAAACATTTTTTTTATAGAAAGAACTGGTAACAGTAGATGCCCCTTTTTTGGAAAATGACTAAACAAATTGTGGTATGCAAATGTAATAAACAAATAAATATCAAGATTATGGAGAAAAGCAGAAAAGTATGGAAAGATTTATTTGGACAGATGCAAAATGATACAATAAGGAACACAGTATTTATAATGATTAAACTTTATGGGGTGGCTAGGTGGCGTAGTGGATAAAGCACCGGCCTTGGAGTCAGGAGTATCTGGGTTCAAATCCGACCTCAGATACTTAATAATTACCTAGCTGTGTGGCCTTGGGCAAGCCACTTAACCCCATTTGCCTTGCAAAAAAAAAAAAACTTTACTCCATTTTTAACTTGGTGAAATCTTATTTATATTTCAATTTTCAAAGTACAACAACCAAAAAGAATCAAACCAAAATCTAGGTAATATTAATGATTAACCTTTAGATGAAAGATCAGAGAAGAAAATGTACCTCTGTTTCAGAAGTAGGGGATGTAAGATGTAGGACACTGTATTGTATAGTGTATCCCAAAGTCTTAATATAGTTTTAAGCTTAAAAAGACATTGGGAATTTCCTATACTGTAAGATTTGGGGTAGTTTGGCTGAACTACATTTTTCTTTTTAATTCTTTCTTATAAGGGAGGGCTCTCTGGGGATATATTTGGAAATCATGGACATATGAATGAAAGTAGAAGATATTAATAAAAATTTCAAAACACTTAATAGTCTAGGGAAGAGAAAATGACAACTTACATTTCAGTGGTAACTGTGGAAATAGAAAGCAGGGAGTAGAACTAATGGTGAGATGCCAAGGATGGAGAATCTAGGTTTTAACAGGTGGATATGGAGAGTGAAGAAAGATGAAATATGATTGAACTTAAATCACCTGAAGCCAGATGATTCCATTAAGAGGTCAAGTCAGGGAGAAGAGCTGATTGGGGAGAGTAGGAAATGACATGGGTCTTCAGATTCTTGGACAATGACTGCTTTTAGGAATAGGAGGAGGAAATATAACTAAAGAAGGATCATAAAAAGGAATGTGGAAAGAGAACCAGGTGAGTATAGTTAACTTTTTCCATCATAGTTTCAATATATTGTGGGTTGGCATAAGAAATTAAGTGGAAATTTGGGGGAAGTATTGTAGAAGCCATAGATGACATGCAAAGGACATCAGACAACAGATTTTAACAAAAAGGTACTGTAAACACTCCATAAAGGAGAAAGAAAAAAAATTCAACTTTTCTGGTATGAAGAGAAGATCAAAAAAATTTCATGACGATTTTTCAGAGCAAGGGTGGGAGGGCACTCTGAGCCTAACCCCTGTGATGTAGAAGGGATTACTGTATATTATCATTTTTTTTAGGTTTTTTTTTTGCAAGGCAAATGGGGTTAAGTGGCTTCCCCAAGGCCACACAGCTAGGTAATTATTAAGTGTCTGAGACTGGATTTGAACCCAGGTACTCCTGACTCCAGGGCCTGTGTTTTATCCACTGCGCCACTAGCCACCCTATTACTGTATATTATTTTTACCAAGAAGAAAAGAAAGGAAGAGAAAATTTCAAGAAGGGAGAAGGTCCATGGTTATATACCACAGAAAGGTCAAGGAGGTTTAATGATTGAGGAAAAAAGTCATTAAATTTGAATTTGGATGTCATTGGTAGCTTCATCCCATAAGTAAAAAATCTGAGGTTTTTGTTTGCAGTTAACTATAGGCAACAATAAAAAAAAATCTTTATATATATATATATGTATATATATATATATGTTTTTATCATCTTGTATTTTTATTGTATTTGTTGTTTTGATCATTTTTTAAATTAAATTTTATTTTATTTTGGTGAAGTTCTTCCTTTTCTCTTACCATGCAAAAACGAGAAAAATAACGACAGGCATGCAGAAGGACCTTATATGAATCAATGAGTTAAGTGAGCACAAGTAGAATTTAAACTATAACATTAATATTATAAAAATGAACAATTTTGAGCTCTTTTATAAACTGATGGAGAGTGAAATGAGCAGTGCTGCTTGTAATGTGTATATTGAAAAAATATTCACTGTGTTGAACATTTTCAAAGTTTTAACAACCTTGAAAGCTATAAGAATTATGATCAGTGCAGTCACGATCCATGATTTTAAAGGATTGTTGATGAAGCATATTTTCTCTCTGTAGACAGGGAAGTGTTAATTTTAGGGTACAGGGTGGGACTCACCTATTCTTAAAAAATTTCTACTTGATTCATACATTCCCTGATAACTATTGTCCTTTATCTCTCCTTCCTTTTCTGACACTCCTTGGAAAGCTGACTTCAAAGTGTCTCTCCTTTTTCTCTCATTTTCTTTTAAATGCTAATCATCATTCAACTGAAACTACTCTTTCCAAAGTTTCCAGTAATCTTTTAATTCTTCCCTTCAAAGTGGTGATCACTTTTAGTAGTGATCACTAATTTACCAAATCTGATGAATTTTTTTCAGTCCTCATCCTTCTCAATCTATCTGCTGCATTGAATACTGTTGCCTAACTTCTCATGGGTACTTTCTTCTTTCTGGAATATTGTGACACAGCCTGCTATGTGTTACAGCCTGATTATAGCCATCCTGTACATCTTCCTTGCCTCCTAATTATTCTCCCTGCCTCAAGTTTCTCCCCACATCCACCTATCCTCCACACTGCACCCAATGTGATTTTCCTTAAGCATAGACATGAACTTGTTTCTCCCCCCCTACTTAATAAAACCTTTTGACTCCCTTTTCATCTAGGATTAAAAAAAATACGCTCTGTTACTTAGCTTTTAAAACGCTTTACAAACTTTATTCTGCTTTTCTGGAGTCACTGGACTAGTGTCCAGGATTCTTTATCTTTTGCTCTTTGTGAAGCGAAATTGGCCTCATGCCACCTCAGTCTCCGTGCTTTTTCTCTGGCCATTCCTCATGTCTAGAAAGTATTCCTTCCTCACTTTTGTGTTCAAGAAACAACTCAAGGAATATTTTCTATCTATATGCAATTTATTCTGATCTCTATGCTTCCTGGTTCATTCATTTTCTTGTATGTATTTGTATTTATTTTCTTCATAGTTATTTTGTATGAGATATACTTGTAAAAACAGGATAATAATTGCAGCAGAAAGTGCTGACCTGTACTTGTAGAGGGAATTTCCACATTTGGAGTTCTTCCAAACAGTAAAATTACAAGTCTAGTTCCTATCTTTCTTTCTGTGTGTATGAATGTCTATAAATGTTTAATTTGTGTATATACAAATATATATGTATATGGATGTATATATGTATGTGTATGCACATGTGTATGATTGTATTGTGTATGTGCATGTGTATCTGTGTATGCTTGTCTGCATATAGCTCTGTATGCATATAAATACATATGCTTTTTTTCTGGCAATGGGGGATTGAAAATAACTTTATTTTTATCTCTAGTGCTGAGCACAAATTTTCTTTATGAATATTAGGAAAATTATTCTAGAACTGGATATGACTTCATTTTATAGATGAGAAAACTGAGGTGAAGTAACTTGCTAGAGGTCTGATAGATTATAAGTATCATAACTCCAGTTTTCTTTCTCCTTTACTGAGGTCCCTTACATTTCTAGATTTGTGATCCTAAAACCCATTAATAAGTTGGAGACTACACATTTTTGTGCAGATAGTTTTACTTAGCAACTATTTTATTGAAATAAATTTAGTTTTTCTCTGCAATTTGATTTATATTGCTGTATTTTGTACTCAAAATACTGTTATTTTATCTTTATGAATTTTAATTCATCTACTACTCTACTATGGAAGAGTGAATTATAAAAATTTATTCAGCACTTAGTAAGTACTAGGCACTGTTTTAAGAACTTGCTATACAAATATAATGAGGCAAAATAACCCCTGTTTTTAAAGAGCTCATGTTCCATTGGATAAAGGTAACGTGTAAAGGAGCGTTAGAAGGAGCAAGGCAGCGTGGCTTGGAAATGCCTGGGAAGTGATATTATGATAAAACCTTCTTATGATCGAGAGAAAGATCATTTAACAGGGTACTGGATTCTGGAGACACAATCTAGGTTTCAATGGGAATTGGGAGCAAGGTGGTCAGAGTGCAGACTAAATGACTTGGAAATAGGCAGAAACTGGAGTTACCTGCACGGATTGGTAGTTTTCCTACTGGATTTATCCTTTCTTGGATAAAATATGCTCTCTAAGATTGAGATGTATCTTTCATTTAGGAGAGGATAGTGCTACTACTCTGTACAGTTTGTATCTTCTCTAGGTTGGAGGAATGAGGCAAAGATGTGCAGATTGTGCCACAGTAAGAAGGGGCAATAAAACTTTAGAGAAATGGGAGGCTATGTTAAAGTTAGGGGTTGAATAAACACTTTGTGACACTTTTAAGTTTACAGATTTTATATGAAACAACTTTGGGAAGTAGACATTATAATTATTATCTCTATTTTATAGATGAGAAAAATGACAGTAACATGTACTAAGTAACTTACCAATGTAATACAACTAGAGCTAGAGTAAAAATTGAAACACTTGTCATTTTCATTATGTTTTTAGAAATTACCTGTAAACACCTCTGAAGAGTTCAAATATCCCTTTAAGTGGTGTATATTGTTGTATTTGTACAAACATTCTTTAAAAAATGTAACTTTTTTTTGACAGGAAAGTGTGGATAGATCCTCAAAAAAAATGGAAGATGGAAAGCCCGTTTGGGCTCCTCATCCCACGGAAGGATTTCAGATGGGCAATATTGTGGATATTGGTCCAGACAGTTTGACAATTGAACCTTTAAACCAAAAAGGGAAGGTGAGAATCTAAAAATAGACCAAAGATGATGATTATTCCTTAAAGAGTCTTTGATTTCTACAAAAATTTCCTTCTTTTAATAAAAGGGATGCATTTCAGAAAAGTTTCTTGGGAAGTAAATTTTAAGTAAATGAATGCATTTTCTATTGATTTCTGTTATGAAGTCACAAAGAGCTTCTAGAATTAGTAGAACCCCACAAATGCATAACTGTAAAAAACATTCCAAAGATGAACTAACTTTTACATACTGAGATAATTAATATGATATTTAAAGTATTAATATTAAAATATTATAGCCAAAATACTTTGTGGAAATACCATTCAGTATTAGGCACTGTCTTATTATTTTGTATCAGAATTTTCCCTTTGTATTTTCTTATTATTTGAACTTAGTAGAATGGAATTACATCTAGATTCCCTAAGTTTTAAATTACTTTTCTTTAGAATGAATTTATGATTATCCAATTCCTTTTATTTGTGAATTTCTATTAATTGAATTATGCTTGTTTATTATTTCCACCCACTCTATGTTGATTTAAATTTTAATTTTTATTAAAGAATAAAAATATATGGTGATTTTATATCTATAGCATATGTGTTCATTTAATCTTTAAAGGACATTTTTACTCTTGACGGTATTGCAAATTAGAACCTGGAAAAAGGGAGAGGGTTTGAGCTGGAGATGACAAATAATGTCTTTAGTTGTTTTTTCATTGTGATAGAATGTCCAAATTTTCTTTTTAATGAATCTTTATCTTAAAGCAGTTGTTTTGGAGTTAAATTTTTGTTTCATTAGTTCTATTTATTTTAGCATTTGTAATTGTGTATTGAATTATTTATAGTCTACTAACACATAATTAATACAGTGTGATCTGATTGCCTTCCTTTTGGGAACTTAACAAAAACAAGGCATATGTCTCATGAGGACATTTTCTCATGGAGAAAAATATTCTGTTACTGTAAACAACCTTCAAAATTAAATGCACCATCTATAGTAGCATCATCACATTAAAAGATGCCACTTTTATGAAACCACAATCAAGAAAAGGTAG
Source organism: Macrotis lagotis (assembly GCF_037893015.1). Taxonomy (NCBI): domain Eukaryota; kingdom Metazoa; phylum Chordata; class Mammalia; order Peramelemorphia; family Peramelidae; genus Macrotis; species Macrotis lagotis. The sequence goes on from NC_133662.1 coordinate 63,610,425, forward strand.
AGGTCAGAACATAATCATTACTCTCAGGTATAGAGAAATAAAAATATGGCTTTTTATCTTAAAGAACTTTCTTTGTGTTCCAGTTCAACTTTTTAATTTAACTGATTAAGAAACTGAGACTCAGAAAGATTAAATTGCTTAAAATCATACCAGAAGCAGAGGAAGACTTAGGTTTTTGATTTCAGGTTCAGTATTCTTTCCATTCTACCATTAGGGAATGAAAAGAACCATACAAGTATATAACATGAAGGAGCCACAGAGAGAAGGGGATTTTTAAAAAAATTTAAACTCAAGAAAAAAATTATTTATGCAGCTAGATTTAATTTTTTTTTTGCTCTATGAAGATGGTATGAAGAATCACACAGAAGCATTACTTTTTAGGTAAATGCTGTGATTAATTTTTGTTCATGAATTTTACTTCATTTTAATTTTGGTTCACAGTTGTGATTTAATGAATATAAAAAGATATTTTTTGTGAAAATTCCCTTGATTCTTCCATCAGTCAGTCAGTGTTTACTAAGGTACAAGGAATATACTGTTAAAAGAAAAGCAGTCTTTGTCCTCAAGGAACTTTACTGGGTATTTCCTCTTTTAAGTTTACAAAGTACTTACCTCCACCTCCACCCACCCTCTATGACACTACAGAACAGGTAGGCATCCCATTCTATAGATAAGAAAACTCTCAGAAAGATTGTCACATGTAGAGTAACTGGTGGAGTTGGGGTCTAATATTTATCTTTGCATTTTCAGGTCTCATGTCCTTTGCATTGCTTTTCTTAAAAAGTTCATATTTATCCAGTGAAGTTATTCTGAATAAAAGAATATGAATCTAAATTTATATTTTCCTTATTATATTATAATTAGAGCATTAAGTCCAAAGTTTAATTTAGGTTTTTTTAAAGAAAGGATGGATATTGTGTCCCAAAAGCATTTGTTCCTTAAGTCAACTTATGACATCTCTAATTTTGTAACATGATTATAAAAATGACAAAGAATTTACCTTTAAAATTTAGGGAAACATTAATCTGTTAGTCTATAATTTCACCACATATGCTTCGACAAATATATGCTTATCTACTTTTAAATTATTTGGATAAAAACTTAATTCAGGGACAGCTAGGTGGTGCAGTGGATAGAGGATTGACCCTGGAGTCAGAAGGACCTGAGTTCAAATAGGGCCTTAGACACTTAATAATGAGCTAGCTGTGTGACCTTGGGCAAGTCATTTAACCTCATTGCCTTGCAAAAATTTAATTAAACTGAAATGGAAAATTAATATGAATAATTGAAATTCACCCATAATCAGATAATTGTCTTTAAGCGTGTCTTTTATTTATGCTTCAAAAAATGACAAAAAGTGATTGAATTCAGTTTTAATTTACCTTTTGTGTTCATGAGATAAAATACTCTAATGATAAAATTTCCTTGGAGCCAGGAAAATGTTGGTTTAAATACCATGTCTGAATTATACCAGCTACATTAACCTGAGTAAGTTACTTCAATGTTTTAGTCAGCTCACTGAAACTGGAAGTGGCAAAATAAATGACATTCTGCATTAGTAGAGTGAGTTTCCTCGTGGGGAGTTTCTGGTATCAATGAAATCAAGGTGCAACCCCTAAGACCATCTCTTTCTCTGATTAAAATTCTAATCCTCTCCAAATAGATAGTCAGAATATATACCTATGTTTTCTATTAAATATGCCTTGGGTTTGATTGGATTATTTGCAGTTGGTTTCTGAATGACTGCAAACTATTTATATTAATAGAATGATTCAGTTTTTTATTTGAATTATGGAATTTTATGATTTTGATTATGGGAGGGAGAAGACCCTAGTCTGAGATCTCCAATCTCTGTATTATCTATATGATAACTATCAACATTCTCCTTGTGGGTTAATTGTTAAAATGGTATTACATACTCAATTCATTTAAATATATATATATATATATATATGTATGTATATATATGTATGTATGTGGCATCTGGCTTGAGAGATAGCTCTCTTTATAAACATGTGCTCTAAAAGAGCTGTTCAGAGACCTTCTTTTTCTATCATGGGACATTTCCTTCCTTTTCTTTAATCTTTGCTCTCTTCTACATTCTGGGGACCCAACCAGTACTCTTCCCTTCAACTCCATTTTCTTCTTGATTGTGATGTTTCTTCTATGCTATTGTTCATTAGTGAGGGAGGAGAAAAAAGTATTTTCCAAGCGCTAAAAAAATCCTTTGCCTACCAGTGTGCTGCTGCTACAGTGTGGTGTAACAGAAAGAGCACTGTTTTTTTTTTTTTTTTTTTTTTTTGCCATTATCTTTCCTTGAGTAAGCCTCTTCTGGATCTTAATGACTTAATTTTGTAGATTCATAGCTTTAGTCTGTACCAATCAAAGATTTAGTAAGGGTACCCAAGAGATGATCTGACTTTCCATTTTATAGATGAGGGATTTAAGTTGAAATGAATTGTCCATATTCACACAGGCAAAATGTTGTGGAACTGGCAACATTTTTACTCCGAATTCAATGTTATTTTCACTATACAATTTCTTCCAAACAGGAATGTAATTTTGTCCTTAATGTAGGTTATCTTAACTTTTTTTAAAAATCTGTCAGACATGATAGGGATTTAAAACACAACTGTAATTTAAAAAAACCCCTGAAAATTAATCATGGTGAATCTCTCTTAATTGCTTGGCTTAGTTCATTTATCATGCAAGCAGACCAGAACAACAGGAACTAAGGATCATGTTATGCTGTCACAATAAAACTTTAATTCTCCATTTCTATATTTATTCTATATTTAATTCTCCATTTCTGTATATTTTTTGAGTACCTTATATAATCCAAAATTACATATAACTATTCAGCTAAATTAAGTAAATATTTATTTAACCTCTACCGTATTCAAGAGCTCAGTCTCAAATTACCCTATTGAGATGGGAGTAATAATATTTGTCATTTGAAGTAGGCACTCTGATTTTACTATAGAAGAATTTTTTATTTAATATTTATTCTCATTTTGTACAAATAATGTTTTTACATTAATAAAATATTCTTGTTTAAGAGTAAATGAAATACCCCCTCCCCCCATAAATATAGACTTGCTTGAGCGATAAAGGGGAGAGAAAAAAATTAAAATTAAAAAAAATAATAGTAATAATTGTAGGTATGGCCAGGTGGCGCAATGGACAGAGCACCAGCCCTGGAGCCATGAGCATCCGAGCCCACATCTGGCCCCGTACACCCAACAATCACCGAGCCGTGTGACATGCAAGTCACCTGAACCCCACTGCCCTGCAAAAATAAAAAAAAGACCCAAAATAAAATAAAATAGTAATAATAGTAGGGGTGGCTGGGTGGCGGACAGAGCATTGGCCCATGTGAGCCAGAGCACCTGGGTCCAAATCCGCTGGCCCCAGACATGCAATGATCACCCTGCTATGTGACCCCAGGCAGGCCACCCAGCCCCATCTGCCCTGCACCCCCCTAAAATAATAATAATAATGAATTCAGGTATTCTAAAATAATAATAATAATAATAATAATAATGATGAAAAATAATGAAAAATGAAAAAAAAATCTTTGTTTCAACACCAACAACTCTGTTGCGGGTGTATCACATTCTTTATGATAAGTCCATGGCAAAAGTTACTTCCATATCTTTCCACCATTGCCATTGCTGATCGCAACTCCCTCTTTTTGTATTTCTCCACTACCACGTACTATATTTTCTCTCTCCTTTTACTCTGACTCTGCTGTAGGGTAGCTGAGTGGCACAGCAGACAGATCCCTGGTCCCAGGGCCAAGAAGCCCTGAGCCCCCCTACCACCCCTTAGGCCCAGCATCCACCTGGCCCTATGGTCCTGGGCGGGCCATCCAATCCAATCCCAGCCCCTTGCAAGAAGTAAAAAAGAAAATGTGTTATATCTGACCACTCTCCCTCCATGGTCCATCCTCTCCTCCTTCATTCACATCCCCACCCCTTCCCCTTGTCCCACCCTTCTTACTCCAGATGCCTATACCCCATTTAGTATATATGCCATTTCCTCTCCTAACCACCTCTGATGAGAGTGAAGATTCTGTCATTCCCCCTTGCCTCCCCCCTTCCATATCATTGCAATAGCTCATTGTAATAAAGAAAAGTCTTATTATATGAAATATCTTGGCCTATTCCCCCTCTCCTTTTTTCTTTCTCCCATTACATTTCCCTTTTTTTCTATTGACTCCATTTTTACATCATATTTTATCTTCAAATTCAGCTTTCTCCTGTGCTTCAACTATAAAAGCTCCCTCTACCTTCTGTATTAACTGAGAAGGTTCATATGAGTATTATTAGTGTCATTTTTCTATGCAGGAATACATGCAGTTCATTATCAAGTCCCTCATATTTTCCCCCTCTCCTCCAATCTCCAAGCTTCACCTGAGTCCTGTATGTGAAGATCAAACCTTCTGTTCAGCTCTGACCATTCCAACAGGAACATTTAAAATTCCCCTGGTTCATTGAAAGTCCATCTTTTTCCCTGGAAGAGGACATTCATCCTTGCTGGGTAGTTGATTCTCGGCTGCATTCTAAGCATTTTTGCCTTCTGGTATATTATATTCCAAGCCCTACGAGCTTTTATATAGTTGCTGCTAAGTCCTGTGTGATCCTGACTGCAGCTCCATGTTATTTGAACTGTGTCCTTCTGGCTGCTTGTAATATTTTCTCTTTGACTTGGGAGTTCTGGAACTTGGCTAAAATATTCCTAGGGGTTGGTTTTTTGGGATCTCTTTCTTGGGGGGATGGGTGGATTCTCTCCAGTTCTAGTTTGCCCTCTGCTTCTAGAATATCAGGGCAATTTTCCTGTAGTAATTCTTTGAAAATGATGTCAGGCTCATTTCCTGCTCATAACATTCAGGTATTCCAATAATTTTTAAATTGTCTTTCCTAAGTCTGTTTTCCATATCAGTTGTTTTTTTCAGTGAGATATTTCACATTTTCTTCTAATTTTTTCATTTTTTTGGTTTTGAAGTATTGATTCCTGATTTCTGGTAAATTCATCAGTCTCCCTGAGTCTATTCTTTGTCTGAAGGATTTGTTCTCCTCAGAGAGTTTTCTTATCTCTTTTTCCATCTGGTCAATTTTGCTTTTTAAAGCTTTTTTTTTTTTAGTTTTTTGCAAGGCAAATGTGGTTAAGTGACTTGCCCAAGGCCACACAGCTAGGTATTTGTTAAGTGTCTAAGACTGGATTTCAACCCAGGTACTCCTGACTCCATGGCCGGTGCTTTATCCACTACACCACCTAGCCTCCCCAAAGCATTCTTCTCCTCAATAACTTTTTGAACTGTTTTATCCATTTGACCTAAGCTTGTTTTTAGCATGCTATTTTCTTCAGCATTTTTTTGGATTTCCTTGACTAAGCTGCTGACTTCATTTTCATGTTTTTCCTGCATCTCTCTCCTTTCTTTTCCCAGTTTTTCTTCTAACTCCCTCATTTGATTTTCAAAGTCTTTTTTGAGCTCTGTCATAGCCTGAGCCCAATTTCTATTTTTCTTGGAGTCTTTAGATATAGGAGCTTGTGCTTCCTCATCTTCAGACTGAGTATTTTGATCCTTCTTGGGCTTATATGCAAAATATTTCTCAATGATGTTCCCCTTTTTTCTCTGCTTGCTCATTTTCCCAGCCTAAGCCTGTTTTGGGGGTGCTTCCTGAGCTTTTGGGACACTCTCACAAGGGTCTCAGTGTGTGAGGCTCTGTCCTCCCTCCTGGTCTGTGAATAACCGTATGCGCCCCTCTCTGCCATGGGGCTGAGTTGGGGGCCCTGCTGTTCTATGGGGGGGCCTAGACCGCCATCAGGATCTGAATGTGTTCAGATCCCCAGAGTCCTGTTCCAGGGGCAGAGGACAGAACTCTGCAGTCTCTCTCTCTCTTCACTCCCCCTCACTCAGTTCAAGGTCTCATGCCCTGGGGACTCCTGCTTACTGGCTCTGCCTGCTTCTGTTCCTGTATCTAGGCTGGGGTGGCCATGCTGCTCTCTGTGTGCCCTGAGAGCTGGGCTTCACATGCTAACTCTGGCAGAGGTCCCCCACTGTTCCCCCACTTTGTGTCCGGTGCTCCCCAGGGTGTAGCTCAGGAGATTCCCCCACTGCTGTGAGCTGCGGCTCCCAGTGCCCTGGGGCTGCCTCCAGGAGGCTGAAGTTCTTTTGCTCTGGCTGGCTGCCCCTCCGACCCTGGGGAGCAGAGCCTTTCTGCTCTTTTCCAGGTTACCTTGAATAGGAGAACTGCCTCATTGGATCCCTCTGTGGGTTCTGTCTCTCGAAAATTTAGAGTCCTTAGCTTATGAATTTTATGAGAGAGCGCCTAAGACATGATCCATTCTTGTTGCCATCTTGGCTCTGCCTCCTATAGAAGAATTTTTATAAGTGGCTTTTAGATTTCTTTTCATTTCAACATACTTTTAATGTATTCTTACTATATGTAACATACTGTGTTAGCCAGTGGGAAAATAAAAGTGAATTACTATATAAGTACTGTCAAGGACACCACAGTCTACTAGGGAAATAAGATGCATATACACAAACCCCTTAAGTTCAGGGTGAAACAAGGGAAAAAACTGAAAAGAGAGATAAATCTGGTAGGGATTTGGAAGAGCTTCATGGAAGAATTGGTATAAGATTTAGTCCTTGAAGAAGGGTCAGGATTTTTAACAGGGACAGACCATCTAAAGAAGAATTTAGTTACTGGTACTGTAATTGTGAGACTATTTATTGGCTAGCAAACAATCACATTTTTGGAGCAATTGAATGATATGAATCTTGATATCTCACTCTAATGGAAAGACAAAAGAAATCTGCAATTAAAGAGAGGGATGACCCATTTTTTTAGAAGAAATAAATGAAAGAGTTGAGTTGGCTTTATTGTGACAAAAGGCATAAGAAATATAATTTCATGGGACAATTGTTCATCTCTTATTGCAGTGCTTATGATTATCATTTTCTAAGAGATTGTTAATGGCAGCTTTTGTGCCAACATTTATTCAAGAGGATAAGGATAAAGACAGGAAGAAACTTTATTTTTTAAATTTAATTAATTAATTTTCAATTTTACTATTTTCCCCCCTAATCTCGCTTCCTTCCCCACTCCCACCCCCCAGAGAAGGCAGTCTGTTAGTCTTCACATTGTTTCCATGGTATACGTTGATCTAAGTTGAGTGTGATGACAGAGAAATCATTTCCTTAAGGAAAAAAATATAAGAGATAGCAAAATTACAAATTAAGATAATGGTTCTTTTTCAAATGAAAGGTAATAGTTTCCTGGCCTTTGTTCAAACTTCACAATTCAGAAAGAAACTTTATAAAGAATTTGATAAGACTCTCCAAATCTAATTAGCCTATATAATATTCTATAGTGAATTCATCAAAACATCATGGGGTTGTGGGGATGAGGATGAAAAATATGTTGGGAGCTATTCTTTTTGGTGTAAGAATGGACAGAGGCCTAAGAGTTGTTGACTGCACAGAAGTCTTATATCTGTGTTATTCATGAGGCTTTTCTTTGATGAAATAAAGAGGAGTTACTAGACATGATACACACCAAATCATGGAATTAAAATAAAACTTATTTCATTTTGAAAGGAAATGTTATTGAATTTTTTTCCAAACCATTGTCTTTGTATAGTCAGTCTGCTGATTTTCTATTGTCAAACAAGGAGAAAAAAATCTGTTTTTTCTTTCTTTCTTTCTTTCTTTCTTTCTTTCTTTCTTTCTTTCTTTCTTTCTTTCTTTCTTTCTTTCATAAAGCTATGAGGTTAAGTGACTTGCCCAAGGTCACACAACTAAGTATTTATTAAATGTCTGAGATGAGATTTGAACTGAGGTCTTCCTGACTCCTAACAGGGCTGGATGCTCTATCCACTGTGCCATCTAACTTTCTTACATACTACCTGGGCTGTTACATAACTTCTTCATGTCTCACTTTCATTGTTGGTTAAATCAATGGATTGAACTTGATCTCTTTGGAAAAAGAGTACAATAAGAATTATAGAATGGAATTGAGGACGTTCCAGTCTAACCTATTAAAAACAAGCTATTGATGTCAAAAAAATAAGAAATGGATAAAAATCCAGATATTGACAAAGACTATTATTATTTCCTATTTAACTGGTATAAATCATTCAATATTATGAGAAGACTGAAAAAAAGACCCCAGAAAACACCTTAGCAAGTAAACACTTTTTATTTTATTTTATTTTTTACAAACAGGAACTATTTTATTCACAAAAATGACACTGAAGAGAAAGTATTATCATTCTGTTTTGCCTTAGGGACAGAGGGTCTTTCCATCTGACTTGGAATTAAAATGTGTTGTCTTCTCCCCTCCATCCCCTGCTTTTTATTATATGAATATTTTGTTTGTTTTCCAATTATATACAATGGTATACTACCATTGTATTAAAAAATCTCATTTTTTGAGATTTATAATTTTTCACCTTCCCTCCCTCCCTTCTTTCTCCCCTCCTTCCAACAGAAGGCAATCTGATATAGGTATAAACACTTTTAAAATTAAGTTTTTATTTCTATCTTGTTTCATATCATCTTATTCAAGTACTTTTTCTTCTTCCATCCATAGAGTCATTCCATATAACAAATAATATTTTTTTGAGAGGGGGGCAAAAATCACAACTACTTCACTGAAAAAGTCTGAAAATATATGCAATGTATAACTCACACCTGTGGACTTTCTCTTTTTATTAAGGGGTCAATAGAGGGGGTGTCTTCTCATATTTCTTCAATTAAATGCTGTTTGAATTTTATGATTTTGTTACATTTATTTTGTTGTTGGGTTTTTTAAGTGTGTAGTTCTTTCCATTTACATTGTTTTAGTTATTGCATTTATTTTCTTGCCTTTGCTGCTTCACTCTTCATTACTTTATAAAGATCTTTTCATATTTCTCATTATTCATCATACACATCATTTTTATAGCCCACAGACATTCCATTGCATTCATGTACCACAATTTGTTTAGCCAATCCCTAATTGATGGACTTCTATTTTGTTTTCAGTTCTTAGCTACCACAAAAAATGCTGCTACAAATATTTTGATGATTATGAGGACTTACTTCTTATTTATGACTTTCTTGGGAAGTAAATCCAAGTCTCTGGTTCAAAAGTTATGGATATTTTGATAACTTTATTTGTATAATTTCAAACTACTTTTCCAAAATGGTTGTACCATTTCAATGCTACACCAGTAATGAATTACTTTGCCTGTCATTCCACAACCCCTCTAACATTGAATGTTGCCAATTTTGATCATTTTTGCCCATTTGTAGTCTAGGTCTAAAGTTCAAGATTATTTTCATTTGCATTTAAACAAACTTGTGTAAGTTTGACAAGAGGACCAACTAATAAAATCACCCTGAGAAAATTTGAGGATGAAACTGAATAGGTGTTAACATGGGAAATAAAGGAAAACAATACATACATTTTAAAAAACATATTCTCTTCATTGAGGGTTAGAGTGAAGCTTCCACATTTGATCTTTTAACATCATGGTTTGCAGTATTCTGCACAGAGAACTGGAAATTATACTGAAGAAAATAAAAATGGAATAATCAATTAGACTAGGTCAGTCATTCACAGAAAGACCCTGTCTGGATATACCTTTTTGAGGTCTAAGGAATCTATTTTCAAGATATTTAAAAGAGTAGACTACACAATCCTCAAGAAAATATTGTATTATTACTACCAAAAAACTACTAAGACAAACTCAATTTATTCAATAAAAATTTATTAATCAATCACTAAAAATTCATTAAGTCCCTACTATTTGTGAAGTTGTGTTAAGTGCTGGAGATAAAAAGGCAAAAGACAGTCCCTGGCGTAAAAGGAACTCACGATCTAGTGGGAGAGACCACAAACATATATATACAAGCAAAATGTATATATAGGATAGATAGGAAATAAATAACAAAGGAAAGATAGTAGAATTAAAAGATTAAAAGAGGGGTTGTGAAAGTTTTTGGTTGAAGATGGAATTTTATTTGGGATTGAGCAGGGAAGCCAGTAGGTGAAGGTAAGGATATTAATAACCAACATCCCATTTGTCTATTTCACTATGCACAAAAGCATATAAGTACAATAATCTTTATACTTAAAGTATAAGAAGGGAATATTTTCACAAGTAATATTCTACAGCTGACCATATTTTTAGTATCACAAAATTGAAAAGAAGATCTCATGGGCTTTTTTGTTTAATATAAAAATACATTTTATTCAGTTCATCACAGTGCCACCTTTAAGACTGTTCTCACAAGGTGTTTCTCACGTAAATGTCAAAATTAGGTCAATCAATGATTACTTGAAAATTTTTATAACTGAGAGAACTTTGACCATATAATTATTAATATCAGATAAGGAACTAAATAGGGAAATATAATTGCTGAAGGCTCTTATAATCATCATGGAGAAAGTATTTTTTTAAAATCCAGATGGAAAAACAATTTCTTCTAGGTAATATGGTTCTTTTGTTTGCAGATTTGTGTTTTAAGATTTGAAAAGTATTTTGATCATAACAATTCTGTCAAAAAGATGCTACTATTATCTCAAATTTTCAAATCAAGATATTAAGGATGATAGAGATTAAGTGATTGACTCTGGGCCATACAGCTGGTAAGTAGCTGAGACAAGATTTGAACTCCGACCCTCCAAATCCAGTACTCTACTAACTCCATTACCTATCACCTTTAGTAATACCATGCCAATTGCCTTAAACACGTTGATGAGTATCAGATCTTCCTAAATTAGTTTTCTATTTATTTAAGAATTAGGTCTACATCCATATCCAGAGAGGGAACTGTGGAGTTTAAATGCAGACCAAAGCTTACTGTCTTCATTTTTAAAAGTTGCTTTATGTATTATGTCATTTTTTCCTTTCTAATATTTTTTCTTGCATTTGTATATGATTCTTCTTTCACAACATGATTAATATGGATATATGTTTAGCATAATTGCTTATGTAAAGCCTATATTAGATTGCTTTCTGTTGGGGAGGGGGGGAGAAAGGGAGAGAGGGAGGGATCCAAATGTGGAATTCCAAACCTTGCCAAAAATAATTGATGAATACTTCCATTGCATGTTGTTAGATAAACAAATAATATATATATATATATATATATATATATACATATACATACATACACATATATGTAAAAGATTTGGGCCTGACCTTCCAAAAAGGAAAAACGGAATGGATGAAACATCCTTACTGTGTAAAATGTGATATGCAGCTGGATTGATGGCAGAGAAAGCTGATCCACCAGTAATAACATAATCTGACCCCTTTCCCTGAATGCTCTGCCTCTTGTCCTCCATGTCTTAGTATTCCTTTCCTATTGTTGCATGTCCCTATTTACCTGCATTTTGTTTCTACCTAGGGGAATGTTAGTTTTTTTGAGGAGCTAGTTTTTTGTTTTTATATTCCCAATTACTAAGAGAAGTGGAAGCCAAGAAGACAATCAGCCTAGGTGCTGAAATAATGATAGGGAGAGAAAAGGGTGGTACATGTAACAGAGATCAAATTAGTATATCAGATGGCTTAAAATTCAAAGCAAGAGGTGGTATTGAATGGTGATTATACAGCAAGAAACTGGCTTTTGGTTTGGGAAGCAAGGACTATGCCAAAGCTCTTGTTGGCTCTGTGAGATAGAAAAAATAGGAAAGGAGACTGACAGCATTAAAGAAGTTTACCAGACAGAAATCTTCCTGCAAAAACACCTTTTTTATACAAAAATTTATTGATATATTTTTTAATGTCATCATAGTTATTCTCCAATATCCTTTCAGTTTCTTGTTCTAGAATCTCTCATATAGTAATGATAATGTTTAAAGACAAAAAAAGAGAGAGGGGAAAGATAGCATATTTGATCAATATGTTGAAAAAGTTGAAAATGAAAACCATTTTTTCAATTAAGAGGGAAGATAGAGGGAAACAGGGAAGTGGTTATTGATGCACAATGGAAAAGGATTAGTAGAAAATAGGACCCATGGTGGTGGAGAGTTGAAGGTGAATAAGAGTCAGTATGTGATTGGAGAGCAGAAAAGGATTTATGCTTGTGTGGTGTATCTGGATAGGGTTTAGTGGAATAAATAGGAAGGGTAAACTGAAAAGGGCACAGATTTGAGTGACAGGAGGAATAGGGGAGGATTATAACTTTGTTATAATGAATATTTGCACAGTCTTTTAGTATGTCTTATCTAGCTTTTGTATCTCACCATTGTTTAGAAAACGACATTCAAAAAACATCAAACATTTTTGTATCAGTACACTCAGTGCTAACCTTCAGTTAAATTATGAGCTAAATTAACTTTCTGAAAGATTATATGAGAACTTAACCACCATTTATAACATTGTTTCTATTGGAATATCTGGGTTTGGGAGAGTTTTGGAGTTGGGAATATCTATACAATGACAGCTCTACAAACAAAAATTTCACAGTATAAACACTTGGAAAAGATGAAGCTCTTTCCTGGCCTCATACAAATATATATAGATCTATGCAAATTATTCATATGACATAAAATAGTTGACTGATGAGTTCACAGGATTTTCCTTGACCAGGAATTGAAACTTGAACCTAAAGGTACAGTGTCTTTTGAAAAGCATGAATTTTGAATGTTATCATTTAAGATTGGCCTAGATAAAATGTAATTGTTTTTAGATGATTATCGTCTGTTATTTGAAATCAAATGTTCTTTATCACATAATATCTTTGTACCAAAATGGCAATTGTAGCATTTAAGAGTTGCAACAGTTCATTCTGACCATGAACTATATGCAATGCTTTATTGTACAAATGCTTTGTTAAATATTTTATCCATTGTGATAAATGATTGAACAAAAAGGTTTGTTTTATTCTAAACTATAAGATAGTATTTTTAAGTTTGACTTCAGTATATCTGTTGTCTCTTTTCTGCCCTACTCCCTCTTTTGCTTTAAAATAAGGTTAAAATTTAATGAAACATTTATATTTTTGACATTTTATTATTTTGGATGTTGATTTACTAAATAATTTGTAGATGCAACCTTTTCTCAATAAACTACACTCTGATTTTGCTTCTGAGTGTTATACAAGATATTTGGTTGCTTCTATTCCATTATAGTGGTGGTATTTAATAATATTATATTTGATAGCACATTTTAATTTGGTTAAATTTTTAAATTAAAAAGTTTTATATCAGACAAAGCAATCTATTATTGAAATAAAAAGTGTGTTATTGCAATTTATGGGATTTTTGCTTATGTAATTCAAGATCTAAAATTGTTTTGCATTTTTTGTTTGTTTTGATAGACATTTCTGGCTCTTATAAACCAAGTGTTTCCTGCAGAAGAGGATAGTAAAAAGGATGTGGAAGATAACTGTAAGTAATAAGGGAAAAAAAGCCAAAATAAGATAGGAATAGTAGATATTAAAAAAAAAGATAGTTAAGTGGTATTTTATATTTTGAGTAATAATGTCTAGAATGTTAAGATTTCACTATATTTAAACTGGTTTCATTTTGAAACATTTTCAAATTTTATCTTGAAAAAAGTGAATATTTTTTGAGTTGTATCTGTAGCTTAATAAATTTAAATGCTAGACTAGATGGAAAAATTTAACTACTTAGAAACTAGCTCATAAGTCTAGTCTGATAGTATCAGAGCATTTTATACATATGAAATTCAACACAAATATATTACATATGAATTGTTTTTCATGGAAAGATGATTTGTTGGGGCGGCTAGGTGGCACAGTGGATAAAGCACCGGCCCTGGAGTCAAGAGAACCTGGGTTCAAATCCTGTCTCAGACACTTAATAATTACCTAGCTGTGTGGCCTTGGGCAAGCCACTTAACCCCATTTGCCTTGCAAAAACCTAAAAAAACAAAAAGATGATTTGTTGATTTCTTCCCCCCCAAGATCAGAGGAAAAATTATATTCCAAATTGTATAAGAAATTATGAATTCTGTTAGATAATTATCATAGTATTTAGGGTGTGTTTGTTTTACTAACTTCTTGTAAAATAATCATACTTGACTAAAGATGATATATTTAAAGTCTGAGAGAAATAACTCAACTTCTAAGAAACAGGAGAAAACATGAAGATGAACAAATTTAGTAAAGTTGAGTGAGTTGTGTTCTAATCAGAGAATGTTTTGTTCAAGGAAGTAAAAGTAAAAAGGGGAATGAAGAAATCATAACCTCACCATACAGAAGAAAGAATAAATGAGAAATTTTTGTTCCTTAAAATTTAAGTACTTAGAAGTGACAGGCATTGTGTCCTGATCGATATAGGACTTTCTTGGAAACCCTAAGACCTAGTTTAAGGACCATTTGTGATACATTTTAGCAGTTTGACAGTGGGCACTTCAGTTGACTTTTCCTATCCCCAGATAACTGATTATAAGCTGCATCTGTGTAAGTGGAGAGACTTTCCACAAGGTAGTTTCCATCAGCTATGAAATCATAGGTCAGTACTAAAAATGAAACAAAAAAAAACCCTAAGAGAAGGTACTTTTGTACTTGATATAAAACTCAGTGTTTTGATGTAATTTTCATGTAGTCAATAAATTGCAAACCCATTGCATGAATTTGATAGTTTTCTTTAGTTTAAATTAAAATTTAAGAGTTGCCCATCTCTGATGATTTCATTCTATGTTTGGGTATGATTACTTTATTTTTCTGATTGACTAGTGGATAGAACTGAATTTGGAGTCAGAGAATCTAGGTTCATATCACAGCTCTGCTTTCTGTGTGGCCTTGGACAAAAAACTTAACTTCTCTGGGTATATTTTACTTCATATCTGGAATGAGGAGATTGAACTTCTGAGATTCCTAACAGTCCTAATCCTATAATCCCATGACTCCACTGTTATATATGCTATATACTCTATGTATATGAATTCCCTTTTTATAATGATATGTGTACAATAGTAGTTTAATCACTGTGGGCTGTTTTCATCATAGTCAGCCTATACAAGCAACTTAAGCTGAGTGTGATATATATTTGGAAACTCTCTCTTAGACTATATAAACGATTCACCTGAACTTTTCAGGAAGATGAACATGCTTTCAATTGGTAGGCCCAGGTTTTGCAGTTAACTAGATGACTCTGTTACTTCATTAGATTTTTTGTCTCAAGTTTGATGCCAGACTGTCTGGTTGTCTGCCAAGAGATACATTTGCTTTGTTTTCTGCTTCCTCTGGAGTGAATACTAGAATGCATTTCTCTTATCTGCATCAATGTGATACCATAATGAATAAGTATATGATGTCTGTAAAGTACTTTAAAGTCTTAAAAAAGAAACTTCTTTTGAAATAGAAATACTTTCATTGCCATTTGGAACAACTTGAAAGCTTTCAATTTAGTGTTTTGAAGATAAAACATTTTTGACTTTCTCTGACATTTTATCTGATAGAGATTAGTATGATGGTTCTTTTTAATTCTGTTTGATTATTAGACAGTAATCAAGAAATATAAAATATGAAATAATTTTATACTAAAAATATGTAATATTCTGTTAAAGAAAATAATGATATTTTTAGGTACTAACAGTAAGATAAAAATAAACCTATAAATATGCACAGCATAGTATAGATAATGGGGAGATGGATTTAAGTCAGGAATACTAGGTTCAAATCTCACTTTTTATTAATATTGTCTGTATGGATCTAAGCGAGTTACTTAACCTCTTGGTGTTTCAGGCAACTCTAAGTTACAGAAGAGTTGCTGAACTTTATTGAAGTGAAAGTTTCCTCATTAGTCACTACATTGGTGAAGTCATGAATTTCCTATCTGTCTCTGTCTCTCTATTTTTCTTATTCTCTTTCCCCCACTTCTCACCTCTCTCATGTGTGTTTCTAAATATGAATGCTTATATGAAGCAATTAATCTTCTAAGTCGACTTCTACTTACTGGAACTTGAAGTTGATAGATTATCTTTTCAAAAAAAGACTTCATTAAGCAATTATTTTCAATTCAATAAATGTTTAATTGTCTGTGATTTGCAAGGTACTGTGTTCTCTCTTGTGGGATATACAAAATAACATAATTCTTACCCAAGGAATTTATATTGATTAGGAGAAATAATACATATCTATAACCATATTAGAAGACAATATATACTATAGCAAGTAGTGAAAAACATGTTCAAAGGAGGAAAAAATCCCTTTGAGCTGAAGAGGAAGATTAGAAAATCCTTCATGACAGATCTAGTATTTTTACTAGATGGGAAGCCATTACAGTCAGAGGAAATGGAGTCAATATAAATTAATAGGTGGGATAACTAAGGGTATACTTGTTTGGTCATTTCAGTCATGTCTAACTCTTTGTGACCTCATTTGGACATTTTTGGGCAAAGATACTGGAGTGATTTGCCATTTTTTTTCTCCAGTTCATTTTACAGATACGGAAACTGAGGCAAATAGGGTTATTAAATGACTTGATCAGTCATTCAGGTAATAAATGTCTGAAACTGAAAGAGATCAAACATCTCTCCCTCTTTTGGTGTAAGGAATTTCCTACATTGATGAAAATCGCTAGTATTAAATTGAATAATACTAATAATAACTAATAGAGAACTTTTCTCTATTAATTTTAAAAGAAAAACAACTCTTGCAACAGATTGCACTGTACCATGGTTTAAAAAGATTTATTTAATAGCAGTTAACAAATCAATTTCAGTATTAGACAGAACTTTTCAGTTTCATTTTTTCTTTTTGAACATAAATAATTTTCAAATTTTTTCTTTTAGGTTCACTGATGTACTTAAATGAAGCTACACTCCTCCATAATATCAAAGTGCGATATAGTAAAGACAGAATTTATGTAAGTATTACAAATACATCTAATTATTTAAAATTTTATTATAAGTGAATTATTTCATATCACATTATATAGTTTTGTTCTATTCTTATTTATAAAATAACTATAATCCAATATTCATTTGTAGAACTGAAGTTTATCATTCTTTCGTTATTCAAATTGAAGTTAATAAATCTGTAGTTATTTGTGTGTTTTAATACTTTCTGTATACCAATATATAACTAAGAAGATACTGTGGACTTAGGAAAAGTTGGAATATTTAGAAAAGATATCAATTAGATTTTTCTTTTGAGGCTTACATTTAGAATTTGTTTCTAATCAGTCATATATATATATCATTATTTGTCTTGTACTCTTAATTCAGAATGAAATGATTAACTTGATTTAATTCTGAAATTTGGCCAGAAGTAAATTATTGAACTGGCTGTAGATAAATTACTTTGCTAGAAGTTCTGCTGTTACTAAAGATGAGCTTCTTTCACTTCATTATTTTTGAACGAAGAAAACACATGGCTTCTTTGACACTTCCTGGATCAAATGACCATCTTAATCTTTTATATTGCTATCAATTTGCCATTTGTAGTTACTTAATTATGACTAAATTACACTTGGTCTTTCCCATCTGCCCAAACAATGACAGCTGTTAAACAGAACTAATCTACCCTTTACCAAGATATGCCACCTATTAACTTTCAATTATTTAGTTTTGAAGCCATATTTTTTCTTCTTAAAGAAGACTTTCTTCATGTCAAGAAAAAACAATAGATATAAGATGATACTTATAGGTGTTTTGGATAAAACAAAATAAATGGTAAATTTAATAAAACCAAAAGTTACAATTCTAATATACACTTTAGGATAGTCTTCATTTACTTTGCAATTAAATCTTGTAGGTATATTAAAACATTTCATTTTATTAATGTCTTTAATTTTTACACAACACATCACATTCAGTTCCAAATCTATCCTCCTTTCCTCCTCTACTGAACCTTCCGTTGTAACAGAGATTGAAGAAGAAAAGGAAAAAGCAATGAGCATAACTAATTAGCATTTTCATTCACATAGGAAAGAATATTTAGTATTCCTCATGCAGTCTCCCACTTGTATATAAAAAGGAAGGTATTATATTTTGTTAGTTTCTTTCAGGGTCAGATCTCAGTCATTAACATTATACAACATTTAGTTTCATTTCATTTTTTCCTAATTTAAATATTGTAGTTGGCATATACATATATATATATGTATATATATATATATATATGTTTTTCCTGATTTTGCTTACTTCATTAAGTGCATTTATACCTTTGCATTTTTTCTTAATTATACACATCCAGTTCTTATAAGCATAGCAACATTCCATTATTCGTCGTTTTGATTAATCATTCCTGATCAGTGGATACTTTGTTTCCAGTTATTTTGAATCACAGAAATGTTTCTTATCAATATTTTAGAAATATTGGGCACATACTTTTGACAAATATATGGCATTGTTCTTTGAACTCTTGAACATAATACTTAATTTCTTTCTGGAAAGGTTGGATCAATTTCCATCATCAGGTGCTAGTGATGCATGACCCTCCTACAGTGACTTCAATGCTTTTTCCCTCCCTACCAATTTATAGACATAAGAATAACCTTATAGTATTTAGATTTGTGTTTCTCTTATGAATGATATGGAGTAAATTCTTTTGATTCTTTATATTTTTCAATTATTTGTGAACTATTTGTTCATATCATTTGACCTTTTTTTAGGGGAACTTGTATACTTATGTCTGAATATCAGACAGATTTTCTGCAATTAACAATTTTCATTATTCTAACTTCATTAATCTTGTGTAGAGACTTTTAAATTTCATATAATGAAAATACTTTTTTTTAACTTTTGTGATCTGCTTTACATCTTATTTGGTTAATAATTTTCCTTCTATCCATTTTGTTCTGATTTTCTTTATGATGGAGCTTTTATATTCAGATAGAGTATTCATTCACAGTGACTAGAAATAATTCTTATAGCATTTGAGGTAAAATGAAAAAAGCAGAGCATTGTTCTTTATTTTCTTGATTGTAATGTCTGATTTGTATTGTTAAGTACTTTTTTACGAAGCATTTTATATTGTAGAAATTTTCTCTGCTAATTTGAAATTTTACTGGAGTAAAACATTTTTTCCATAGTTTTTGCTGAAACATAGGTTGTCATAGAATGAAACGTTGATCAAGAGCCAAAGCCATTTAGGTTGGTTTAAAAATATTGAAAGAATATAAAAACAAAATAAAATTATTTGAATTAATGTTTCTGAGATAGTTTTATTAAGTTGTTAATGCCTTTAAGACAGTTTACATATTAACTTGTAACTTTCACCAGCTTTCCAAGGGGCAGCTAGGTGGTATAGTGGATAGAGCATTGGCCCTGAAGTCAGGAGGACTTGAGTTCAAATCTGGCCTCAGATACTTGATAATTACCTAGCTGTGTGACCTTTGCCTTGCAAAAAGATAAAAAAAGACCATTTACCAGCTTTCCATAGTATGTGGTTCTGAAATAGTAATACATTTAATGATGGGGATAATTAGCTTTTGAATTAGTATACTGTTGGTTATAATTTCAATTAAATGGGGTCTATAATTTTTTTCTCTGACCAACTTAAGTAATTTTTGGTTCTTGATCAAAGGTTCAATGCTGACTACTTTTGTGGCTTTCTTAATACTTATTTGTGGTGTCCTTAATGGCTTGATTATCAGAATGATCAGTTAATTAACAAGCATTTATCAAAAGTCAGTCAATGAATGTTTAAAGTTCCTATTATGTGCCAGAAAATTGAGTGTTGGAGATAAAAAGGTTAAAAGAAAGTTCATTTCCTTAAGGAACTCACAATTTAATGAGGGAGGACAATAAATAGAAAGAAATTGAAAGGGGTAGGGGAGGATATCAGTCTCTATCAATGATGAAGTCTGGAGCTATTAAGTGGAGAAATAAATAGATAATTTTCTTGGAGGCTCTCCTTAAGTGGATGATCTTAGAGAAGTTTTCAGATGTCTACTCTGCTAATAAGAGGGAGAGAGGGGCCCCAGGAATAGGAGGTATTAAAGAAGTGTGAGTTCTAGGGTTCAGGTATTTCTAATTCTCACCTATACTTCCTCTATTCTTTGTAAAGAGATGGAAAACAGGCTTCACCAGCAGTCTTTGGTATCATGATTGATTATTGGATTAATCACAGTTCCTTAACATTTTTTCTTTATTGTAATTATTATATAACTCTCTATCCTAGGTTTTCTCACTTAATTCTGTATCAGTTCATATAATTTTTTTCAGAATCCATCCCTTGCATCATTTCTTATAGCATTGTAATATTTCATTACTTTTGTATATCATGGTTTTTCATCCACTGACCATTTGATAGACATCCATCACTTGTATTATTTTTATCTTTTAGTACTTCACAGGGATTCCTTTTTATTGAAATTTTATTTTATTTTTCCAATTACAGGCAAAAGTAGTTTTTCAACATTCATCCATTTAAAAATTTATAAGTTCCATATTTTTCTACCACCCTCCTTTTCCTCCCTCTGCCCATGGTGGCTGATAAAAGTTGTACAAGTACAAATGTGTTTAGCTTATTTCCATATTAGTCTTGTTGTGAAAGAAGGATTAGAACTAAGGGGAAAGGGGGGGAAAACCATGAGAAAGAAAGGAAAAACACAAAAGTTTTACAATAGTAAACTTGGTATGCTCTACTCCATACCCAGACCACATTTTTTTTCCTCTGGATGAGGATGTTTGTTTTTTTTAAGGTTTTTTGCAAGGCAAATGGGGTTAAGTGGCTTGCCCAAGGCCACACAGCTAGGTGTCTGAGGTCAAATTTGAACCCAGATATTCCAGACTCCAAGGCTGGTGCTCTATCCACTGCACCACCTAGCTGCCTCAAGGATGGTTTTGCCCACAGCGGGTCTCTCTGGATTGTCCTTGATCTTTGAGCTCTTGAGAGGAGCTTTATTCATCATAGTTAATCATCTCAGTGTTGTTAATTCCACAAGATTTCAACTGACTGGATCTTTCCTAGAACTGGACACTCCCTGAGGCTTCATGCAACTTTATTAGGTGTACTTGAAACTTTCTTTTGTTCCTGGGAAAATGCTCTTGTAATTGACTTTTCTCCTCCTATATCCAGGAAATGCCTTTGGTATACTTTCCTGCACATCTGATTACTGAAGGTTACTAAACTTTACCCTTCTTTGACTAGGAGCAAAGGAAGAACACATGTACAATTATGCATGACTGTGTATACATTTCTTTTCCATGATTGCTAGAATTATTTACTTCTCTTTCCCTGTAATTATCTTTTCTTTCAATCCCAGGGGAAAGAGGTCCTCACCTGTCTTATTCGCTTAGATTTTTGCTTCCTAAAGTCACCAATTAATTATAAGTGTGAAAATAGTGCTTAAGCTTGCTCATTGAACACTAATGTATACTTGGCAGTGGGTGGCAATAGTAGCACAAAGTAGACATTTAGGGCTATGTGACTACAGCAGAGTCAAAAGTAAGCCTTAGAAGTTATGATGAAGAAGTTATAACAAATTTCTTTTAGAGATCCACGACTCTCTAGTGCCATTGGTGTTCTAGAGAATTTTGGTGGCCAGAAGTCTTAGAGTGATTAGCTTACCATGTTCATTGCTGGTTAATTATATATTTGTGGTTTGGTATTTTCTGTTTATAGTCAAGTACTAGAATTATATTAAGTATCTTATGTTAGTATTGAAAATGTTTTTTAAATCATTAAAGCATTTAAATTTACTTCAAACTACAGACTAGCCGATCATTTTCACATTGACCAAAATTGAAGCATGATCTGTTAGAACTAGTGAAGAACCCTGTAGATTGTCATTCTTCCTTTGTGGACCTTGGTAGCATTTAGGGAATTTTTCAAATGGGTAAATAAATTACAATTGCAAAGGTGCTACTTTTGTATTTTTTATGACTACATACTTTGGGAACCCCATGCTTTTCTAGGTTTCATGGTCATGTTGTTTTCTCAAATATCTAGATCCAATACTTCTTTGAGTAATGCTATTCATGTCTGGAAGAACTAATTTTATCTTAAGGATGCTTCTGGAGATGATATTTCATTTTATCTTTATGTGTATATATATATATATATATACACAAATAAACATATACACATGCATACACAAATATAGTAACATCTTTATTTAGGATTTAAATTGAATCTACTAGACATTTTTATGTGAGCATAGTACAAATGAAAAATGATTAAAAACCTGCATCTTCAAAAACAAAAAGCCCTTTTCACATCAAAGACATTTTTAGACTTTTAAATTATCTGCTAAGAGTTGTTATAAACTTAGGGATAACTATTGATTTTTAATATTTAACATATGGACAGTATATTTTATCAAATAGTGGCTAACTTTTATGTTAAATTTCCCTAAATTGGTACTGTTCTGAACTAATGTTTTTTTCTTGTAGTTTTGATTTCATTCTGTAATTTTTTTGATATTATTAAAAAGGAGATAAGAGAAAAGCCTTAAAACTAACTCATTTCATTTTAATTTATATAAAAATCTGTTGCATTAATAGACATATTGTTTTTAAAAATTTTAGACATATGTGGCCAACATCCTGATTGCAGTGAATCCGTACTTTGACATACCTAAAATATATTCTTCAGAAACAATTAAGCAGTATCAAGGAAAATCTCTTGGAGTATTGCCACCTCATGTCTTTGCAGTTGGTATGTAGTTTAACTATAACAATTGTTTGATAATTTTTTCTTCATGAAACAGGAAATTTGAATTTTTTTCTTTCTTACTATTGTAGAAATGTACTCAAATTCTTTTCCCATTTGCCATGTCAGATAAAGAAAAGTTTTAGTATGTAGATATGTAATTCAGACAAGTCATTGCTAGAGAAATGTGTATCATTTTGCAAATGTTTTGCAAATTATCTCATGTAGCATAAATACACTCTGCTCTGAAATTATAGCATACAACTGTATATGTTCTTTCTTTCTTATAAATTTATAAATATGTCCATGTTTTCTTAGATATTTTTCTAAGTTGAAAATTGATCATAAGAATTTGATCTCAGGGGTGGCTAGGTGGCATAGTGGATAAAGAACCGGCCTTAGAGTCAGGAATACCTGGGTTCAAATCCGGTCTCAGACACTTAATAATTACCTAGCTGTGTGGCCTTGGCAAGCCACCTAACCCCATTTGCCTTGCAAAAAACCTAAAAAAAAAAAGAATTTGATCTCTAATCATTTTTGGGGGGTTCTCAACATATATTAGAAACAGTAAACATCTTTCTTCATAATATCCTAGGCATAGGCTATTAAATGTAGACTTCTTTTTTTTTTTTTCCGCAAGGCAATAGGGTTAAGTGGCTTGCCCAAGGCCACACAGCTAGGTAATTATTAAATGTCTGAGGTCAGATTTGAACTCAGCCCTGACTTCCGGACTGGTGCTCTATCCACTGCCAGCAAGCTACCCCCCTAAATGTGGACTTCTAAGGGGATTATGCTGTCCTTACCCAGGGTGTTTTTCAACCATTGATTATGGTAGAACAGTGAGATCATAATGTGTACTATTTTTTGCAAAGAGACTTCTTAAAAACGTAAGATTGAAAGCAATACATATTCTGCATTCCTTGTATAAAAAATTTTAAATTCCTTCTTTTTCTCTAGCTTTTAAATAATTCTAATACATATATGGCATTACAACTTTAGTCAATAGATACCCATATGGGAGGTCTCTCATGATTTCATTAATTGGTGTATTTGCAGGGGTACAGTTTTACTTTTCACAATTTTGCTCATAAGGTAGTCTGAGAGCTGTTAGGTGTTATCAGCAGAGCCTTAGCCAGGTGCTGTTGCTCCAAGAAGCCCACCTATTTCAATTTTGCCTTTGTCCCTTTTGTAAGCTTGACAGGAAAATATAATTCTAGCATTTAATTGAGCATAGGCGTATGTGACCTAAGGTATTGGTTTGACTGAAAAAGAGATATTGGACCTTTTGGAAAAGTGAATAATTTTTACCTATTGAAGAGACTTTGTGAAGTTTTATTGCTATTTTATGAGTCATTCACTGAACCCTCTTTAAAAATTATGATCCTAATAACCTGTGTTTACAGTTTTACAACTGAACATGGAATGTCCTTGTTGAACAAGTTGTTGAATAGGCACAACTGATTGACTGATACATACTTTGAATGGGAGTATTTTTTCAAGTCAGCCTCATGTTTTAGTGTTTGAAAAATATACTGAAATGGGCAGGTTTTTAGTTGATTATGACTGACATAAGATTAATAGATTCCTAGTAGTAAAATCAAGGTTTCAAATCATCTGCTTTGAACCTAGATTATTGTAACTTAGAATTTATTTAATAAAATGTACAATTAAATTTGCAAGCTTCAATGTTGAATTAGGGAGAACAGTGTGAAGAACATATAATATCAACAAATTTAAGGAAGTTTTAAGAATTTTTTTAACTTTCTAGAATATGGAATTCTAGATTACAGAACTCCAACTCTTCTAATAGTTAAAAAAAACAACGCCCCATTTTCAATTTTATTACTATTTCCTTAACTATCCCTTTACATTATAGTGTTTTGAAATTTAAAATTCTTCCCCATCACCCTTTTATTTGGGAACATTATTATGTGTACTGATCATTTTTTACTATGTATTTACATTGTCTATGGGGATTGTTTTTAGTGTTAGAAATCTATGGTGCAGCTCACAATAGAGATATTGAAACACACAAATAATAGTCTAATTGTATTTCATGTTTACTGAGCTGTGAAAAGTATGGAGTCATTTTAAACAATAAAATATATTTAGATATTAGATAGTTTTTTATCTAATATGCTATATGTTTTATCAAAATATAGCTTCTCTAGAATAAATGCACTTTTATTTTAAGTAGCATACCATATAGTAGATCAATATGGAGAAAATAGTTTTGTATAACTTTCATTTATCGTGTTATTTTGATCTTAGCTGACAAAGCTTTTCGAGACATGAAGGTACTCAAAATGAGTCAGTCGATCATTGTGTCTGGAGAATCAGGTGCTGGCAAAACTGAAAATACTAAATTTGTTCTTAGGTAAGTATTTGGGAATTTTAGAAAATAACTGTTGTTAGATTGATGTGTTCTTTCTGACATATTTTGGACTGAATTTGTAAGTGTTTATAGTAGTAGTTGAACAACAGTAACAAAGTGATTTTACATTTATTTTTGACTCTCCTTATTCTCTCCCTTTTCCTCTTTCTTCTCTACCTTCTTCCCTTTTTCCTCCATTCCTGTCCATACACATACACATATACACATATACACATACATACATTCACATTATATACTGTTACTCTATATAATTCTTAATCTATTTCTTTTTTATTTTTATTAATGTATTTTGAATTTGATAATTTTTCCTCTAATCTCACTTCCTGCCCCCAACCCCTCACAGAAGGCAGTCTGTTAGTCTTTACATTGTTCCCATGGTATACATTGATCTAAGTTGAATGTGATGAGAGAGAAATCATATCCTTAAGGAAGAAATTAAAGTATAAGAGATAGCAAAAATACATAACAAGGTAACAGTTTCTTTTTAAATTAAAGGTAATAGTCTTTGTTCTTTGTTCAAACTCCACAATTCTTTCTCTGGACACAGATGGTATTCTCCATTGCAGATACCCCCAAATTGTGCCTGATTGTTGCACTGATGGAATGAGCAAGTCCCTTAAGATTTAATCTGTATTTCTTAAAATTAAATATTTTCTACTAGCTTTAAGTATAATGAATTTTTATTGATAGCTATTAGTTCACAACTGACACTAAAGACAGAGAATACTGCCTGGAATTAGGGAACACCTGGCTTTTAAATATGCTCTGGATACTTACTAGTCTTATGACCATAGGCAAGTTAATTAACTTGTCTAAGCTGCCATTTTCTCATCTCTGAAATGGGAATAATAATGAGCTCTTTTGAAGATCACATGGAATCCCATACAAAATACTTGTAAATCTTAAAAGTACTAGATGAATGTAAGCTATTTATTTTTTTCCTTTCTTTATTTTTCCATATATATATATATATATATATATATATATATATATATTTATAATTGTAATTTTCAACAATCTTTTTTTTTATACATTTTTTCTCCCCTCCCTTCCCTCCCCACTTTCCCTGACAGGAAACAATATAATATAAGTTCTATATCTATAATCAGGCTAAACATTGACCCATATTATTTTTTCTTTTATTTTTTCTTTAATATTTATTCTCATTTTGTACAAATAACTTTTTATACATTAATAAAATATTCTTGTTTAAGAGTAAACGAAATACCCCCTCCCCCCCCATAAATGTAGACTTGCTTGAGCGATAAAGTAAAGGGGAGAGAAAAAAATTAAAATTAAAAAAAATACTAGTAATAATTGTAGTTATGGCCAGGTGGCGCAATGGACGGAGCACCAGCCCTGGAGCCATGAGCACCTGAGCCCACATCCGGCCCCATACACCCAACTATCACCGAGCCGTGTGACATGCAAGCCATCCGAACCCCACTGTCCTGCAAAAACAAAAAAAGAAAAAAAAAGACCCAAAGTAAAATAAAATAGTAATAATAGTAGGGATGGCTGGGTGGTGGACAGAGCATTGGCCCTTGAGCCAGGAGCACCCGGGTCCAAATCCGGCCTCAGACACCCACCAATCACCCTGTTATGTGGCCCCAGGCAGGCCACCCAGCCCCGTTTGCCTTGCAACCCCCCAAAAAATAATAATAATAATAATAATGATAATAAATGTGCTTGAGTCTTTGTTCCAACACCGACATCTCTGTCATGGGTGGATCACATTCTTTATGATAAGTCCATGGCAAAAGTTACTTCCATATTTTTCCACTGTTGCCATTGCTGATTGCAACTCCCTCCTTTCGTATTTCTCCACTACCGCGTACTATATTTTCTCTCTCCTTTCACTCTGACTCTGCTGTAGGGTCGCTGAGTGGTGCAGCAGACAGATCCCTGGTCCTGGGGCCAAGAAGCCCTGAGCCCCCATACCACCCCTTAGGCCCAGCATCCACCTGGCCCTATGGTCCTGGACAGGCCATCCAATCCAATCCCAGCCCCTTGCAAGAAGTAAAGAGGAAAATGTGTTATATCTGACCACTCTCCCCCCATGTTCCATCCTCTCCTCCATCACTCACATCCCCCCTTCCCCCTGTCCTCCCCTCCTTCTTACTCCAGATGCCTCTACCCCATTGATTATATATATGCTGTTTCCTCTCCTAGCCACCTCTGATGAGAGTGAAGATTCCCTCATTCCCCCTTGCCTTCCCCCCCTTCTATATCATTGCAATAGCTCATTGTAATAAAGAAAAATCTTATTAAATGAAATATCTTGACCTATTCCCCCCTCTCCTTTTTCTTTCTCCCATTACATTTCCCTTTTTTCTATTGACTCCATTTTTACACTATATTTTATCTTCAAATTCTGCTTTCTCCTGTGCTTCAACTATAAAAGCTCCCTCTACCTGCTGTATTAACTGAGAAGGTTCATATGAGTATTATTAGTGTCATTTTTCTATGCAGGAATACATGCAGTTAATTATCAAGCCCCTCATATTTTCCCCTTCTCCAATCTCCATGCTTCACCTGAGTCCTGTATGTGAAGATCAAACCTTCTGTTCAGCTCTGGCCATTCCAACAGGAACATTTGAAATTCCCCTGGTTCATTGAAAGTCCATCTTTTTCCCTGGAAGAGGACATTCATCCTTGCTGGGTAGTTGATTCTTGGCTTCATTCTAAGCTCTTTTGCCTTCTGGTATATTATATTACAAACCCTACGGGTTTCCAATGTAGTTGCTGCTAAGTCCTGTGTGATCCTGACTGCAGCTCCACATTATTTGAACTGTGTCCTTCTGGCTGCTTGTAATATTTTCTCTTTGACTTGGGAGTTCTGGAACTTGGCTATAATATTCCTAGGGGTTTTTTTGGGGGGAATCTCTTTCTCGGGGGGGGGGGGATGGGTGGATTCTCTCTGTTTCTATTTTGTCCTCTGCTTCTAGAATATCAGGGCAATTGTCCTGTAGTAATTCTTTGAAAATGATGTCAGGCTCTTTTCCTGCTCATGACTTTCAGGTATTCCAATAATTTTTAAATTTTCTTTCCTAAGTCTGTTTTCCATATCAGTTGTTTTTTTCAATGAGATATTTCACATTTTCTTCTAATTTTTCATTTTTTTTGGTTTTGAAGTATTGATTCCTGATTTCTGGTAAATTCATCAATCTCCCTGAATTCTATTCTTTGTCTGAAGGATTTGTTCTCCTCAGAGAGTTTTCTTATCTCTTTTTCCATCTGGCCAATTTTACTTTTTAAAGCATTCTTCTCCTCAATAACTTTTTGAACTGTTTTATCCATTTGATCTAAGCTGGTTTTTAGTGTTCTATTTTCCAGTATTTTTCTGGATTTCCTAGACTAGGCTGCTGGCTTCATTTTCATGTTTTTCCTGCATCTCTCATTTCTTTTCTCAGTTTTTCTTCTAATTCCCTCATTTGATTTTAAAAGTCTTCTTTGAGCTCTTTCATAGCCTGAGCCCAATTACTGTTTTTTCTTGGAGTCTTTAGATGCAGGAGCTTGTGCTTCCTCATCTTCAGACTATTTTGATCTTTCTTGGGCTCATATGCAAAATATTTCTCAATGGTGTTCCTCTTTTTTTCTCTGCTTGCTCACTTTCCCAGCCTAAACCTGTTTTTGGGGTTCTTCTTGAGCTTTTTGGGACACTCCCACAAGGATCTCAGTGTGTGAGGCTCTGTCCTCCCTCCTGATCTGTGAATGTCCATAAGCGCCCCCCTCTGCCACGGGGCTGAGGTGGGGGGCCCCTGCTGTTCTATGGCGGGGGCCTAGATTGTGATCAGGATCTGAATTTGGTCAGAGCTTCAGAGTCCTGTTCCAGGGCAGAGGACAGAGCTGGGCAATCTCACTTCACTCCCCTCCCTCAGCTCAATGGGCTCATGCCCTGGGGACTCCTGCTTATGGGCTCCGCCTGCTTCTGTTTCCTGGATCTGGACTGTGCTGGCCATGCTGCTTGCTGTGTGCCCTGAGGGCTGGACTCCACGTGCTTGCTCTGGCAGATGTCCCCTGCTGTTCCCCCAATTTATGCCTGGTGCTCCCCAGGGTGCAGCTCAGGAGACTCCCCCGCTGCTGTGAGCCATGGCTCCCAGTGCCCTGGGGCTGGCTCCAGGAGGCTGAAGTTCTTTCGCTGTGGGCCACCCCTCTGGCGGGCCACCCCTCCAACTCTGGGGAGCAGAGCCTTTCTGCTCTTTTCCAGGTTATCTTGAGTAGGAGAACTGCCTCACTGGGTCCCTCTGTGGGTTCTGTCTTTCGAAAATTTAGTTAGAGTCCTTAGCTTATGAGTTTTATGAGGAAAGCGTCTAAGACAATCCTTTCTTGTTGCCGTCTTCGACCCATTTTATTCTTGTGAAAGAAAAATCATATCTAAGTGGAAGAGGAAAAAAATTAGAGAAAAATGGAATGGCAGCTATTTATGTTTTACAACCATCTTACTATCTGTAATACTATCACTGCTACTGCTGCTGCTACTACTACCATTAGCAAGCATTTATTTAGCACCTGCTGTATGCTTTGTATTATACTAAGTGCTTTACAAATATTATTTCATTTGATCTTCACAATAACTCTGGGAGATAGGGTTATTATTATCTTTATTTTACAGTTGATAAAACTGAAGCAGGTTAAATGATTTGCCAGAGTCACATTCACACACACACACACACACACACACACACACACACACACACACACACAGCCAGTAGAGTGGTTGAGACTAGATTTGGACACAAGTCTCCAGTGCTGTATCCCTTTTGTCACCTAACTGCCTTCTATCCATGAAAATTAGGAACTCTTCTTTTTGAAATATAGCAGTGTTGATGGTTTTGCAAATATAAAATGATTGAAGTGAAAATTGGAATAAAGAATAAATTATACTTTGTATTACTTTGTTAACTTTAAACTAAAGACAGAAGTCATAATCTATGTATTATTTTTATATCACACATTCCCTTAGCACATTGTTTGCTAAAAGATACTTAATAAATATTGATTGAATTTAATTTAATTTAAAACAATGCTCATAATAATTAAAATACAATTTTTATGATTTTGCTCTTTATTATGTATTGGAAAATGATTATATAATTCTTTTTAAAGACTTTTGCAGTGCAGATTGTTATTATTGCACCATCAGTTTCCTTTTAACTTGTGTAGAAAAGGAACCTGGAGAGCTAAGTATCAAGAAATTTTCCTCTACTGACTTGTTAATATTTACACTTAAGGTCCAAGTACTCTCAGGTTAGGGTACCCAGTTCAACCCTTATAGTTTCTAGAGGCAGTTCACTGATCAGGCAAGTGACTTCATATTTTAGGACCTAGCACAAGCTTCAGCACTATATTTGAAAGAGTTGTAACTTTGAGCAGTACTTGTTTTAGAGTCTTAACATTTAAAAATAATAACAAAGCTGAGAACAGCCTCTAGGTGTGTAAATTTTGTTTTCTATTTCAAATCTTGTTCTGTAATGTGCTCTTTTTCATTCCTTCTCAGATGTATGATGCTACATTTTAGTAAACTAACATTTTAAAAAAATTTTATGAATATTTGTATTTTCCATTAGAATTGACATCTGATTTCTCAAAATAGAATTAGTTTAGAAGACTTTGGGGGAAGAGGAAAGGAAAGCCACATTCAGACTTATAAATGAGTTTGCTCCACCTTTGTGCATTTAAAGGGGCCAATTGTTTTAGTGCTAGATTGCTAATACTACAGTGAGAAAGGACCTAGACAATAAGTTTCTTAAGTCAATTTTAAAGAATTGTTCTGGTTAAATTTTTATTAGCTAGTAGCTATACTTTTGGTGTTGAGACTCTCTGAATGTAGTTAGACTTGAACTGAAAGCCTTTCTAGTCTGACCTTTGTGTTACACCAGATAGCTTTAGATATTGCAATGTCACCTTCATGGAACCATGAGATTTTGGTATAGGACTTTAATTAAAGGTACTAATTAACAAAAAGGTTATTTTTTAATAGCCTACAGATTACTGTATACTTTATGCATACACACAACCAATTTGAAGGATGTTCATTTTCTGCTTTATGGATAATGTAGGCGATTATGAACAAATAAGCTGGAGAGGATCACAAAAGATATACAATTTGATTATATGATTCAGTATTTAAAATGTTTTCAATAGATGTCACCATAATTAATTCTTATAATCTTTTAGTGATGGGTAGAAGAATAGTTCATGGCCGAACAGATAATAGACAGAAATCACAGAAGATAAGATGGAAAATTTTGATTACATGAAATTACTAAATTTTTGTACAAAGCCAATATAGATAAAAGTAGAAGAGAAGAAAGTAAATGGAAAAATTCTTAGTGACAGGTTTCTCTCATATAGGCTTCATTTCTAAGCTATATTGGGGAACCGATTCAGATTTATGATTGAATCATTTCCCAATAAATCAATTATCAAAGGATATGAAATGAATTTTTTCAAAGGAAATAATCTAAGCTATCAACAACTATATGAAAAAAAGTTAAAGATCACAAATGGAAAAAATGCATTTTAAAGTAACTCTACATTTAATCAGTCAGTAAACATTTATTAAGTGGCTACTTAAAAATTGTCAAACACTGCTAACGTGCCAGTGATCCATAAAGAGGCAAAAAACTCAACCCCAACAAAACAACTCCTGCTTTCAAGGAACTCACAGTCCAAAGGAGGAGACAAAAAGCAAACTAAGTTCAAACTTGTGTATATACATATGTGTACATTTATACATATATATGTATATATTCTCTCTATTTCTATGTCTCTCTCTCTATATATAATAAATACAGAACAAAAGATAGAAGATATTAGAATTAAGTGGGGTTGGGCAAGGTTTCCTGTAGAAGATTCATAAAATTGCAAAGGGTGAAAAAAAAATATAACAAACTTTGGAGGGACTTGTTGATGGAGTCATTCATTGTTCCAGCTGTTCCAGGGATAGGGAGTGGGAAAGAGATTGCAAAGAGTCGCACTGAGGCATGGTATTAAGACAATTTTTTTAAAACAATTAGAAATGTACAAAAGTAGGGTGTATACACACACACACACACACACAAAAGGAGGGTATATATGTGTGTGTGTGTGTGTGTGTGTGTGTGTGTACATGTGTACAAAAAAGGATATATCTATCTATCTATCTATCTATCTATCTATCTATCTATATTCCTCCTGGGATATTTTAGAACAGTTTAAGTGACTGCCTGTTAGGTATGTTATATAAGTTATAATTATTGATACTCTTATAGCTAACCCTTTGATTTCAACTGGATGAAATTAGAGGGGGCATTCTAGATGTATGAAACGGTAAACAGCAAATATATGAAAAACTTGGGAAAGCACAAAATGTATATGGAGCAGTCCAAAGACCAGAGATCAGAACTGGTTGGAGTTCTGTGTTTTTCTAGAGCTCCATTATCCAAGGGCCAAGATTACTGAAATATATAAATGTAGGTAAGGAGATCTAGGGAATTTAGGTCAGGGGTGACTTACAGGGAATATTGGTGAGCTAGCTTATAGGCAATGGGGTCAAGTGGCTTGCCCAAGGCCACAGAGCTAGGTAATTATTAAGGTCTGAGGCCAGATTTGAACTCAGGTCCTCCTGATTCCAGGGTCAGTGCTCTATCCACTGCGCCACCTAGCCACTCCTTGAACTGGCTTATTTAGCCTTCCTTATACTGTATGTTCTATTTGACTGGTGAGTCAAATATTTTTGTTAACACAACTTAACTTTGATGATTAGACTTATTGGCTAAGTTAATAGTGCTATCTCCCAGGATACCTTCCCAATGATGCCATGGTTGTCAATTTGTGATGTTTGTTGTATACAGTACATTAGATTCTCTCTCGTTGCATCCATGCCTTCCCAGACCTCTAGATACTGAAATTTAATTCAGGAGATCTTGCAACCATGTGGTTCTTTAGGTTCATCCTTGATTGTACATGGAGGCTAAGGATTTCAGATGTTTGTTCAGGGTTCAAATTAACCTAATTTAATAAATTGTGATAGAGCATGAATTGGATAAGGAGTAAAGAAATCATTCTGTAGAACCAGGCCATATACCATGCCACATGAGTTTTGGGAAAGTAGTCTAATACTTTTTCCTGCCATTTTCTTAAAAGATTCCAATATTCTGGGAAGATACCTTGAACTTTTCCCTTATTCTTTAATACCCTCTTTTGTGTATGCTATCCCATTGTTTGTATAGTTTATCCTGAAACAGTCTGATAGCTTTCAGATAGTCATTGACTAAGCCCTACGAAATGAGATTCTACTGAAGATTCCTCTATTTGATGATGTCAGGGGAAAGGCTGTGGAACTGAAAAACATCTTCCATGAACAGGCAAATGAGGATATAAGATAAACAATTCATGGTCTCTATCTAACCACTAGAATGGCACCCAGTCTCTTAAAAAGGATATAGCTTCCACCACCATTCCAGATAGGTGATAGTCGGGAATGAATTAGCAATTGTTTCAGGAATCTAAAAGGCTGCTCTAGATGTTGATCCTCCTTAACATGGACACACCTGGAAATGCTGATCTGTACTGTTTTGTAGGGAGATCCAGCAAAATTTTTGTGTAACTGCTTGTAAGCCCTTGAACATACCCTCTGTTGAATGCTATGACAGAAATGAAGCTCTGCATATTCACACCAAGGGAAAAGTAAAAGTACAAGTGCGTGTTCAAGAGTCCATCCCAGACTGATCCTTCTTCAACTTACAAGATCATGGTTCTGAGTATGGACAGTCAAAAGGAAATGTTGACAAATTGTCTGTTTATCTCACTCAACCTGTCTTCCCAGAAGTTTGGTTTTCATTTATTTATTTTTAATCTATCTATCTATCTATCTATCTATCTATCTATCTATCTATCTATCGATCTATATATTTATTTATGGCAATAGGGTTAAGTAACTTGCCCAAGGTCGCACAAGTTAAGTGTCTGAGATCAGATTTGAACTCAGGTTGTCTTGACTCCAGGGCTGGAGCTCTATTCACTGCTCCACCTAGCTGCCCCAAGTATGGTTTTTTTAATGGTGACAGTATACTTTTTCTATGACTGACATGCTTTTGTGTATGGATATTCTTGGGTCAGATTTATATATTGCCTGAATGGAGGGTGCCGGTACAGCTTTGGACTGTGATGGAAATTAAGGTGAATGACTAAGAGAGAGTAGTAACATAGAATGTATTATCATGTATAGATTTAGAATTGGAAGGAATTTTAGAAACCATCAGGGCTACATTCCTCTCTCGACCTCCTTCACTTTATAGATGAGGAAACTGAGACCCCAGGAAAGTTAAATAACTTGTTTAAGATCAGGCAGTTACAAATGATCAGAAGTGGCATTTGAACCAATGTCTTCTGACTTCAGAACCAATGCTCTTTGCATTGCACTCTAGAATCTCATCCCCTATATTGTACTTCTAAACATTTTCAGTAGGAGTTAGCAAACTCAACAAGGCCAAAACACGTTCACAATCTTCACATTCACTATCATTTATTACTCTTTTATCATTTTTCATTTTCCATGATCTAAATTTTAGTTTGAAATGCATTAATAATGTTCTAATTATGAATATGACATTTTATTGTTATTTAGATAATAGATATATTTCTTATATCTTCTTTTTTTTTTAAACAGATATCTCACGGAATCCTACGGTACAGGCCAAGATATTGATGATAGAATTGTGGAAGGTACTTTCTAAAAAAATTACATCCAGTTTTTTTTGTATGATACTTACTAAATGTAACAAGTAGAATCCTTCCTTACCTTTTGCCATTTAGTAGAATTATGTAAAATATTTTTATTTAACTCTAATTGTGAGAATGGTCTTGATGGTTTTCCAGTGAAGTTATAATCAAAATATGAAACATTTGACCGTTTTATCATTTTTAAATAACCAGAGTTTTAAGACTGATATGCATAAGTTAAGAGTTTAGATTCCATATTGGTTACCATTATGCCTTTCATTAAATAATAAAATTAAATGCTTTAATCTTTTCTTGGCAAAATGTTAATAATAGTCCTAAAACTTAAATAGTGTGGTTATATTTTTGGTGAGACTATAGCAATTACTTTTTAAAAAATCAAAATAGATTATTAGCTAGAAAGTGAACATTTTATATATATGTGTGTGTGTGTGTGTGTGTGTGTGTGTGTGTGTGTGTGTGTGTATAAAATATATCTTCCTTAAATCCTAATTTCCTATTCCCTCCTACAAGATATATCAAGTGCTTATCTCCACATTGATTAAATATTGAAGATATTGAATTTCCTCTAATAACATTTATTACAGAGCTAACATTTATTAAATATCTACCATGTTTATCTCAAAATATGTTATTTTGTGCATTTGACTTTTGGACTTTTTTAAAAAGAGATTCAGTTATGTCTCTGGTTTATTTTCTTTTATTGTTTTTTTTTAAATGCAACATCAGGTATTTTTTGAATTTTGTATTAATAGAACAGACTTTTTAAAGAACTAAACTTAAAAAATGCTATAACGATCTCATCAGTGTGAGTTTCTTTTATGAAAACAAATCAGCATCCCTCTATAATGTAATAGATGATATCAGGAAATTGTTTTTGTCAAAATTAATTATTTTGTGTTAATTGAGGTAGTGAATCAGCTGAATGAATGAATGAAAAAGCATTTATTAAATTTTTACTATGTGCAAAACCCTATGTTGCAGCTAACTAGAAAAAAAAGAGAATCCCTGCTCTTAAAGAGTTTGCATTCTAATGGGTGAGGAAACACATATAAGAGGCATCAAAGCAAAAAGAAAATCTTATGATCCTTAGCAAATGGTAATGTGTCATATTTTCTTTAATATTATTTCTATGGTAAGATCATATCCATTTCTGATGAACCTTTTGACAATGCCAAGGACTTTTGATGGTGACAACCTTTTCTGAATCTTTAGTATTGTAGCTGCTGAAGATGTGGGTCTGTGCAAGTAGGGAAGCAGTTGTTAGGTCCTATCCAGGATTTGTTTCCCTGGATGATGCTTTTGAGACTTAATCTAAAAATAGGGCAAGTGGTCTGAAAAGCACTTTGAATTCAGGGTTCTGGGTTACATCAATCAGAATTTGAGAGGAAGGAGGTGGTGGTGGAGTTGATGGAGGTAGTTTGTCTTTACATCTTTTCTTTCCCTCAGGATTCTTTCATATTTCAAGTAAACTGACTTATCTGTCATGTAGGTGGTAATTGGGAGGGATAATTGACTCCTTTCAATAGGAATTACTTCTAGATGGGGTGATGACTATAGGCAGTGATTAATTAAATAGGTGATTCAGTAGATAGAGTAATGGAGTAGGAATTAGAAAGACCTGAATTCATCTATGGCCTTACACACCTAATAGCTTTGTGATTAGCAAGTCACTTCACCTCTGCTGCCTCAGCTTCCTCTGAGGAACTGTAAAATGGGAACAAAAATAGCACCTACTTTGTAGCATTGTTGTGAAAATCAAATGAGATATTTGTGAGGTACTTTGAAAATTTTGCAAATTTGCCAAAATTGTGAATTTTTATATCTTTTTTATCATATTATAAATTACTTTTCATTAAATTTCTAAAAAGTTATTTTTAAATTGCCCTAAATCATCGAAGTTTCACAACTTTTTTCCTTATGATTAGTCTTTCATTTATTTTTGTTCTTAAAATGCCCATCTTAGGCCATGTTAGAAGTGATCAGTTTTCTTGTTAATTTACTATGATCTTAAGTATTGCTGCCCTTGATTCAGTTAAAGTATAACTAGAATTTTAAGACTATGCAAAAATAAAGCTAAGATGGAATAAAGAGTCCCTTATTGCCTGGGTCACCTCAACCTCCTAGGATTTTTAATATGCTTTTCCTCTTTTTCTCTTGGGAAAGTAACTGCTTGCTAATAGATCATAGATAGATTAAAGTGATATTTGTCAATTTCTGGACAAAGAATTACTGACTTTTTTATGTATTCAATTCAGTAAAGGTTACCAAAAGCAAAAAATAAAATAAAAAACAAATCTGAATCACAGTACCCAGGAAAAAACAAAAATTAGCCAAATGTTATCAAGACAGTCCTGAGATAAAGACAAGAAGAAATATTAACTTCATATATTTTTATAAATGACAAAGATTTTCCTAAAAACAAAAATAAATATAATAGATATCAGTAGGAAGCTTTTGGTTCAGCCACTATTTTGGGATATTGTTGCCTGTGATATGACTTCTACATAAGGAATCAGGGAAATAAAAAGTGTCTGTCAATTATTGGAAAACTCATATTCAACTTTAATGATTTTTGTGTGTTTTTTAGATACTGAGGTTTGTTTGACATTTTGGTGTTGGACCCAGTTTCTAAGTACTTGAATAGAATCAGACCTTTTCAAGACAATTTTTGTTTTAATTGCTGATAACCACATGGCTTACATCCATGTGGAATTGGAACTATACAAGTGTGAATATAGTTTGAGTGCCTTAATGTTTTAAGTAGTGTTCTTTATATTTGACATCTATATAGTAGCAGAGAATATTTTCAGTCCTGACAAGATTGTGATCTGTTAATGTTAATTCAAGTCCTTAATAAATAAAATTGAATTAAAAAATAGTTTTCTCAGGTTCTTCAGTCAAGAGTTTTTTCTTAGAATAATAGTTATAATGAACTTAGTAGATTTTTTGAATCTAGACCCCTCATTTTATATATGAGACTGAGTCACAGAGGTAGTTTTCTAGTGTCACAGTTAGTAAATGTTTTAGACAGTAAATTCAAATACTTCCTTATTCCTAGTACAGTTGTTCTATCCACTATACACAGTTGCTTCTTACATTCTTACATTATTTGGTATTATTAATATAAAAAATCTTAGGTACTTTTTAAATATACCTTTAAGGGAATTTGTAGAAGTTGTATTTA
Organism: Macrotis lagotis; assembly: GCF_037893015.1. Classification (NCBI taxonomy): domain Eukaryota; kingdom Metazoa; phylum Chordata; class Mammalia; order Peramelemorphia; family Peramelidae; genus Macrotis; species Macrotis lagotis. The sequence continues at coordinate 63,648,309 of NC_133662.1, forward strand.
TAGTGAGGGAATTTTCAGGAGTATAAATTTATTATAATTTTTTATTTTAATTATAAATTTTCATAATTTATTACATTAATACTTTGGGATTTTAAAAGGTTAGTGAATAAAAAAATATGATTTTAGATGGCAGAAGATTGAAAGGATTCAAAGTAGAACTTCTTAAGGAGATGATTATATCATTTAGGGAAAACTTGTAGGCAAAATGTCCGAGAAATGTTTGTAAAGATTATTATTCCATTCCACTATAGATAGACTAAGGCTAATGAGCATAAAGGAAAATGTCTAAAATGTCTCATTCTGAGTACTTGTGAATTACTCTAATAGATTTTTGGATGAAATAGGAAATATTTTTTGCAAGTAAGCTGAAAGAGATTAATCTCAGACATATTGGGTTTTATCCTGATTGGAGACAGAAGAATGCTCTTTTAAAATTCTTTCTGATTGTGATTTTTCTGAGTATATGATACTTATTGTAGAAATAAAATTTTTTACATCTATTTATTATATCTTTATATTGTAATCATGAAGTGACAAGGCAGTTTTGGGGCATTTTTTCTATTTAATTTAACTTTCCTAAATCTCATGTAAACTAAAAAAAAATTAACATTTGCTTTCAAAATTTTGAATTATAAATTCTCTTCATCTTTGAACAATTTGATGTATATTATATATGTGTAGTTTTGAAAAATATTTCCATATTAACCATATTGCAAAAGAAAAAAAGACAAAAAAGCCAAGAATAATAAAGTAAAAAAAAATTTACTTTAATCTACTTTCATATACCTTCAGTTCTTTCTCTGGTAGTGGATAACATTTTTCATAAAGAACCTTTTGAAATTGTTTTAGATCACAGTATTATTAAGACTATCTTAGTCATTTCCATTTTATCATCATTCATACTGCTGTTACTGTGTACAGTGTTCTCCAGGAAAACGTGATTCTGCTAATTTCACTTTGCATCAGTTGATATAAATCATTTCAGATTTTTCCTTTGTCATTTCTTTAAGTACAATAGAATTCCATCAGAATCATATACCACAGCTTTTGCCAAAATTTCCCAATTTATGGGCATCAATTTTCAATTCTTTGCTCCCAAAAAAGGAAATATATATATATAAGTATATATGTATATGTATATATTTTTATATACATAGAATATAAATATTTTTTTATATATGGGTCCTTTTCTTCTTTGATCTTCTTTGGCGAGTACAGACCTAGTAGTAATATTGGTGAGTCAAAGGGTATGCACAGTAGACTTTGGGCATAGTTCCAAATTTCTATCCAGATTGGTTTGATAAGTTCACAACTCAATTGGGTACTTTTTAATAGTCACACAAAGAAGGTAATTTTAGAAATTATTTTCATAAGTGAAAACAAGAAAGGGGGAAGTTCTAAATTAAATATTTTACCTTATCTTATTTAATATTTGTAAAAAATTTTTAGGCTGGTTTATGTGTTTTGATACTGTAGAGTTACTGGTTTTGGAGTTTCTTGTTTCACTTTCTGTGGAAGTCATTTCTTGATTTTCGTGAGATGGGGAAAAATCTCATTTTTTGGTGTAATCAATTTTTTTTCTAAAAATATTCAGGTGCATTAAATGATAAATTATAGTCTTTTAGACTTGAAATTAATTTTTATTATAACTTCTATTTATTACTTATGAGTAATTTTAAGTAAAGTGAAAGGTATTAGTTTATTTTAAATTTTCTCTCAAGTGAGCTTTTTGATGAAATTGTTTTCCTTTTATCCTTCTCACTAGCCAATCCATTGCTAGAAGCCTTTGGGAATGCAAAGACTGTTCGTAACAATAATAGCAGCCGTTTTGGAAAATTTGTTGAAATACATTTCAATGAAAAGGTAATAGAACATCTTTGGATATGGCAAATTATATTGTGTATATTTGTGATAATTATGAAATTGTTAAAAGTTTTGGAGTTCTTCATTTCTTGATAAATTCAGGCAAGATTATTCTTGTATTTGTGGAAAATAGAGTTAATTTGAGGAAAAATAGCAAATGTAAAAATGTTTTTATTGCTTCTATTTAATGCCTTCTAGATTTGAGAGCACCCAAATAATTAGGTACTTCAGAAAATTTGTGGTAAAAACTCATTTTAAGAGTAGACATATTGTCAATCATTTATTTTAGGGATAATAGGGAATTTATTAAAATAAACAAACTTGAACTAATCTGCTATTTTTATAATGCTGAAAAAATTTTAGTGACCTTTTTGCAGTTGAAATCATCAGTAATTTTGTTATTATTAGAGACAATCTGTTTTGTTTTATCCTTTAGAATGTGAAATTTTAAACTACCTTTCCCTCAAAACTTGCTTCCCCTTTGCTATTTCTGTTAATGACACAATTTAATTCACAAAAAAATGTATTTAAGCACCTGCTTTAGTGAAAATATTATGTTAGGAGCAAACAAAATTCTAGACAACTTCCTTCCTGTCAGGGTTTACTGAGAAGAGAAAAAAGTCTGTCTGTTGAGAAGCATCTATGCTCAATGATAAACTTGAGAAGGAGGAAGAGAAAATGAACAGTGTTTGAAAGAGGAATGTTATCTCATAGGACACGTAAATGCAGTCTTGAATGAAAAAGATTCTAAGAAGTAGAAATGGGAGGGGATTAGTTTATCCCAGTGCTGAAGCACAGAAAATTGTTATGGGATACCACATTCAGGAAACTGCAAACTGATTACTTTGCCTGCCATGGAAAATGTATGGAGAGAAAATAAAATGTGAAACAAGGCTAAAAAAGGTAGTTTTGAGTCAGGTCACAAAATACCAAAATGAAGTATTTTTATCTTATCTTGAGTGCATAGTGAGCCATTGAAGACCTGTAAGCAGCAGTATGACATGGTCATATGAGCTCTAGGATGATTATTTGTCAGCTGTGGGGAAAATAGACAAAAAAGGAATCTAAAGACAGGGAGACCTGTTCAGCTATTTCTTATAATCTGGGAGAAAGGTGACAAGAACTTGAACTAAGGTAGTACCTGGGTGAAAAGATCTTCACTGTGAGAGATGTTGTTAAGGGAGCACCAATAATTATAGCTTGATCCTGATAGAGTGTGAGAAATGAAGGAGAGGGAAGAGTTGACAGTATCTTCAAGGTTGTGACATGTGGAACTAATGTGGAGTAGAAATGGATATCTTTATATAAGAGGCTGATTTGGAGATAATGATGAATTATGTTTTGGGCATATTGAGCTTGAATAAAATATTAATCCAGTGGGCAGTCCGAGATTTGAGAATGAAATCCAGGAGAAAGATTAGGATTGACTTTGTAGATTTGCTAGTTAGCCATAGGGAAATGGTTTTTTCAATCCTTGGGAGCACATGAAGTCATCAAATGGGAAGAGTGTTTTTTTTTTATTTTTGTTTTTAGTTTTTTTGCAAGGCAATGGGGTTAAGTGGCTTGCCCAAGGCCACACAGCTAGGTAATTATTAAGTGTCTGAGGCTGGATTTGAACTCAGGTCCTCCTGACTCCAGGGCCAGTGCTCTATCCACTGCGCCACCTAGCTGCCCTAAATGAGAAGAGTTTGAAAGGAAAAGTGAGAAGTCCTAGAACAGAGTCATATGATTAGCATATAGCATATGGTTGGCAGTAAAGAAAACTAAAAAGGAGGAGTTCCAAGAAGGGTAGCCAAGTGAGAACAGTTTTAGCAAAGACAAATGAACCAGAGAACATGCAGAAAGGACCAGTTAATGGTTTCAAGATACAGGAAGTTTGAGAAGATAAGGAGGGTGCAATGGTATTTGTAACCTAGGGGAGGTCATTTAATCTCTCTAGAGCTTAGTCTGTAAAGTGATGAGATTGGACTAAATGACTTGGATGATCAAAATGGCAAACACATAGGGAAGATCAGAAGGGATAAGGCAAGAGAACAGTACAAATTCTTTTTTTGATTTTTGTAAGAAGAACCATGTCTTTGTTAAGTACTGTGCTAGGTTATAGGAATACATTTACATGAGGAAAGTTCCATATTCTAAGGGAGCTTACATTTTATTAACAGGCTACTATCACATATTTACAAATAGCATATTTAAAAAAAATACACAATGACAGTGAAGGGGTAACACCTAGGAAAATCAGGAAAGGCCTTTTAAAGGAGGTAGTCTTTGAACTGGGAGTTTTAAGAAAAACCCAGATCAAAAGTGACTGAGGAGGGAGCACCTTCCAGGTTAGGAGAAATAACCCTTCAAAGGCAAAGAGAAAGGATGTTGTCTGTCTTTATAAGGGAATATTAAGCAGATCGGTTTGAATGGATTATAAAGTCCCTGAAGGAGAATGATGTGTAATCAGCCTTGAAAGAGACTGGAAATAGGTTTTGAAGTCTTTAACTATCAAAAAGAAGAGTTTATATACCTAAAGGTACTGGAGACCTACAGAAATTTTTTGAGTGGAGTGAGATATTTATATGAGTTCAAAGAATTTAAGTCTCTGATCATTTAATTTCACTTAGTATTGTCTCATCTTTATTCTTTCTTTTAATTTAGTTTTGTTTTGTAGCTTTGTGGTTACTCGTTAGTAACTAGATAGCTCATTTGCATATAATTTCTAGATCAGTGACCAATCCTTTCTTGTTTATTCAAGTTTAGTCAGTTCTTATGTGTGTGTGTACTTCTTACTTGTGAAAACATGTGCATTTATAGTGTTTTCTTGAAGAAAATATTCATTATACATAGGCCCAAAATATTTCATTTATTAATTCTGTTTTGACCTATTTTATTTAATTTGATAAACCAGTAAAATAGTGTCTATATAATACATTAATGTAAAATGCAAAGCATTTTACAACTATCTTGTTTTAACTTGATGTCAATTCTATCAGGTAGAGGTTATTATTGTCTTTATTTTACAGAAGAGAAGATTAAAGCAGACAGAGATGAAATGACTTGTTTAGAGTCACATACCTAATTAATGCCTGGGACCACATTTGAACTTGAATTTTTCTTGACTTCAGGTCTAGTAGACTTTCCACTATACCACCTAGATACCTCATTTGAATCATTTTTCCCCCAATTTTTGAAACCATTGAATATCAATTTGTTTTTGATTTGGAGGAGGTTGTAGAATTTCTTTTAACTCTTCACAACTTGCCTTTCTACCCACCACTACTCACTTTTTTTAAAAAACAAATTATTTATTGAAGGCAATGGGATTAAAAGTGACTTGCCCAAGGTCACATAGCCAGGCAATTGCTATTAAGTGTCTGATCGGATTTGAATTCAGGTCCTCCTGATTCTATCCACTGCACCACCCACTGCCCCCACCACTTACTTTGAAGCAGAAAGGTAGATGAAGGACCATTAAACATTCCCTCTCTCCCCTATTTATTTTATAGATTAATCTCAAGAATTAGTCATTCAGTGACTGTTCTAATTCTGCTGAACCTTTGTGTTTTTAGCCCTTTTAGGACTTATTAAAAAGCTTTTCTCAGAATCTGCCAGAGATCACCTATATTGATTGGCACAGGCAATTGAAATGGGTCTTTTGTAGAGCATTTGTTCATGCACAGATATTTGTGGAGGCAGTTATCATATCCTTATATATTTATGTATAAAGGCATTTCCATAAAAAATTTCTTGACTTAAAATTACTGATCCATGTAGAGATCTTTGCAGACTTCATGAGAACTATTAATAAAACATGTTATCTATTCTCTGACAGAAAGGTGGGGGACTTGCAGGGAAGATGAAAATATTTGTGAATATGACCAATGTGTGAATTTAGATGTGTTTACTTTATCATGTTTTTTAATAAGGAAAGGATTTATTTTAAGTTTGGAAGGAAGAGGGGGAACTAATGATCAGGATACCCATTCCCCCACCAAAAACTCCAAAGGAATGAAAAGAGGGTCACTAGCATTTAAAAAAATTCTCAGAATTGAATAGAAAAAGTAGATGCAGACAAGCAAGACAGGTTTGAATCATGTTTAATGTGTAATATTCTTTTGAAATTGCAGCAGCATATAATGGAGATTCATGGTTTCATGAACTCTTTTTTCTCTTTGGTCTATGTGGAAATGCTAATGTTTGATGATGTTTATCAAGTACAGAATAAATAAAATGAAAAAAATATATTTGTTCTTTTTATTTAGAATGCAGTTGTTGGTGGATTTGTTTCACACTACCTTCTAGAGAAATCTAGGATCTGTGTTCAAGGCAAAGAAGAAAGAAATTATCATATCTTTTACAGACTGTGTGCTGGTGCTTCTGAAGATATTAGGGAAAAGCTTCATTTAAGTTCTCCAGACAATTTTCGGGTGAGAAAAATAAAATATCCTGATGATAATATAATCTAATTTTACTGTGTTTAATTTATTTGAATTCAAGATCACAATGCTCATTATATACAATTAAATATAATTTGGGAGAATCACAAAATTGAGAGACTTCATTGTATAGTGTATAGAAAGCTGGCTTCAAAATTAGAAAGAACTAAGTAAAATTCTACTACTTACACATTCTAGATGTGTGAACCTAGGCAATTTTTTAGCTGTTTAGTGCTAGAGGCAACATTCTAAGACTATAAGCTACAGAAAAGATGCTGATTTGTATTGATAGAAGAAATTTCTTCATTTTGGATGCTCTTTATGCCAAAATCCCAAATCTCACTCACCTTGGTAGAATCACACAAAATAAATTTTTAATTTTTTCTCATTTTGCAAAGAGTGAAAATAATGGCAAAATTGTGGGATATGTAAAGTTAGGAATATTCAGTAATTTAAATGTGCTGGTTTAAATTTAGATCAATTTGAATAAAAATGTTTTATATACAAAGGAGGCAAATCATCGGTCTTAGAACTAATTTCTGCATTTATTTTTAGGAACCATTTTAGAAGTGAAGTTTATAGTCAAGCTCATGATTTTGCTATCTTTGCTATTATTTTGTTTTCCTTTTTTTGCTGTTTTATTTCTTTGAAATAATTTTTAATTTATATGACATTGACCATTTTTAAACTCTCCAATTCACATCATATCCATAGCCTCTTACGATACTGCTTTAAAGTAGCCAGAAACTGTATTGAAAGATATTTGTAGTTATATTTAGTCTTCTATAGTTGTGTTTCAGATTTATTGATTCTGTCCTTGTCTCTCAGGTAATTTTTGATGGGTAAAACTGCTTCTTCAGTGATTTCTCTCCTGGACACCAGCTATATTAATTAACACATTAAGTGTTTATTAAAGAGAGAAAAATGTACATTTGACAATATTTGAATAAGTTAAATATATAGTTTAGCAAATACAAAATATTAGAGCCAGACTTGTTAAATAATTTTTCAGGTATATCAAGGAGACATCTGCCACATTTCTACAAAAGTGGAAAAGAAGAGAGCCTATGTTATGAGCCAGTTAGTTTAAATGATGGCAACAACTTTGGCCATCTGAGGTTTTAGCTTTAAATGCAAAGTTATCTAACAGAAGCAGTTGGGAGGAAAAAATTCCACTCATAAATTTTTTTTAGAGAAAGTTTCACCTTGGAAATCTACTGTACACCAAATCATATACTTGTTATAGTCTTATAAAATAAATAAAAGTTGTTTACTAACATTTACTAACTCAGTGTTCATCTCTGTAGATATGATTTGTTTTTCCTCTCAGCTTTTACAATATCTAATCATTTGGTTTTATTTCCATTTCCTTGTTTTAATGACCTAGCCAACCATAAATCATTGAATAGGTATGCATAATATGAAAAAGGAGTTAAACTCCCAAATTATTTGGGGCAACTAGGTGGTGAAGTGGACAGAGCACCAGCTCAGGAGTCAGGAGTACCTGAGTTCAATTCCAGACTCAGACACTTAATAATTGCCTAGCTGTGTGGCCTTGGGCAAGCCACTTAACTCCATTGCCTTGAACCCCCCCCCCCAAAAAAAACCTCCTAAATTATTTATATTTTACTTCAGATATGCATTTTAAATTTTATTTTCATATTTGATTATGATTAATGGTCCACAATCTGAGAATGGCTATTAGTCAATAATCTGGGAATTTATTACAAATAAAATATATAAGGTACACTGATCAGATTTAGAGGAAAGAAAAAATTATTTAATTTAGTCATCACATTTCATCCTTTTCCCCATTTCTTCACACATGCTGAAAGCAACTTTCTCAAACTAATACAAAAAATTCTCCTTCCTCAGGGAACCTCTTGAAAATATATGGTCTTTAAACTGTTTTTGAACACTAATTTAATTATTGAAATTTAACCAAGTTACATTTACTTGGTCACATTGAGTACATCTAATGTAAACAAGAGCCTTTAATTTAAATAAGTGTAATAATACAAGTTACATCAATAAGTATTTATTGAATCATTGAACTAAGCTCCAAAGAACAAGAAAAGACCACTCCCTTTTCTAGGGTGTTTATAATCCCATAGGCGACACAGCATGAAAACAACCATGAACCAAGATTAGAGGCAGGATGAATTTAGATAGTCAGGAGGGGAGTTTTTGTTGTTATTCAGTCATGTCCAACTCTTCTTGACTCCATTTGGGGTTTTCTTGGCAAGGAGACCAACAAGGGCTGCTATTTCCTCATTTACAAATAAGGAGACTGAAGCAAACAGAATTAAGTGGCACAACTAGTGTCTGGGGCCGGATTTCAACCACAGTGTCACCTAGTAGTCTGAGATCTAGGAAAGGCTTCTTGCCAAAGGTGGGTTTTTAGCTGCTATTTCAAGGAAGCCATTGCTGAAGGCAAGATTTCAGCTGCACATAAATTTTGACTCTGTTTCATTCAATGTTCTACTTTTGTTTCAGAAGTTAAAATTATAAATGCTGCCATAAACATGTATGAAAATGATGGTAACATATTTTTATATCCTTTAACCTATCTCAAGCACAGTACATGTGTTATCTCATTTAATTAAAGATTAAGACCAACTTTAATGAAATTAGGTTTGGGGTGGGTATTATGGGCAAAATAGAAAAATACAGTTCATATCCTCAGTTAATAAATCTCTAAGATAAATATTATAATTATTAACATCAGTCTATGTTTTAAATGTTCTTTCACTGAAGTTCTGAGAGTGGCTAAATAATTTGACCTCTTATTTTTCTCTCCCTACTAGTTCTTGCATATGACTCTTAAATATTTTGGGCAAGGTTCACCAAAGTGTGTTTCAGAATTCTCTTTTCTCTAAAAATAGATTAGAACTAATGCTTTGTCATGAGTTTTACCTTTGAGAAGAGATAAAGTTCATAAATTACTTTGCACTTAAAAATGTCAGATTGACTAGTATATTTCAGGATTATTTTTTTTTTTATCAAGTATAGGAAGTCTGTGATTTTTTTTATTTTTAGTTCTTCAGTTAATCTACTCTTTCTATTTGTATTTGGATATTGGCATGTAGTTGTTTAGTTTCTGGTTCTAGTGATACTGGAAAAAATTGTTTATGTTTTGGGTGGTGAGAAAGTGACATAAGATTAAAGCTAATGGTTCTTTAGTAAGATCAAATGGAAATACATGTTAATTGTTGATAAAATTAAAATGAGATTTTTTTCAATCAACTTGTAATATAAAAATATTTCTTTGTCATAGTATTTAAATCGAGGCTGCACTAGATTCTTTGCTAATAAGGAAACGGACAAACAGATTTTACAGAACCGCAAAAGTCCTGAGGTATGGTAAATTTGGTTTTATTTTAAGTATTTTTAAAAGACTTTCCTAAAAGTAATAATGTTTACCTATATTTTAGCCTATTAGTTTGACTTTAGTTTTAATATTATATTTACTATCTTTAGAGAGCAAGAAATTTTTAAAAATGTAAATTATAAAAAATGATTATAATGTAAACAATGTAATTTATTTCAGTATAAACACTCCCATAATTAGGCCTTACTAGACTTCTTTGTAAATTACTTGTTTTCTATGAATTGCCAAAGATTATTTTCTAATAAAACATTACAAAACTTATTCTAGTACTCTATTAAATTATGGCTACGTGAAATAGTAAAAAGTATAGAATATACATATTGAATTTGGTTGGTTGTCCACAACAACAATTTATTTTTCTCAAAAATATTTTTATGCACATCTGATATTAATGTATAAAGAAGATAATACAGTGAAATAATGGTACTAAGAGTGTTAGAATTTCTCATAAAAGTTCTATTTCATTATTTTTTATTATGTTTTATATGCATGTCAATCATTATGACACCTTATACACAGGAGGGGGAAATATTCATTTTAAAGTGTTATTTTTCAAGTATTAAGTGTTGAACTTAGGAAATTAAATACCATTGTATTTTTTGGTTTAATGTATAAGATACTTAGATTGTATAATGATTTCAAGTCACGGACATTTAGAGTTTAAATTCAGAGGATTATAAAACCCTGAAAATCAAGATAAAATATTCATTTTCATTGTTGTTAATTTACATAGTGAAAGACTTAAATTGTGTTTAATTGACTATATTATTCTTATAGGTGATTTCTGTGGATAAATTTTGAATATGCTGATATTTTGAGTTAAAAAGTTTTAACTTGCTTGATAATGGTGGCTATCATAAAAAAACAAAAAACAAGGGAAGGAATAAAATGTGTGTTACTCAAGTCACAAATAATTGTGATAGCTATGTGATATAAGGTAATTTATTTTATATGTAATAGAAATGAAGGGAGAAAAAATTCATTAATTGGAAAAAATCAAAACTTTTTTAAAAAAGGAAATGAAGTAGAAATTGAGACAGAATATTAGAGGTTTGCCTTTGGAATCAGGGAAACAGGTTCAAGTTTTGCCTGTATCATATATTAGCCATGTGATTGACCAAAGGCAAATCACTTGACTTAGTGTTTTAGGCACCTCTCTATAATATAAAAAATGACTTTACATACTGGTAGTTTAAACTGATGAAAGTACAAGTCTGGAAAGAATGTTTTTTTTTTTTAAAAAGTGATTTTTTTGAATAAGGAATCCTAAAGAGCATAACTGATTGTCAGTAGTAATCCTTTAACCCCAATGGGCCATATTTAGAATTTTTCACTATTACAGAGTTGTTTTCCTTGAGATAATAGCAATTCAGTTATTCCATTACTGTCATCCTTAAAGAAGAACTAAGGATTAGAAATCTTAATTCTGTAATTGAATAATAGAAGAAACCATAATTTTCATTATTTGAAGAGTAAAGAAAATGTTGTATTTCTAGTTCTTTAATAAGTATACTTAGTTTTTGTCTATCCGTAATCTTGTTTATAATATGTGAGAATACAAATATAGATGAATAATGTATTAATGTTTTAAAATTACCTTTTGTCTTTTCTTTATTATCAGGAAGATGAGGTGACCGTTTTGAATAATTAGAAGATATAGTTTAATTCTCTTAGTGTTTTCTCAGTCTGTGTGAAGTGATTACTTTTTAGATGCATGAAGTATTCTAGTCTGCAATGGTTTTAATAGTTTTTGTTTCTCTTTAATTTCAAGAACTTTTTTTTATTAAAGCAAACACTATTTAATTTATATCATTTCTCAGGTTACCTGAAAGACAGTATTGTAATCTATATTTTTTCTTAATTCTGCATGGTGGTGTTATTGTTGCTTCTCTCTGAGTTAGTATGATAGACTTGCATTGTAATATGTCTAGATGTTTTCCAGAAATCATGAAGAATAATTATTTTGTTTGAAGATAATCTCCAGTCCCTTAGTTTCATGAGGAGAGAAAACTAAATGATCTCTTTTGTCTCTGGACTTATGATCATATGTATTAACCATAAATATTTTTTTAAATTATAACTGTCAGATTTTCCAGTATTTCTTATGAAACTATATTTAAGCTATTCATCAATGTCATCATAGCAGCAGACTACTTTTTATACAGTGAGATTGAGTAATATTATACTTTCAATTTCTGGAAAATTCCCAGGCATAGTTATTTTATCTTCCAGTGTTCTGAAGTTTTCATGCTATGCACTTCCATGATTTTTGAAAAATGGTTCCCTTCTTTTCTGTTTCTTACATCATAATACTTCTTTTAATTGACAGGCACATCTAGATGCAAATCTTTTTTAAAAGTCTTTCATTAGATCCAGTATTTTCTTATATACTCCACAAGGTGAAAAATAAGTATTAGTTCTCAAAATGTTTAAAGGTTTGAGAAGCTTTGAATTCCTACTAGTATCAGTAATGATACAAGTGGTAGTAAATGTACAAAATGTAAAGGTTTTACATTGTGGTAAAATTCTGATGCCACTTTGATTACAGAAACTTGTGGGTTTTTTTGGGGGGGGTTAATTTCTTTCAAATCTATACCCTTAAATTAATATATGTGTTTTCTTCAGATAAAACACATCAATGTTGACTTTTACTTTTTCCCTTGTCTAGTTTTCCAACATTATAGTGCTTTTGGTTAAAAATTATAAATTAATTAAAATATTTTATTGAAATAATTTTTTTTAAATCTTGGAAATTGAAAAATATTTAATTTTGCATGTGTTTGCATTGCATTCCTTTTTTTAAACAGCAATTATAATTTCCATAATTAAAAATATTAAGGTGAAATAACTTGTCTTTTTTTTTTTTGGTAGTACCTTAAAGCAGGTTCCTTGAAAGATCCTCTTTTAGATGACCATGGTGATTTCAATAGAATGTGCACAGCCATGAAAAAGATTGGTTTGGGTGATGAAGAAAAACTCGATCTTTTCAGGGTTGTAGCTGGAGTCCTGCATCTTGGAAATATTGATTTTGAGGAAACTGGCAGCACTTCAGGTTATTAAATGAATTGATTTTATTGCATATTTTAAGTCATAAAATGATACTGTTGCATAAACTGGTTTTTAAATCAAATAGTATATTAATGAAAATTTTAGTTGTTATACAGTGAAACAAGACTGATCAAATGATGGAACTGGGAGTTCTAATTCATCCAAAAAAGCATTAGTGTATAGAAGCATTATTAAGACAAACAAAGACAACTTAGAAGCTTGATGTTTTGAGATTATTTGTGATATTTTGGCAACCACCATCAAAACCTCATGGTATTTTTAGATGTATATAGATGTATGTGATATTCCTTTTATTCATGAATTGAAAAAACACTTGATGTGATCATTGAGATATCCAAAACTACACTTGGGTAAAACTCAGGTCATGTAGTCATGAAGGTAGATGATCCTCTCCTATAAATTTCTTGATAATATATAATCCTATAATCTTTGATGCAGAATGAGAGAATTATGTAGAAGATTTCCAAAATCAATATTCATCTAGCTGTCATAATACTTGGTTGCTATATCTATACTTTTTTTGTTTTTCTCTCTTCTGCTATTGTTAATATGTTCTGTTCATTTTGAATATGATTCTCTTCCACAGTCATATTGCAGTCAAAAATCTCATCCTAAAAAAGTCTCAATGAAAATTGTGAGGTTAAATTTGAATTTGGATTCATTAGCTTCCTGACTCTTCCTTATTCCACGTCCACCTTCCACTCTATCCTAATTCTTGACCTTATGATAAGGGATTTCAACATACTTGTATATGTTCCCTCAGTTGAATGAATACATTAAAAACCTCTGTGAGAAACCCTAGGGCTACAGATAGATAAAATACTTTCCCTACTCTAAAGTTGCTCACAACATTATAAGGGGTAATAATATAGGAAGTTTCAGCTGCAAGTCAGATAGAAAGGCTCAGTGACCCTAAAGGTGTAGCATCAAAGCTGATGATAATCATATCTAGTTTTGAGCCATTTGACTATGTCAAAAACTTTGGTGATAAGAACTTGTTTCCAAATCTTTCATAACTGTGGCTGCTAGGAAGGGGGAACATTTGGAGTTGCTAGTTCTGTAATATGTTTAGGAACTGGGCTAGAAGTAGGACTGATAGTTTGGAGGACTCTTACTGTTCCTGGAGCACTTGAGCTTACTTCTCTGTGGGGTAGCAGTTGGTCAGCAATTAGTGTTTGTGTTGGGATGCTTAGGCTCTTTTCTTGTATTGATCCCCTAAAAGATGACTTCAGGTTATCACACTGAAAGCAAGACTGTTGAGATTGAGTGAGGTGATGTTATTTATTTCCAAGGTCTTGTCACCAGTTTCTAATCATCTCTATGCTGATGATTCCTAGATCCGTGTTTAGCCCTAGTCTCCTAAGCTTACAAACTGCCTATAAAGACAATTTTAGTTGAAGTTCTACAGTCATCTCAAACTCAACTTCTAGTCCAATTTCCTCCTTTTAGAAATGAAGAAGCTAAGAACCAGTTGAATAAAGTGATTTGACCAAATTATGGTAAATCTCAGCAGAGTTGGGATTTGAAGGCTGGTCCTCTGATTTCAGAGTTGATGTGCGTTCAATTTTCAATTGATTCAAAGCTTCTTTTTTTCCCTCTGTGTTACTGCTGAACAAGAATATAGAATCTTTGATTTTTGTCTCAATGATTTTGTATTAGTGAGTAGTGGGTTAAAGTGTGACAAAATGAAACAAATAGAGTTCAGGGGAGGAAAATTTGGGAAATAGGGGGAAGTTGAGGATGAGAGTCTCAGCCTGAGATCTGATCTTTCCTTGGCTAAATTTTTTTCCTACCTGACACTTGGTTCCACTTTTCCACTCAAATCTTCTTGTAAGAATAGAAATTCTTTTTGCCTCATAATTTTATATCCTAATATTCTTTTGGAGGAAGGAGAAGAGTGGTGATTTTCAGAATACCAATTCCTAGGAAATGTGCTTTAAAAGGAGCATGGGGTTCATTCTTAGTACTAGACACATGTGTAGGAATCCTGAGTAATCTGCCTCCTTCCAGTGTCTGATAAAGGAACATGAAAAACACATTTGATGGCCTGCCATCTTCTAAACAGTGTCATAGGAGACTGAGTGTTTTGGAGAAACCAATATCAACTCTGGCCTAGGAATGCTGGAAGGACAATAGAATTGGATGAGCCAAGAATCATTTTATCTGTGATTGTTTATTGTGCTTTCTGAGAGGAGATTCTCATCAATTAAATGCCTAAAATTTTCACTCACAAGGACGATAATTTGCTAAAGATCTTGGCTCATATGACCCAGGGAGGAAATTAAATAAACTGGAACCTGGCTGGGCTCTAGTTTTTGGTTGTGATACTTCTGTATTTAATCCTGAGACTGCATCACAATAGTATTAGTTAAACTTCTCTAGTGAAGCCTGTTTGCAATATTGACATCCAAGCAAATGTAGTTAATTAAGATATAGAATCATAGATTTAGAACTGAAAGGGACCTATGAGGCAGCCTTGTTTTTTACAGATTGGAAACAGAATCTTGGAGATGTTAAATGACTCTTCAAAGGTTGCAAGATAATAATAGAAGTCACCTCTTCAGTCTCTCCTTGTCTACTGAAAGTTTCTCTATTGCCTACATATGTGCCCATTTCTCCCCCATCCTCCATCTGTAATCTAACCATCTCTACTAGGTGTTGTCTTATACTTTTCTTCCTTTTGTGGCTAACTCTCCGAGGAAGTCATCTATAATAACTGACTTTATTTTCTTTTCTCTCATTTCTTAATTCTTTGCAGTCTGACTATGATCTCACCATTCAACCAGAACTGTTTCCTACAAAATTACTAATGATCTTTTATATTGGCAATCTTTATGCTTTTTTTCTCAGTTCTTTTTCTTGATTTCTCAGCAACTTTTGGCATTATGGATCAACTTCTTCTTGATACTCTCTTCTCAGTAGGTTTTCTTGGTACTGTTCTCTCTTAGTTTTCCTCCTATATATCTGAACATGCCTTCTCTGTCTTTTGTGCTGAATTTTTATTAATGTCATGCCTACTCATAATTAGTGTCTCCTAAAGTTTTGCCCTTCTGTTTTATACTATTTCCCTTGGTGATCTTATCATTTTCCATAGTTTCAATGATCATCTCTTAGATATCTCTTAGATTTACTTATGCAACTCTAAACTTCTCTACTCACTCCCAGTCATATATTTCTGTCTTTTAGTCATCTTTAATTGGATGTCCTGTAGACAAACTCAGAAAGCCTAAAACTGAACTCATTATCTTTCCTTTCAAGCTCTTCCCTCACTTTTCTTGACTTTCTTATTACTGCTTTATCATCCAGGCTCAAAAACCTAGATATTAGGGACATAGCTAACACCAGTACCCTGTTTGTTTAGTTTTGATGGTGGGATGAAATGAGGAACTCAGAAATAATTGAGCAGTTAACAAAGATATATATTTTGCTTCAACCTAGCAGTAATATGCAGCAAATTTACAAAGGCCCTTAGTTTTTTTTGTAATAAAGAAAAATTTTATTATATGAAATATCTTGGCCTATTCCCCCTCTCCTTTTTCTTTCTCTCATTACATTTCCCTTTTTTCTATTGACTCCATTTTTACACCATATTTTATCTTCAAATTCAGCTTTCTCCTGTGCTTCATCTACAAAAGCTCTTTCTACCTGCTCTGTTAATTGAGAAGGTTCATATGAGTATTATCAGTGTTATTTTTCTATACAGGAATACATGCAGTTCATCATCATTAAGTCCCTCATATTTTCCCCTTCTCCTCCAATCTCTATGCTTCACCTGAGTCCTGTATTTGAAGATCAAACCTTCTGTTCAGCTCTGGCCATTCCAACAGGAACATTTGAAATTCCCCTGGCTCATTGAAAGTCTATCTTTTTCCCTGGAAGAGGTCATTCAGTTTTGCTGGGTAGTTGATTCTCAGTTGCATTCTAAGCTCTCTTACCTTCTGGTATATTATGTTCTAAGCCCTATGAGCTTTTAATGTAGTTGCTGCTAAGTCCTGTGAGATCCTGATTGCAGCTCCACAGTATTTGAATTGTGTCCTTCTGGCTGCTTGTAATATTTTCTCTTTGACTTGGGAGTTCTGGAACTTGGCTATAATATTCCTGGCTGTTGGTTTTTTGGGATCTCTTTCTTGGGGGGATCTGTGGATTCTCTCCATTTCTATTTTTCCCTCTGCTTCTAGGATATCAGGGCAATTTTCCTGTAGTAATTCTTTGAAAATGATGTCAAGGCTCTTTTCCTGATCATGACTTTCAGGTATTCCAATAATCTTTAAATTATCTTTCCTAAATCTGTTTTCCACAAAGACCCTTAGTTTTAATATCCTTATTTGTCCTCCCCACTCTGTCTCTATATGGAAAATTATGATGTGATGATGAAGTTGGTCCTTCATTCTTGATTAAGACCATGACAACAGGGAGCCATGAGAAGCATATGACCTGGATTTGAGTGAGGGGATACTGTTGGAAATGTTAATACCAACTCTGTACAGGGTATGATGACTTGCCTGATTTTCTTCAGACATCCAAAAATACAGAGGTGCTTTGACTCCATTTGGATGGGAGTTTTTTATGCCCTTTTGTTACCAAGAAACTGCATCAAGGAAGGCAGTGGCCAGTTTGGTTTCTGTGCTTTGACATAAGCTTTGATGTCTTTTAGAGAAAATTTATCCTTGTTGCTGTAGGAAAACAGAAAATTCTATTCCTATCACAGGAGATATCATCAGTTATCCTTCATATCAAATAGGTTGTCAGCTTCTGTTGTGTCTATCTTCAGAATATCTGTCCTATTGTATCCCTTTTATGACACTGCCAGCACTATGGTAAGGATCCCAATGACATGCTTTGGCCATTGCCACATCTTTCTGGTTGATCGCTTTGCCTTAAATATCACCTCATTTCCTTCTGTACTCCATTTAGTTACGAAAGTGATTTTCTTAAAGCAGTTTCAGTTGGTTGGGCTTGTATTTTATTTTATACATTTTAAGAAATTATTCTGAGAAGGTGACCATAGGCTTTACCAGACTACCATAGAGTTCTATGACAAAAAAAGAACCCTGATCTAGAATATCAAGGATAGTAGTGGGGAAAAACAAGTAATGGCGTCCAGACCTTAGACCATAAAGCATTAATTATCAAAAGCATTTGGAATTGATTAAAAGCTACAGACTAGGCTGAAAAGAATCAGAAATATTTAGACTTAATAACCCAGTATTTGGTAAAACATGACAAATTTACTATCTGATATGAGATTTGTATTTGACAGGGATTACTAGGAAAATTGGGAAGCATTCAGGCACCATTGAGATTTACATCTATATCTTATGTCATAATAAATAATATTCATGATATGAAATTGAAAAACTGTCACGTGAAGAAAATTGCCCTAAGTAATAAGAAGAAAATTAGTTAATTGGGAAATCCCCTCTACTTATGTAGATTAGATACTTCTATGTAATTTATTGTCTTCACCTGAGGCACAGAGAGGCTAGGTGACTTTACAGTGGTCACACATTATTTATCAGAGGTAGACTGCTGCTTGTGTGCAGGGACTATTTCATTTTATCTTTGCTTAGTACAGTGCCTTACTCATGGTTAGTGCTTGAAAATGTTTCAGTTGAATTTGTTAGCTTTATAACTTTGCAGAGAATCAGATTTGACAACCATAATTAAAGGACTTTGGGGATATTTCTGTTAAATTCATCATTCATTAAAAATTAATCTATACTTTAAAAATGTGATATATTTTATTAGGTGGCTGTAACCTGAAGAACAAATCAACTCAGTCTTTGGAGTGTTGTGCTGAGTTGTTGGGTTTGGATCAAGATGATCTTCGAGTGAGTTTGACCACAAGAGTCATGCTTACAACAGCAGGGGGCACCAAAGGAACAGTTATAAAGTAAGTTTTTAAACCAATATAATTATATTCAAAAGATTTTAATGTAATTTTTTTCCTGAAAGTGTCTTGCTTTTGATAACATACTTCTTTTTCTTTTTCTTTTATAATTCTTCCAAAACTGAGTCATAGAATTATTATGCTTTTCTTAGGTTTTTTTTGGGAAAAATGGTGACTTTCATGTACATTGAAATTATTTAAAGTTTCTAAAAATTGAGTTCAGGGGTGCAGCTAGGTGGTGTACTGAGTAGAGAGCACTGGCCCTGGAGTCAGGAGGACCTGAGTTCAAATTCAGCCTCAGACACTTAATAATTACCTAGTGGTGTGGCCTTGGGCAAGTCACTTAACCCCATTGCCTTGCAAAAAAAAAACCTAAAAAAATAAATAAAAATTGAGTTCAGTAGAACCTGGTGTAGTCTCCCAAGAACCTAGGGTCATTTTCATAAGGCACTAAAGTGGGTGTTTAGTCTAATAACTGGTAACTTAAAGTGAATAAATGCAATTAGAAAGCTATATGAGACATCATACAAAGGTCTGGTTCAAAATAAATAAATACACACACACACAGACATATATATATATATATTTAAAAATGTAAATGGGGTCAGATGAGATGTCAGACAAGATAACAGTGGAAAATTTTCTTAAATTGCCTGTAAAATGTGAACAAATTAAAAGTGTAAGGGGCGGCTAGGTGGCATAGTGGATAAAGCACCGGCCTTGGAGTCAGGAGTACCTGGGTTCAAATCCGGTCTCAGACACTTAATAATTACCTAGCCGTGTGGCCTTGGGCAAGCCACTTAACCCCATTTGCCTTGCAAAAAAAACCTAAAAAAAAAGTGTATACAAGGTTGGGGAAGTGTGTGTGTGTGTGTGTGTGTGTGTGTGTGTGTGTGTGTGTGTGTGTGTACACATAGGCATATATATGTGTATATATATCTTTAAAGAACTGGTTATTTTACAGCATTTGTGAAGCAGCCATTTTAATCTAATTAATTATGATATATATACCAAGAAAAAAATGGTCTACTTCTTGGTTATGTCTAGGACTCAATCTTCTAGGAGCAGATGAAATAGCATTAGGAAGAAACTATATAGAGATAAAATAATAATAATAATAATAATAATAATAATAATAATAATAAATAATAATGTTTGTCCTTCATTCTCAAAAAAGACCACAACATCAGGGAGGTAATGCCATGATAAACACATGAATTGAATTGGAGTGAAGGGTGCTGTGCCAAGTCATTTTCTCCTCCAGAGTCATCTGGGTCCAGTGCCTGATAGGAATCAGAAGGACTGGAGATGACCCTGGATGAGAGGCAATCAATGTTTAGTGACTTGTCCAAGGTCACACAGCTAAGTAAGTGTCAAGTGCCTATGGTGGGATTTAAACTCCCATCTTCCTGATTCTTAAACCAGTACTGTATTCACTGCGCCACCAAGACCAGAATATTTATAGAAAGTGGGAGAGGGAAGCAGAGTTCAGGAGAATTCATAAAGTACAGTGTCATTGAAATCCAGAAAGTGCAGAATGTCCAGAAGAAAGATGTAATTTACAAAGTTAAATACCACAGAGAGGTCAAGGAGAATGAGGTCCAAGAAAGGCTGATGAAAATTAGAAGGAGCATTGACTTTGTAATCTGAAAATCTATGTTCAAATTCTGCCTCTAATCCATACTACCTTTGGGATCCTTGGGCAAGTACAATATAATACAATATAATATTAGGCACATGCCAAACACTGTCTAAAGCACTGAGGATATAAATAAGGTAACAAAAGATAATCTCTGTCCATTAACTTATATTCTAATGGGAGAAGACACTTAAGGGAAAAGGGAGGAAATAAGAGGTTAGGAAGAATTGGGTTTGTTTTTTTTTTTTTTTTTTTGGCTCTACCCTCTAATCCTCTAGTCAGAGGGTGAGAGGCAGCTTACAGTACTGATAAGTTGTGAGAACTAAAACTAAAATCATCTCCATGACTATTTTCTTGGTGATAAACTTATCCTTATAAGGGTGGGGATAAGCTTATCTTTATAAAGATACTGATGATGGAAGAGTCAAAACCAGGCAATGTCCTTGAAGAATAATGAAGTCACTTAATTTCCCTGGGCCTCAGTGTTTTCATCTATAAAATTGTATTAGATTATCTGTGAGGTCCCCTATAGTTCTTAGTATTTGATCTATGATAATTGATAACTTTATATATATAGGAAGTTGGATTGCAAGGAATTGAGGAATAAATAATTGATAAAGAAATGGAGACATGGGGTGGCTAGGTGGCGCAGTGGATAGAGCGCTGGCCCTAGAGTGAGGAGTACCTGAGTTTAAATCTGGCCTCAGACACTTAATAATTATCTAGCTGTGTGGCCTTGGGCAAGCCACTTAACCCCATTGCCTTGAAAAAACTAAAAACTGAAAAAAAAAGAAATGGAGACAGCTAGTGTAGATTCCTTTTCCAAAAAAAAAAAAACTTTAATGAAAAGGAGAAAAGACATGAGAATAAAAATGAAGATAGGATGAAGAGGTTCATTTTGGCAAAGGAAATAAGATATTTCTTTCTTTGAGACTAGAAAAGGTTAATTTTACAGGGGAAGACAAAGTAAAAT
Organism: Macrotis lagotis; assembly: GCF_037893015.1. Classification (NCBI taxonomy): domain Eukaryota; kingdom Metazoa; phylum Chordata; class Mammalia; order Peramelemorphia; family Peramelidae; genus Macrotis; species Macrotis lagotis. Next base: position 63,669,558 of record NC_133662.1, read on the forward strand.
TGTTTAAAGGGTAGACAGAAGAGAATTGGAGGATTGTATATCAAACAACTTTAATCTCACCTAGGGTGTGAGCCTGGAGTTTTGTCCTAGTGGAGGAAGGATATACTTTCTTTTGAGGAATATTCTACTCACCTAGGCTAACTACCCACAGGATATTCTGAACTAGTGATTATGATATGTTGTTGGCCTGGAGACCTGTACCATATGGGATGTCCAGAATCAATGTGGAATCATTGGAGGACAGTCAGACAAGGGCATCAGTAGTATATTGCCCAAACTCCTCTCATAATAAACTCATCCTTAGCTCTTTCCCAGTCCCTGTTTTCACCTTAGTACTCTGTATTGTTAACATAATCCCATTTGTCCTAAATCTGTACTTCTTTCCTTCCATATTTTGATGCTTATGAAGATATCTCCTGAAGATATTTCTAGATACCTTCTGACATAGGTCAAAAAGGAAGAATTGCCATATTCCTTAATCCCTATTGCTACTTTCAGATCTTTTTTCTGCCACATCACTCAGTGACTACATTTTTTTCCCTTTAAAGATGACTCTAGTCTGTCCATATCTTTTATTCGTAGACTTCTGTCACCATTCCTTTGCTAAAGTCCAGAATTTTTTCTAGCCCAATTCTTACCTCCTTTGTATACAATGATTTTTCAATTTCTCAATTTACTCATCCTCTGATCTTTCATCTATCTTCTCCATTTTACCTCATTCATGAATAGCAGTAGTCATACCTTACACCATTTCCACCATAATTAATTAAACTTGCTTATTTGTGATATTCATTTTTAGTTTTCTCATCTGTAAAATAAAAGAATTAATGTATATTACTCTGAGATCTCTTTCATATCTAAAATGAATGATTTCATGGGTAGATTAGAGTAGAAATTGTTGGGAAGACTGCTTCTTCCTTTTGGTTTTCTTATATAAAAGAACTTTAAGATCCAGTGGCATTTTACATATATCTTTAAGAAATTGAAATTGTTCAGTTAAGAATTTTATACTACTTCCTCTCTTCTTTTTATTATCTGCTACTTATGAAGACCTAGTTTCCATTGGGTGACTCTTTATCCCTGTACCCTTCATAGTTGCAGTGAAGGGGAATTGGAATGCTCCTTGTTCCCCATTGCTACTTCCTGATTATTTTTCTACTTCTATCACTTACCAGTTTCTCCTTTGAGCATCATGGGATTCAAATTTATCATGTAATCCAGATCCTGGTGACTGTTATCTAATGGACTTTATGCTATTCTTCCTCTTTTTTTTAATGTACTGAGTCCCAGGCTCATAGCCTTCATTTCTGTCACATCTCTGACTTATCATGTCCCCACTTTGCTCAACTTTCAAGAGCTGTGCCTTCATTCTATTTCAGCCATTCTAGTTCAACCATTCAAGAATAGTTATACCCTTGATCTATTCAAGTTGAGAAATCTGAGGTTCTTGTATCTGATCATAATGTCTTTTAGATTCTCTGTCCTCTTTGTTTCTCCTCATTCTCATTTTGATTTCTAGGCCATCTTTGCTCAGTCTATACTTTCCTCCTTTCCTACTATCAATCTCTTGATGAACCAGTTAAATTCTCTTCTTTTTTCTTGAATCACTTAATACTTTGTCCCATGACCAATTATACCTTTAAGGAACCACCTTTCTCCATCCCTCTTACCCCCAGATTATTCCTACTAGTCACCTTCTTTGATTCTACTCACATGCTAGTAAATGAAAATGTAGGATATCATGAAATAATGATGACTGTGGCCACTACAAATTCATGCTATTTAATTTCATCTGTGTTCTCAGTGCAAAAAGCCACTCCTCTTTTTCCTCCCTGATTTATTCATTATCTCACTTATCACAGTTTCTATTCCAAATCTTTTTTTCTTTAGGCTTATCATGTGTTCCTTTCCTTTCACCTTCTTAGCTGAGGACTATGGCTAATACTTCACAGAAAAATTAATTGAGGTCATTTATTGTTATAATATATATGTATGTATTATATCCTTCTGAAATAGTATAGTGTAGATATTATTTCTTCACTCATTCTGGTTTTTGATGAAGAGGCAGCTCTTTTGCTTCCTAAGCCTAATAACTATATATATAACTTCAATCTCATTCTTTCCAATCTTCTCCAATACAATCCCTTAAGCATAATTTGAGAAAGTAGTTTGAACTCAATGCCTCCCCTTCCTCTTAGCATATCAAAAATACAACTTGCCATCTTTTCTTCAAACTCTCCTATTACTTTTGAGGGTACTACCATCTTCCAGTCACCCAGGCTCACAACCTTGGTTCATCTGTGTTTCCTTTCTTGCACTCATTCTACATATTCAATCTCTTGCCAAGTCTTGTAGTTTCTACCTTTACAAGATCTCATGTATACATCCTTTTCTTTCTCCTCACTATACCTCACTCCCATGGTGATAACTTTCCTGAAAGTAGAGTAGGTCTGTTGCTGGGTGCCATACCTGAAACATTTATGCAAGGATGTAACATCCCAGAGCATGTTTTTTTGTTGACATAATTCTTAAAAATACAGGATTACCTCTATTCCCTACATGAGACAGTGAAAGGATATATTGTGTAATGGAGTTATAAAAATATATCTCCTGTATTGAGTCTGATCTAATATATTTAAGTGGATTTATTTATTGACTTAACAGTACATTTTTAGTCATAGACAAAGACTGTAATATTGTATGCCTTGAATTATTTTTATGAAATGTTTAAACATTTTTGTATCTGTATTTGTTTTGTAGGGTACCCCTGAAGGTAGAGCAAGCCAACAATGCACGTGATGCTTTGGCAAAAACTGTCTATAGTCATCTTTTTGATCATGTGGTAAACAGAGTAAATCAGTGTTTTCCTTTTGAAACATCATCATTTTTTATTGGAGTACTAGATATTGCTGGTTTTGGTAAGTTTGATGTGCTTTTATATTTTCTTAAGGTTGCCAAACCTTTTCTGGCATGCTGTCATTATATATCATAGAGGTTTAGCTGTCAAACTCTCTGATTCTTGGAGGATTACTCCTTAATGATTCTTGGAATCCACAAAAGGTCATCTGAGGGAATCAGTGAAAGTAACTCCCCTCCCCCTTCTCTTCTTCCTACCACTGACACTAGTAAACTTGGCTCTATTTTCTTGCAATTCTCTGCTATTCTCCCTTTCATCTGTGCCCTCTGAGAATTATCCTCTTTTGTGGTAAAAGGAAAAAATGTGGGACTTAGTCAGCTATTGATGCTAGCTATGTGACTTTACCTCAAGGGTTTCAGCTAGAGAGTTTTCAAGGTATTTTCCAACTCTGTATTTATAGTTGTGTGAAATTTGATCTCTTACTTTCAACTTGCTCACCAAAACCAAAATTTTTCCTGGCAAAAATTCTTGGCATTCACTCCAAAGCCTATTCTTTCTTTCACACTGGGCTAGGAGAAGGAATAAGGATATTTGCTCTTTTCACTGCTGTTTTCATATATGCCTGCTGAATAATTCAAACATTTCTTCTTCTTTAAAGTTGACTTGATTTTTTTCCCAGATCTTTGCTCCCTTATAACCCCACTAGGTACTGCACAGTTTATTCAACTTTTCTTTTCATGACTTCTCCTCTCTTCTCCTCAGCCTTGTCAGGTTTTGTAACCTGAGTGATTATGTTTATCTTTTCTTTCCTTACTTCTTTTCCTCCTATCTCCCATAACCTATTCCTCCCAAGCTTGGCTGAATTCACCCCATTACTGTAATTCCTAGTCATGATTCTGCTTGTTTATTATATATTTTTCTTAATGTAATATTTTCTTACATGTATCTATATTTTTATTTTATGGATTAAAATAGTTAGCAGGTTGTATAGAGATGAAATTTTTTTGACTTTTGTCTTATTTCAGTGACATAATTATATCTAGAACTGGATAGCTAATATACATCTTAAACTCAGCATGTCCAAAACTGAGCTAATTTTTTCCCCCCAATCGCTCCTAATTTCTCTGTTGTTGTAGAGGACAAAACATTTTCTCCGTCCTTCAAGCTTGAAACTCAAGTGTCTTCCTCAACTCTTCACACTCTCTCACTCCTCCATCCAATATTTTACCAAGGTCTGACAATTTCACCTTTGCAGCATCTCTCAAGTATACCCTCTTCTCTCCTCTGACAGTGGTCCCACTCTAGGTCAAACTCTTATCACATTATTATGGATTTTTGCTATAACCTCCTGTTGCATCTGCCTGCCTCAAGTTTCTTTCCCATTTCAGTGCCTCCTTTATTCAGTCAACAAAATAAATTTTCTAAAACTTAGGGACCATGCCAGTTCCCCTTATTCAATAAACTTCCTTCAGGATCAAATGCAAAATCCTTTCATGATTCTCTCATAACAAAGCCCCTTATAACTTAGACTCCTAATTTTCCAGTCTTCTTATACTTTACTCCTTGACCCATACTTTTTGATTCAGTGACACTGGCCTTCTTAGTGTCCCATAAAAAAGAAATTCCATCTCTTGATTCCAGATATTTTGCTCTGACTGTTCTCATGCTTGGAATGTTATCCCATCTCAACTCTTATCTCCTGGTTTCCCTGACTTCTTTTGAACTCTAGCTAAAATTCCATTTTCCACAGAAATCCTTTTTTTTTAGATCCTCTTAATTCTATTTCAATTTCTCTGTTAAATTTTTCCTATTTATTTTGTATATTACTGTTTAAACATATACGTTTGCTTGTTTTCTTCCAATTAGATTGCAACCTTCTTGAGTACAGAGTTTATCTAGTCTCCATTTTATTTCCTAGCTCATAGTATAGTGACTGATACATAGTAGGCACTTAGTGGTTATTTATTGTCTATGTTCTTTGAAAACAGCCTGATAATGAAAGTGTATCTAAACCTCTCTCTCTTTTTTTTAGAGTTTATTTATTTTGAGTTTTACAATTTTCCACCATTCTTGCTTCCCTCCCCCCCCACAGAAGGCATTCTGTTGGTCTTTACACTGTTTCCATGGTATACATTGATCTCAGTTGAATGTGATGAGAGAGAAATCATATCCTTAAGGAAGAACAATTAAAATATGAGATAGCAAAATTACATAATAAGATAATGGTTTTCTTTTCCAATTTGAAGGCAATAGTCTTTGGTCTTTGTTCAAACTCCACAATTCTTTCTCTGGATACAGATGGTATTCTCCATTGCAGATAACCCAAAATTATCCCTGGTTGTTAAAGTGATGGAATGAGCAAGTCCATCAAGATTGATCATCACCCCTATGTTGCTGTTAAGGTGTGCAATGTTTTTCTGGTTCTGCTCATCTCTCTCAGCATCAGTTCATACAAATCCTTCCAGGCTTCCCTTAACTCCCATCCCCCCTCTTTTCTAATGGAACAACACTGTTCCATGACATACATATACCACAGTTTGTTAAGCCATTCCCCAATTGAAGGACATTCACTTAATTTCCAATTCTTTGCCACCACAAGCAGGGCTGCTATGAATATTTTTGTGCAAGTGATGTTTTTACCCTTTTTCAACATCTCATTAGGGTATAGACCCAGTAGTATGGACCCCCTCTCTCCTTATTATATTCAGAGTCAAGAAATGCATGAGATAATTGCTCTGAGGTATTTTGATGTGTTGCAGTCAAGTTGAGGAAGTTAGAGTTTCAGAACTGTTTTCATCATGAAAAATGATGAATCTCTGAGATTATGATATACAGGAAAGCAACCCATTGGGAAATGATGAGCACCCTCTATGTAAATGGGGGAGGATATGGGGGGAGGAGTTCAGATGTCTTTCCCCTATCTTCTATAATCGCAGGGAGGGAGGAGTCCCATGTGCAAGAACTTAGAGACAGATGAACCAATTAGAGGCTATTACAATAATAGTCTAGGAGCTGAAGAGGACTAGAACTAAGGTGTTGGCTGTGACATGAGGGAGGGGACAGATGTGAGATGTTATATAGATTGGACAAAGCTGCATCTAGGTATATGTGAAGAATGAGGGAGAGGGAGAAATCATTGTTATAGGAGTGGTATTCTACATTAAATAAAGTACTGTACTACTAATTATAGTTGAATATATTTTGTGCTGTTTTACAGTATCAAGCATGGTTCTGCTCCTAGATAGTAGTTGATAGTCAAACATTTATTAGATGCCTTCTGTGTCCTAGGTAGGAAACAAAACAAAAAGAGGAATACAGAACATAAAAAGAAAATAAAAAGTTAGGGGGAAGAAGGAAAAGAGAAGATATTTGGGGAAGGCATAATGAAGTCTAGAAGAGTAGAAAATGAAAAGATAAGCTGCTCTGCGTACCTTCCTCTAATGGAAGATCTGGTAAAACTCAGCCCTGCCCATTCTATACTCTGTCCTATTTTGCAGGGTGGGGGGGGGGAAGAATTGCTACCAGGGGCAGGTACCTGAGATGAGAATTTCAGGGTGTTGTGATGTTGCAGGGTAATGAGATTCTGATGATTTCCAGAGGAGTAGGTGGGAAATGATGCAGCTCAACAGTTATACTTGGTTTTTGTGTCTTTCTGTGAAAAATTGCTTTTTTCCCCCAGTGCTATGCTGAATAAAACTTCAATGCAATACAGCTATTTTTAAAGAATGTATTTCAGAAATTTAATGCAGCATATCTTTTTCTAACCAGTTCATGTTTTTACTAGAATTTAAGTCTCAGGATGAGTATTATCATGATAGTATAGAAAAGTGAATGTTATTTACAACCATTGATTTTTGTCTAATCTGGTTTTAAGTCTTTTGTGCAATTAAAACTTATTTTAAGAAAAATTTATGCTATTTGTCTGAGAAGGATTATTCACTATAATTTTTTTTATTTTTCTCTTTCAGAGTACTTTGAACACAACAGTTTTGAACAGTTTTGCATCAACTATTGTAATGAAAAGCTACAACAGTTTTTCAATGAAAGGATTTTGAAGGAGGTAATTACAATATGCCTAATGGTTAAATTATAATATAGATTTTTAGAGGACAAAAGTAAAGTGGTTTTGGTTTGTTTGATTTGCTAAACATATTATTATTGAATTTCACCAAAACTGCTGAATATAATTTCTCCATATTTTACTCCAATTCCTTTTTTAGGAACTTTAAAAATCTGATCTGTATATCTTTGTATTTTTATATTTTTGTAAAGTTTCATATAATATATATTTGAAATTTAGTAAAGCATTAAAGTGGTATAATTTTCTTACAAAATTTTCATTAGTATAGCCTACATTGGGTATAAAAATTTCTAAATATTTAGATATTTCTCTATTTCATTTCTTAAGTGAATTTAGGATCATAGATCTAGATACCTTTGCAACTATTGCAGGTTGTAACCCATTTATGCTTTCTTATCCTTTAGGATTCTTATCTATATCTTACTCTAAATCCTCCAAAGAGAATCTATACAAAGTCTTGACAATCACCATCTAAATTTTTTTTTAACATTAAATTGGCATTAGTGTGGCATGTGGAGTTCCTTTTTTGGTATTCTTTGTTTTTAATACATGACTAACTCATTTTATTTTCCAAATATAAATTTCTTCATCCTCTTTGACTTTTTTTCATGCACTCCTTGGTCCCAATCTTCTCTGTTTTTCCCATATGATATTTCATTGTCTATCTCTCTAGCTTTTCACTAACTGTCCCCTATGCCTGGAATAAATTTCCTCTTCACTTCCATCTTATTGAATCCCACCTATAGAATTCTTGAAGAGGCAGCTCAAATACCATCATATACTCAAAGCCACAGTTTGCTAAGCCATTCCCCAATTGAAGGATTCCAATTCTTTGCCACCACAAAAAGGGCTGCTATGAATATTTTTGTGCAAATGATGTTTGTACCCTTTTTCATCATCTCTTCAGGGTATAGACCCAGTAGTGGTATTGCTGGATCAAAGGGTATTCACATTTTTGTTGCCCTTTGGTCATAGTTCCAAATTTCTCTCCAGAAAGTTTGGATGAGTTCACAGCTCCACCAACAATCTGGTGTCCCAGATTTTCCACAACCCTTCCAACAAAGTTCATTATCCTTTCTGGTCATATTGGCCAGTCTGAGAGGTGTGAGGTGGTACCTCAGAGAAGCTTTAATTTGCAAGAAATTTTCTTTTTTAAATGCCATCAAATGGTGGCAAGTGTATAAAATAGGTGTAGTTCAATCTTGTAGGTTTATAGTATTTTTTAGAGAGTTGCTTTGCTTATTTTGCTTATCTTAGGTTCCATTACTTGATATTTATATGGCTGATAATGTATAAATTGCACATGGACATGTTTCTCTATATGTGATTTATATATTCGATTTTTTTGGGGGGGGGCTATTGACTCAATTTCCTGGGAGAATAATTGGTTATGTATTCCCTAAGAGCAAGGGATTTCTCTTTTCACTGTTCAGTGGTGTGAATTTTTTCATTTATTGTATTTTATCTTTAGCATCTAACAGTGCTTGGTGCATAGTAAGTGCCTAGTAAATATTTGTTGATTGAGCATCTGCTTTGTTAGTGCAATATAAATACTCAATTATTAATTATACTCTAACAAGCATAAAGCACTGAAGCGGTTTTATGCCTCAAGAAACATCCTTATCTATAATTAATTTCGTTTTTATTTAGGAACAAGAGCTCTATCAAAAAGAAGGCTTAGGAGTCAATGAAGTGCACTATGTGGATAATCAAGACTGTATTGGTATGTCTTTTTTGACTATTTTTGAGAAATATGACAGGTTATAATTCATTTTCTTTAGACTGGATTTTGATACTTAATCTTTTTCTTTAATTTATTTTTATTTAAGGCAATGGGGTTAAGTGACTTGCCCAAGGCTAGGCAATTATAAAGTGTTTGAGACTGAATTTGAACTCAGGTCCTTCTGACTCCAGGGCTCTGTTGACACTTCATCTTGCTGTTTTCCCAGTCTATGTCTATTAAACATTTTAGCTAGTGGAAATAAAGATGTGATTGGTTATTGAGAAAAGTCTCATTTTTCTAATACTACCTTTTGGAAGGGATTTTTTCTACTCAACCCTCTGGCTTTAGTTTAAAGTTTTCAAAAGACTATTCTAATTTGTTTAATGATTTTGACTTTTTATGTGAGTAGTATGTTAAAACAAAATTAGGAACTTAAGAATAAATACATTTTTAATTACACTAAAATAGATTAAAATAATAATAAAAGCAGCTATATGAAGACAAGATAATTTTTGATCCGCTGAACATATTTCCTTTTCTGTCATTGCATGTAACAAGGGGACCAGTTTTATTTTACATAACAGACAGTATGTGAGCTTCCCAGAGATATCAAAGGAAGGATTTATCTCGTAATTCCCTTCTTGTGTGGTTTTGGAATCAATTTGCTTTTCTGTGACTGAGAATATGACTACCGTTGTGACTAGGATACTTATATTTGTTAGAACATTGTACATTAAAGTGAATAATTGCTTCCTATGAGTCTTTTTTTTTCTGATAGCAGCAGTTACTATTATCCTCATTACCTAATCAGCACCACCCATTCTTAGTGTTCACTACAAATGTTAAGAAAAAGTTTCTTTTTAAACTTGGCCTTCCACTTTCTATACTATGAGTGAGAACTAGGTAAAATACAATAATTATGGGAACTTATGTGAGTGTAATACTTTTTTTTCAAGGCAATGGGGTTAAGTGGCTTACCCAAGGCCACACAGCTTGGTAATTATTGTGTCTGAGACCGGATTTGAACCCAGGTACTCCTGACTCCAAGGCCAGTGCTTTATCCACTATGCCACCTAGCCACCCTACCTTTCTTGGGCTCTTAACTCAAATTCCAAGTCTCTTCTATAGAATATATCTTAACCCATAATAATTTCATTATCATTTGAACTATAACACTTATTTTCTTTATCTCTTATGTGATACTTTTCAGATATTGCCTTGTATTATATTTCTGTGAATGGCTATTCTTCCAGATAAACTTGAATGTCCTAGCATAATGAACTCAGGTCTTGTACTCCTTAACAATGTTTTTGCACATAGGAAATGCTTTGTAAAAAATTTCATTTCACAAAATTAATGAATTAAAAATTTTCAGTTCATTTTTTCATCATGACAAACATATGGACATGTCATAATATTGTAGATTTAGAACTGAAAGGAACTTTGGATACTGTTTAGTTCAGTACCCCATTTTATAGATGAGAATAATGATATCCAAAGAAGTTAAGTAGTTTTTCTAGAATTACTTAGGTAAACAAATGATCGAGTTTGGATTTGAGCTTTGATTTTTCAGCGATTTTATATACACTACAGAACAAACCATGAGAGTAGACAGGATAACCATTATTATTCATGCTTTTTGCTTAAACATATTAAGGGATAGTGTATTTGTGATTTGCCTAAGATCATATATTCCCTTTAACCTTTCAAATTTAAAGATCTTTAAATTGAAAACAAAGGAAGGGGCGGCTAGGTGGCATAGTGGATAAAGCACTGGCCTTGGAGGCAGGAGTACCTGAGTTCAAATCCGGTCTCAGACACTAAATAATTTCCTAGCTGTGTGGCCTTGGGCAAGCCACTTAACCCCATTTGCCCTGCAAAAAACCTAAAAAAAAGAAAGAAAACAAAGGAAGATTGAGAAAACTCATGACATATATGTGCCAAGATATTGATTAACTGCTGTGTAGGAAGAATAACAATAAAGATTCCTAGAAAATTATTAGTGGGAAAACACAAGAAAAGAGCCAGCAGGGTAATTCGTGGCTTCTGATGTTTGTAAATAAATACAGTCTGTGTGGATAATATGTCAAATGAAATCAAGATCTTAACACAGGCAAATTTGGCTTGCACAGGTGTCATCCTGGTGAGATAGGACTTAACTGTGAAATGTGACTTTAGAAAGGTATATTTTTTCAAAAGGCTAAATAAAAGGGAGAGAAGAATAGCACTGAATATTAAAAAAATATACTCTAGGTAAGCATCTCAAAGAGCATTTAGGTAATTAGAGGAAGAAACAAATGCAATATTTTTTGGTATTTACTAGAGATCATATACCTAGAAAGAAAAGAAAGATAGATTATGGGATATGCATGAAGACAAGATAAAACCATACCGGGGGAACTTATTTTATCTAGAAGAAGCCAAGTGATATGAAGAGGCAAGAAATTTGGAATGATTTGTTCTTTTTGTTCTGAAGTCTTATAAGTCTTGTATGTTTCTAAAAGTCTTGTTCTAAATGAGAAAAGGATGTTCTTTTTCCCTCTACCAGGTCTTCTCAACTAGTCCACAAAAAGAATAAGAAATTTCTTTTTTCCATGAAGTTTTAAAAACTTCAAATAACTTTATTAAGTCCATTGTGCTAACATTTTTCAATGGACTATAATGACAATTTTTTTTGCTGTAAAAATAGCATAGAATACTAATAGACTATTTAGTATGTTCTAGTTTGTGTTCAGTGTGTTGTTAACATTTCTTTTAGTGCTATAAACTTTGTGCTTAGTTACAGTTGTCATCATTTTGAATGTTTGCTTTTTCATTTAATTAGATTTAATTGAAGCCAAATTAGTTGGAGTACTGGATATTTTGGATGAAGAAAATCGTCTTCCTCAACCAAGTGATCAGCATTTTACAGCTGTGGTTCATCAGAAGCACAAGGACCATTTTCGCCTTACTGTAAGTTTACTGTCAGAAACTAATTAGTCTTACAAAAAGATTTAATTTAGTGAAGAGGAGAGTGAGGACTCATTCTTTTGAAGAAGCCTTAATGGAGGCTATCTCTATTGAGTAGGTATATGCCTGAAGAGTCTCAAGGGACATTTTAAATATTGTTTTTTAATAAATGTACATTTTTTAAAATTATAAATATTTATTATGTGATAAACTAAATGTAATAGTCAAGGCCTAAAGGGATAGCCCAATTTTCATTTTTTCCATTGGGGGAGGGATCGATGAAAAGGAAAGACATTTGTGCAATTTTCTGAATTAATCCCAGATGCACCCCTCTTCTAAATTCATTTTATCTAATTCATTTGTAGTTAGAATGAAAATTTTAGAATTAAGAATAGAAGATCTAGCATACTTTCTTCTATATTTCCTGTAAAATAATGATTGCTACATATAGATAATATGGTACTACACTTGGAATCAGTAAGAATTTGAGTTCAGGACTGCCTCTGGTACTTAGAAGCTATGTGACCTTGTGCAAATCATTTAATATTTGTGTATTTCAAATAACTCCATATGAATTATCTACTAAGTCATGATTTATTAGAAACTTTTAGGAATTTCCTACTCCAGCAGTTCCTCATGTGGATGAAATCTAGTTTTCTTTTTAAAACAAGCATTATTTGATGATCTTGTTGAAAATCCTTTATTTGGAGAAACAGCTTAGTGAAGTGAATAAAAGCCCTGGAATTCAAGTTTGAAAGACCAGGTTCAATATGGTCTCAGATACTCTTATTAGGTCTTTAAATCTAGACATGTGACTTAACTTTTCTTAACATAACTATCCTTACAAGTAGGGTTCATGATGTCTCCCAGGCTTGTTGTGAGGATCAAATGTTATAATATAGATAAAGTGCTGTATTTTTTTTTTGACAAGGCAATGGGGTTAAGTGACTTGCCCAAGGCCACACAGCTTAGGCAATTATGATGTCTGAGGCTGGATTTGAACTCAGATACTCCTGACTCTAGGGCCGGTGCTTTATCCACTGTGCCACCTAGCCACCCCATAAAGTGCTTAAAGCACTAGCTTTTACCATTATTAATAATTCCAAAAGGAAAATGTGATCCACCTTTCTTTTTAATTTTTTAAAATTATTCTTTGTTTCACCTTTCTAAAATAGATAGCTTTGACAAACTTTAAAGAACTTTAGAACTAAAAAGGACCCTAGAAATCATACCAGCCCCCTCAAAGATTCATTGAAATAAATCAAATACTTTCCCACTTATGAGTCATCAGTTAAAGACTTAGCAAGAATACATCTCTTCAGTTCACTGTTCTTAGTTTGAATGTAAGACATGTGTTTCCTTGATTGTTCAGTATGTTAAGGGATACCAGCTGCCAGAAAAGAAAAATTTAGAATGATGAAAGTATATGGTAAATGATATGGAAGTTAATATTTACAGTCATTACCAAACTGAGAGTTTTCCATGTTTTAAATTTTTAAATGTGATCCACCTTTTAGCTTAATTATTTCTATCAGTAGAAACACTATTTTATTCAGGCTTCTATTCTTGATGTCTCAGTATTATAGTTAGGAAGTGCTCCTTCTGTAAAGGTTACTGACTTCTGGAATTTCATACACTCCATTCTGGGCTTTTTCTTTCCATTGTCATTAATACATGAGTACAGGCCTTCCTGGTCAACCAGAAATTTCCATTGACAAGCTGTATATTGTTTCAATGGTATACTCTGAACTTTTTCCTTCCCTAGTGGAATGTATGCATTTGAAGGAAAGAATTATTTATTTCTGTATTCCCATTTTTGTGGTATAGCATAAAAGAAAAAGTATTCACATAAATCCTAGTGCTTTGTATGCAGAGGCTGCTTAATAAAACATTTGTAAATTTAAGTTGAAAAATCTTTTCCTGACATTCAAGGATCTTTATAATCTAACTTTACCATACCTTCCCAGTTTTATTTTGTAATACACATCTTCCAAATAGTCTTTGAAAATATTTTTTTAGTATATTTTGTTCTTGCATTGCCTTGAATTCTTTCTTTTTCTTTTTTTTTTTTTTTTTGATTTTTGCAAGGCAGTGGGGTTAAGTGACTTGCTCAAGGTCCCACAGCTAGGTAATTATTAAGTGTCTGAGGCCAGATTGGAACTGAGGTCCTCTTGACTCCAGGGTTGGTGCTCTATCCACTGCATCACCTAGCTCCCCCACCTCAAATTCTTATAGTAAACTTTTTTGCCATCAAATGAACCATTCATCCCTTGGAATGAAGAAAAGAAAGATAAAGAGCAGCTTTTAAAATTTTTTTTGCAAGGCAAATGGGGTTAAGTGACTTGCCCAAGGCCACACAGGTAGGTTAAGTGTCTGAGGCTGGATTTGAACTCAGGTACTCCTGACTCCAGGACTGGTGCTCTATCCACTGTGCCACCTAGCTGCCCCATAAAGAGCAGTTTGGGGGATCAGACTACCTGTTGACAGCAGTGCATTCGTAATTCTACACTCAGAACTCAACATCTTTGCAAAGTAACTTGCCACAAATTCTGTGCTTAAACCAAAATTAGATTACTCTCTGCTCTTGAACCATGTCCTACAACTTCTTTCCTCATGCGGTTCCCTGTAACTGGAGCATCACTTGCCTTTTATCTTTTAAATAACTTACTAAGGCAATCAAGCTCACTTCAGATGAAGTTTCTTGGGAAAATTTGGTAACCTCTCATCTGAGTAGAACTTTGCTACTTTTAAAACTGAAGATGGAGGCTAGCTAATTTTTATTTTCTATTCAATTGGATCTGTGATTTCATTGATTTGAGAATTCTCTCAATTGATGCTCCAGCCCTGCCTGTCCTGTGTGACAGTTCTCTGTGTTATCCTCAAATATTACTTGAAGATCTACCCAATGTACTGGAGTCCTTTCTTGCTTTTCCTGTCATCAGGAGAAGCTGTCCACTTACCTGTTTTTCTTGTTTTATGTTGCATTTTACTCATAGCTATTTTTAAATTTAAGAATTGCTTAAACTTTTGTTGTTTTTCTAATTCTGTAATCATTTTAGTTGTGATTGTTTAGAAACACGAGGTAGCATGGTGTACCAGGTATAAACTTTATATAGTACAGTGGATAGAGCCCTGACCCTAGAATCAGCGGTATCTGAGTTTACATCCAACCTCAGACACTTGAACTCAATAGCTCTGTGACCTTGGGAAAGTCATCTTTAAAAGAGAGGTATTAATCCCTGACCTGCCTGCCTTAAAGACTCTTGAAAACAAGTGAAATTCAAAGCACTGAAAGTAGTACACATATTTAAAAGAACAAGAATTTTTTCATAATAATGTATCAATGACTTTATTTGTAAAATAAGGGGTTTATACCACATGATCATTAATCTTCACATTATGCAGTTTTCTAAATTTAGGTTATTATTTCTGAAGATTCTGTGTACTACCAAAAATGAATAATATATTTTTATATAGAATAAATCTCAGAGTGGTAGCCTTTGTGCCTTGAATGAGCTCACTTATTAAGTAGAACAGGATTAATGAAATAATTAATCGTTTCTTTGGAAGTTTTTGAGCTTGATAGCAGCATTATCGTAAAGCATAAGGTAGTGGTTAGATACATTTATTTGGCAACAGGAAAGATCTGGGTTTGAATCCAATATCGGACACTTGGTGACTTATGGACCTTGGACAAGACAGTGAATCTTCCTGGGTTCTGTTTCTTTATAAAAAGAAAGATTAATTTAAATCATCTCAATGCCTCTTCATGGTATAAATCTGTGATAATCTATGAAATGTAGTTTGTCTGGGGTGGCTAGGTGGCAAAACAGATAGAGCATGGACCCTGGTGTCAGGAGTACCTGAGTTCAAATCCGGCCTTAGACACTTAATAATTACTAGCTGTGTGGCCTTGGGCAAGCCACTTAATCCCATTGCCTTGCAAAATCCTAAAAAAAAAATGTAGTTTGTCTTACAAAAGACATTGTTGAGTTTCAATATGGCCTTGATGTTTTGTATTTAGTTTTTCTATGAAATTATGATTTCTTGATATTTTATGTGTAATATATAAAGACAATATTTTATATATAATTTACTTTGTCCATGATATTGTCATAATATTTCATACATAATTCAGTATATATTTTTATAGAATTTTATATATATATATATAATTCAATTGATAACTTTATCTGACATTTTTCCTTTTTTGGGGGGGCTTTTTGTGGGGCAATGGGATTAAGTGACTTTCCCAAGGTCACAGAACTATGGAGTATCAAGTATCTGAGACTATATATGAACTCAGATATCCCTGATTCTAGGGGCAGGACTCTATCCACTGTACTAACTAATTGACCCCTGGTTCTGACTTTTCAAAAGTATTACATTTGTGAAAGATAGAAGAACTTGATGAATTTGAGTTATTTCTTTAAGGAGTTAATTACAGATTATGTAAATCATTATTTAGTAATTTCATAAATTGAACACCTGTGGATTCCTTTACAGATTCCTAGGAAATCCAAACTGACTATTCACAGGAACATCAGAGATGATGAAGGTTTTATCATCAGGCATTTTGCAGGTGCTGTGTGCTATGAAACAGTAAGTATATATATTGGATGTCATAGTTCAAGTAGGCAGTCTGGTGAATGGACCTCTTATCAGAATAAATTTCTTAAATACATAAAATAAAATTATATCAATGCAAAGAAAATCATTAAATTATCAAAATATTAAAAAACAAATTCATGGAAACCCTAGGATTAATAAACATTGATTTTTATCATAGGAAAGCATTCTATTTCTTAATACTCTGATAAAAATTTAGAATGAAAGCAAAGCTTTCTCCATGACTGATACTTTAAACTTTTTGTGATAAGTAGTATATTTTTATTATAATTTTCAGGGTCTCTAAAACTGGTTGAGAAGTTTGTATAACTTCCTTACCAGATGACTCATTTAATATTGTGAAGTTTGCTTGTTCTAAAATATTGCTTTATTTATTTTTCAGACTCAGTTTGTTGAGAAAAACAATGATGCTTTGCACATGTCTCTTGAATCTTTAATATGTGAATCCAGGGATAAATTTATTCGGGAATTATTTGAGTCATCAACAAACAACAACAAAGACACTAAACAAAAAGCAGGAAAACTTAGCTTCATCAGCGTGGGGAACAAATTCAAGGTATTAAAATTGCTTTAAAAAGTTATGCATTTTTTGCATTTAAAATATTTAAATTTTACATAGTGTAGTATATATGCATACACATACATACATACACACACACATATGTATATACCAAGCCATTGGAGAAAATCCATCATTTGTAATATAAAAAGCTGACCCAAACAGGTCTTTTTTAACTTTAAATTTAATTAGATAGGAATTGCAAATATAGAAATTCTTGCAATTATTCTAAGTCCTTCCTTTGTTAGTACCTAATCAAAATATCTGATTACTTCTAATTTTTCTCCTTTCTTCTGCTTCCTGTCAAACTGACCTTCAAAAACCTTACTTTCTCCACGTTTTCTGTTTCCTTTCCTCATTCAACAGTTTTATTTTAGCTGGGATATTCCAGCTCAGGATGGCTAGAAAGGACTAGTTGAGTTGAGAGAGGAAAAGCAGGCACAGCCAGGGGCTTCAGGTAAATGATCACCTTTATGGATTTGTATTTATAAATTTTATTATCTTTTTAGTAAGAGCCCTTTTCAAAGCAATTTGTAATTTCTTTTTTGATATGTGTTCTATCAATGTAGCATTGTAAATGTGCATACTATACTAACATTTTTATTATTAAAATTGTATTATTAAAATAATGACTATATAATTTAAAAGGCAAGTACTAAATGCTTCAAAATATTTGTTTTTGATAACTGTTTCATGCCACATTTAATTCTGCTCATAGTAAAATCAAGAATTTTTTAATATTTGAGGCAAGGACAATAATTTTTTAAAAAGTCTACCTTAAAAATGGAAAAACCTTTCATTGGTCTTAATTGCTGATTTTTCAAGCTCAAGATATAAAATGTAGACTTTTTTCTCTGCAAATTTGATAAATGAAGAACAAGATATAGTTTAGTATATTTTAAAATAATAATTCCATGGCAAATTGATGTTTTTGTCTTTTGCATGTATATTAGAAAATTTCTTATGAATATGGTTATCTTTGCTCTTAACTATATTACTATTATTATTTCTGTTAAATATTAGAATCAAAGATGAATTTTACATAAACATGTGATATGAAAACTTTGATATGTTAACTTATGATGTAAAGTATTTTTAGAAATAACAAAGAATACTTCTATTGCTTTTTCAGATAATTTTAATAGAAAGCAATTAATTTTCAATACAATAATTTAAAATCATTTCCATTTGAATTCTATTTTATCTTTTATTTTTTTATATTCACAAATTCAAAATAGAACTTTTTAAAAAATGGATCAATCTTCATGAATTTAATGTTATTTTCCAAAGGATGGGTTTTTAAGCACACTTAACAGTTCTCAAATCTCATTCATGTTTTGACTGATTTATTTACATTTCTGCCAGCAACATTTATTTTTTCCATCTGCAAAACCTCTTACTATCAAAATTAAACTAATTATAAGCAATTTTCTAGATATATTGTTGCACACATTTTTCTCTGAACTGTTTTGCTCTAAGACTTCTTGTGCTTAGGATAGTGCTTTGCCATATATAGCTAAATAATATATAAATTTCAGCAAACATGCATTGAGATCTATGTGAAATGCACTGTGCTATATGTGTGGTACACAAAGATATATGTAGCACCAACCCTATTCTCTGTGAGCTTAGATTAGTAAGCACATAAAAGACATTTATACAAAAATTATATTAAGAAAGAGTGAGGTATGTGTAGAGGTGAGACCTAGGAAATTCTATAGTACTTTTTAATTTCAAATGCAAATTTAGGAAGTCATTATAACTGACTGAATAGTTTTTATAATATTGCCTCATTGTCTAGAATGATTAGTGAATGAAGGGCTTCATAGAAGTAAATTTCCAAATAACAAGGTTATACTTTAAAATTGAAGTGACCTTTTCGAAGTGTCTGATTAAAATGATATTTTCTTTTAAAAATTGAATTTAGATGCTTTCCTGCCTTTAAAAACTGAACGTTTATTATTGCAAAAAGGATGAGAAGTATCATGAGCATTACTATAGGAGTTATTATCTACTAGGCTGATATATATTTTTATAATTCGTGCTGCTTTTCTCATCTGTCAGATACTTTTATTGTTCATTTTACTGTCTTTTAAAAATTTATTCCCAAGACCTAATTGGGAAATTTCCCTAATAGGTTCTTTCCCTAATTGAGAGATCTTTTCTGCCTTTGGGTGTTTTTTTAGTAGTGAATAGTGAAAGTTATCAGATGTCTCATCCCTGAAAAAATTGGATTGTTAACTATATTTTGTCAGATTGATAAATCATTTTAGTATCCTTAGCTTTGAATTCTTTTCTGTGTTAGAAGTTTATCCAAGTTATATACTATTTTAAGTTAGTATAAATTTTATTAATATATTAAAGACTGATACTATGCATTGTTTGTTATTAAAAGTTTTAAAACCAAATCTTTTTGCAGGGAGAATATGAAAGAACCCAGATTATTATTAAGTATTACAAAAAATGTACTTGGCAGAACCATAATTAGGGCATGCAAGGTTTATAATTTCTTGATGAAGTAGATGAATATCAATTTTAGAACTGATAGCTATAATCGCAGAATTTTAAATAACAGGGTCATTGTCATTTTTTTAGTTTATTGTCAGAAGTATTTTATATATAAAAATATTGTCAAAGTTTAAACAAATTAAAAATATTTTCTTCCACAGTATTTGAAAAATTGTAAATGGAATGTCTGTAGATGTTTACAACTGTCAGTTAAAAATGTTCTCTAAAACAATTCTTCTATATGTCTTTTATGTCATTTTTTTTTAGGTATAGCCTTGCTCAATGCTACTGAATTTTGTGTAGGGTTCCATGAGCCATGCACATATATAATGTATCTCACTTTTAAAATTTATTTTGTTCTAAGTCTACTGTCTGTTTTTTCCATATAATGGTTTATATTTAATGGTGGTAATCATTTTCACTCCTGATATGTCTTGTGAAAGTATAGTGATTAATTTCCTTGCTGTTGTATAAGGCATGTTGCATGAAATTTTATTAAATTCTTTTGCATGTTTTACTTATCAAATTGTAAGATTACTTTTAAAAATATAGTGACAATAGCATTAGGAAACCTTGATATTAACCTTGATCATTATTTTTTGATATAGTAAATGGATTTTTTTCCTTCTACAGACACAATTAAATTTGCTCCTGGAAAAATTGCGAAGCACTGTAAGTATGCTTGAAGACAAATATACTTTTTTCTTATTCCATAGTCTGTATTTTTATCCTTTAGATGATATTATTATTAGTATCCACTAATACCTTGGGACTAGTACTAAAGTATTGAATTTTTAATAAATGCTTGAATTGGATTGTATGTAGTAAATTCTTTTATCATAAATAGTTTTCAAAATATTTTATAACTACCTTTTGTTTTTTGCACATTGTACATACCCTAGGTCAATCAGAAAATTTATTAAGTGTTTCCCATTTGCTAGATAGACACTGTATATGATTCCTGAGTATAGAAAATGCCTTTTTATAAAGACCTTTTGCAAAAAACATAAAAACACTCCTTGCCTTCTAGGAACTCATAATCTAATGGTGAAAAACAACACATAAAAAAGAAACTTAAAAATGAAAAGGACAGGATAAGGGAAGAAGGAGTAACTGATGGTGATGTGGGGCAGTAGTCTACAGCTTGGTAGAAAATGGTGAGATAGCTCCCATGATCTGGGAAGAGCTCACCGTTTTCTGCTCTCTACCTTCTCCAGTTAGAGGGAGGGAACTCAATAATAGGGGTAGTGAGGAGGTGAATTTCCGAGTTAATGTGAATTGGGAGGAAGACAAATTTCTGAAGATAAATATGAGGTTCAGGAGAGCAGCCAGGTCAGAAATTGTCCTGTGCTCCCTCTTTAAATAGAGGATTTGAGAGGAATTCTCTGTTGGTTGTCTTCTACCTTTTCTAACCAGGAGTACCCAGGGAAGGTACTGAGTTATGAGTTCCAGAGTTGATGAAATCTTACACAAAGATTTAGTAAAATAGCAACATAGTTTCATATAGGTGGAGGAAAAAGCATGACTAATTGTGGTTCTGAAAAAAAAAGAGATTTTTAGAATTAAGAGTTGGGCACTTGCCATTCCCTTGCCTAGGCTAGATATTCATTTGGCATACTCAGTGTGAAGGAAACTCTATGGACTGTATTCTCCTGCTTCTTATGACAGTCCACCTATTCATCTGGCTTCCCACCCTTCTGCCTGTGCATAGACTTTGGCATTATATGAATTTTGATGACTGCTGCTTTAAGAGTATTGCCAGAATCTCCCTTTCTCTGAAAGGGATAAGATAGGGAATCAATATCTTTGCCTTGCTACCACTTCCTCCTCAGGCCCAGGCCTTGCCCTCCATCCTTCCCAGGAACCCTAAGTATCCCTGAGCTTTGCTATTTGCCCTACCACTTCATCCTTAGGACCAGTAGGTCCTTCCATCTGCCTTTCAGCTGAATCATCCTATATGTGCTGTCTCTCCTACTTTGAATGTAAAAACTTATGAAAAACTGGGACTCTTTCACATTTCTATTTGTACCTCCAATGTTTAGCATGTGGTGTAGAACGTAGTTGTGTTTAAGAATTGCTTTTAAATTCATTAGTACTCCCTTTGAGCATCATGGCATGGTTTTATTTATGGATTGCGTTGATGTTGAAGAAATAGCTGAAACTTTGGACCCTTTTATAGGTAGATATTTTTAATAGAGAAAATGGAAATAATGACCATTTTTATTTTAGTTATACATTTAAAACTTGACCATTTATATTTTAATAATGATACCAGAATTATAGCTCCAAATGAGTATTGTTTTCCTAGACCCTCACCAGTACCTCAATCTTTGAGAGTATTCATTTATTATGATGATAATACCATAATATAAAATGTTTTTGGAAATAGGGAATTTTGTTTTTGGAGTCTGTAACACACTTAAAAAAATATCAGTGGTAACAGAGTTTGTCTTTTAAGACTGATTTCAATTTTTGGAAAAAGCAAAGAGTAATTTAGATAAAAATTTGGTAATCATATGTTATTTACAAATTAATTTTGTGAAAATTCCAGAATTGAAATTGAAAATTAAGTTGGTATATGTAGAACCCCTTGAAAGGAGTTCTTTCTACTTTAGCATTCATTTGTGAAAGTTCTGATATATTTGTAAGACATTAGTAACATTAGAATCATATTGTATTATTCTTATTCCTCATAATTTTAATCATTTGATCTAATTTGATTAATTTACATAATTCTAAATGAGTTCTAGTGAAATTATTTTTAACAAATTAGTCATCCTTTAATTTTAGTTTTAGGATGATATTGTGATTAGATTCAACTCAATGAGTATTCAATTACTCTTCTGTATAAGGCATTATGCTGAGTACAGGGGAGGCAAAGACAAAAATAATGTAGCTTTCCCCCCTCGAATTTCTACTTGTAGAAGATATTTTGATGTAGATTTACTGTCCACTGAAGTTTTCATCTAAAGGAAGAGATACCTTTAGGAGTATATCATATATTTATGAAATTTAATTAAAGAAAATAATTTAACTTTTTTGTTCTCAGGAAAGTTTTATAATAAAAGAGATATAGCATATAACTATTCTTACATAGAAGAAAAAACAATTTTTATATGCTAGGAATAAGAAAGGCATGATATTTAATTTATGTATATCATGTGTTTTTATACTTGAAGTAAATCATAACATGAAATTATATTTTTACCTGTATATTTTTGGCCACCAATATTTGAAGTGATTTTCTAAGTTATTAGGATTTATTGCACAAAAAGGTTCACATACTTTCATTATTTAAACAATTATTTAAAAAAAACTTTATGTGTAATTATCATTATTGTTATTATTTTGTTCTTCAATTGTTCTTCAATGTGTAAAAATAAAGATATATTTGTAGAATAACAATGTTTTGTAATTCTTTTAGGGATCTAGCTTTATTCGTTGCATCAAGCCTAATTTAAAGATGACAAGTCATCACTTTGAAGGTGCTCAGATTTTGTCCCAACTTCAATGTTCAGGTATTTTTTATACTTAGCTAACTTGTATTAGTGATCTCTGTTAGCATTGTTTTTGTTTTTTAATCCAAAATAGTTAAGATCATGATTTAGTGAGAAAAAGTCTCTAGACCAAGAAGATGGGTACTGATCTATTTTTACAGATTTACTAGGTGGTGATGGAAAATCAGTTAAGCTATCAAGCCCTTCTTTATCTGTAAAAAGTAGCTAGCTATTAATACTTGTATTATTGACTTCTTAGGGTTGTTGCAAAGACTGTATAATCAGTGATTTAAAGCTTCAAGGGATCTTAGAGGCCCCAGAGTCCAACCCCTTCATTTTGCAGATAAGATACAGAGGCCTTGAGAAGTTATGACTTGTTTACATAATTAGATAAGTGTTTGAGATGGAATTCTTGAACTTGTGTCTTTCTGTGTTAGGTACATATATATATATATTTGTACATGTAACATAATAATGTTATTTCCTCCCTTCAGTGGATTTTTAATAGTTAGTAGAAAAGATACTTTAAACTGTGCAAATGTTCTCTTGGTCAGATCTCTTTTGAATCCTCCTCTATCAGTATTTTGTTGATCCTAATTGGCATGTTAATACTCTCTCACAGATTAAAAATTAGCTTTGTTGCTAAGTTTAGGTTGGATATTAAGATCTCAGCCCCAGTTAGAGAGCTGTGGTAGATATAGAGTTAATAATTTAAATGGATGATAAAGATGGAACATAGTGTCTCAAGGAAAAGATACAGATATTTTTTCCCCTCCATTTTCTATGGTTAACTTCTGTTTTGTACTTAAGTATGTGACCATTTCCTTGTTGGTAAACAGTTTAGATCTTTTCTAAAATAAGCAATAACATTACTTTTTTTAAAAATGGCACTGGGATTTTGGAAGCAGATTAATTCGAATCTCAAAGCAATAGAGTTTCCAGTGTCAGTTGATTTGAGTTACAGACTTTTAGTAGAAAATAAAATTCTAATATATTCCATTTCAGTTTTGTGTCAGTTAATGTATTTGTAGGTATAAACTTGCTGGTTAGGATTAATGTTCTATCAAGTAATTAATTAATACCATGATTCAAATCAAGGTTTTTAAACCCATTTTCTGTCATGGACCTCTTTGGCAATCAGATGAAGACTATGAATATAGGTTTACAAAAGAAATAAATTATATTGAAATGTTGTTATAATAATATTTCAAAAATAATTCCATAGCTTAAGAACTCCTGCTCTAAACAAAATTCTGTTAAATAGAATAGTTTTGTAAATCTAACCTCCAAATTAAATCTTTCTTGTATATTATTGATAAGGTTACTAATTAGAAATGCTTGGAGGAAATATATACTTGAATACTTCATATTTTTCTCAGAAATCTTGACTTTATTTCTCAATAAAATCTTACTTCCTAAATTTTTGGATTATTTAATGTAAAGACTTTACTAGCTTGAAAGTGATCCATAAATCTTTCTGAATTACATTAGTAGTAATTTATGTCTGCTTATGAATTTAGGTATGGTATCCGTTTTGGACCTGATGCAGGGTGGTTTTCCATCTCGAGCCTCATTTCATGAGCTCTATAACATGTACAAGAAATATATGCCAGATAAACTTGCTCGATTGGATCCAAGACTCTTTTGCAAGGTATTAATGACATATGTGTTGAAACTACTTATTACTGTTTTGTAAAGTTTATTAAATCTTAATGATTAACTAGAAACTAATTTTTTTTTATTTTTTAGGCTCTTTTTAAAGCTTTGGGCCTAAATGAACATGACTACAAATTTGGATTAACAAAAGTGTTTTTTAGACCTGGAAAGGTAAATAAATGCATATTTGCTTTTTAAAAAAATTGATGCTTTATAATTTTATTTGCAACTTGTTAATTTCTTTACATATTTGTTTCCTCCCTTCCTTCCTCTGAACTCTTCCTTGTAATAAAGAAATATAGTAAAGTGGAACCCACCAACAAAACATTCACATTGAATGGTTTATACAGGCAGCATTTTACTTTCATTGCTGTCCACCTATCTATTAAGTATACTTCTTTAAAAACAGATCAAATGTGAAGATGCTCTGAATATAAAAATGAATTGGTTTATAGATTATTAATTTTAATTGAATTTAATTTTAAGTATTAATGATTCACAAATTATGTAATTTACTTCCCTCACATACAGACATAAATAAAGTATAATGAAATGAATACACTGAATTTTCTTTTTTTCAGGAAAATTCACACAATTTATATATCTTTAAAGAATATTTTGTTAAAATGCAAATACAACTTTCCTCAATGTATTACATTTATGTTTAAAAGATTCATAGTTGTTAGATTCTGTAAATTTACTTCAATTTAGTTTTTCAATGCTTATCTCTGTACAATGGCATTCTTTCAGATATTTTAGAAGTAGCCTTCTGACCCATATCTAATTTCTTTTGCTTTGTCAGCTAAATAAGAAGCAGGGCAACAGAACAGAATAGAGGTTAAGCCTTGGAACCAAGGAGAAATTGATCTTGCTCACATGCCAGTTTTGTGACCATAGGCCACATATAAGTCTTTAGTTTTATAGAGAGGCTACTTACTTGCATTTCTAAAGGAAGTTTTTAACCCAGGGTCATGGCTCAAGCAAAAAAGAAAACCAAGGAGACAAGTGACAAAAAAGAATCCAATTTACAAGTGATACTAAGACAACTGTGATTATAGCATCTGATGATATAATTCTTTCAGCACTTTTTCCTGCAAAAGTCATGGATGGAGGGGCAGCATTGAGGCATTATTACTTCAAAAGTGTTACTATCCTGTTGACTCCACTCAATGTTTTTCCTAGATGTGGCAATTTTTTTTTTTTTAATTCTCATGTGTTTCCTTAGGCTCATTAGCCAGAACTGACATATTGGAAGCCTGAACAAGCTATTATTTTGTATAAGAGCAAGATTATGTCTCCTGTCAATTTGGTAGTATTGATTTTTTTTTTTTTTTAGTTTTTGCAAGGCATTGGGGTTAAGTGGCTTGCCCAAGGCCACACAGCTAGGTAATTATTAAGTGTCTGAGGCCCAATTTGAACTCAGTTATTCCTGACTCTAGGGCGGTGCTCTATCCACTGCGCCACATAGCCACCCCCTGGTAGTATTGATTTTTATTGCTACTTAGCATTTTCATAGCATTTTAGTATCTCAGTACATTAGAAAGATGCATCCATGAAGCAGTAAGTCAAAATCCATTTTCTTGCTTGTAATAGTTCAAGGCTTATCTTTTTTTGTAGGTGAGACTGGAGAAAAAAGAATGAATTGAGAAGTTTATTTCTTAGACAGTATTATAAAGAGGGGATAAATTACGTATCCCTTTGTATCTTAAACAACATCTGGATATAAGATAAAACAAACTAAGCCTTAAATTTGTGAAAATAATTAACAACACTGGGAAAAATGGGTTGGCATTCAGATATAGCTAATCACAACACTCTCTGATAATTTAGGAATGCTTATTATTTTATGGGACTCATCTGAAACTTGAAGTCTTTGTTAGAGGATCAGAATCACCAAGTTTGTTTTCCTCTTGTGGAGATTAAGATTCCCCTAATGGGGGGGGCGGAGCCAAGATGGCACCAGGAGAAGAGCCTCTTTTAGGTGCTCTCTCTCTATAATATTTCAAAACTCTTAAAATAATGATTCTAACTAAGTTTGTGAGAGACAGAACCCAAAGAAAGATCCAGTGAGGCAGTTCTCTGGAAAATAGTGGAAAGGCTCTGCTCCATGGGGTTGGAGGGGCGGCCTGCCAAAGTGATGGAACTTCAGCCTTCAGGAGGCAGCTGCAGGGTACCTGGGAGCTGCAGCTTGGCAGTGGGGTAGTTTTCTGACCTACACCTTGGAGAGCACTGGACACAACTTGGAAGATCAGTGAGGGGACCTCTGCCAGAGTGGACTTGTGAAGCCCAGAGGGCACTCAGTGAGCAGCTGTGGCAGTGGCAGCCCAGATCTAGGAAATGGAAGCAGGCTGAGCTGGTAAGCAGGAGCCCCCAGGCAACTGAGCCTTGAGTGCTCAGTCTACCAAAGGTAGGGGAGTGGAGACAGACTTTGGAGGTCTGTCCTCTGAACCTGGAACAGGACTCTGGGACTCTGACCACATTCAGATCCTGATCACAGTCTAGACCTCCCATAGAACAGCAGCCCCCTCCCCACCCCCAACCTCAGGCCCATGGCAGAGGGGTACGCTTGTGATCATTCATAGACCAGGAGGGAAGACAGAGCCTCATACACTGAGATCCTTGGGGTGCTCAGGAAGCACCCCCAAACCAGGCACAGGCTGGGAAAATGCATAAACATAGCAAAAAGAGGAACACCATTGAGAAATACATTGTCTACCATCCCAAGAAGGATCAAAGTACTCAATCTGAAGATGAGGAAGTACAAGCTCCTGCATCTAAAGACTCCAAAAAAAATGGAAATTGGGCTCAGGCTATGACAGAGCTCAAAAAAGATTTTGAAAATCAAGTAAGGGAGATAGAAGAAAAATTGGGAAAAGAAATGAGAGAGATGAAGGAAAACATGAAAACGAAGTCAGCAGCTTAGTCAAGGAGATCCAAAAAATACTGAAGAAAATAACATGTTAAAAACCAGCATAAGTCAAATGGATAAAATAGTTTAAAAAATTATTGAGAAGAATGCTTTATAAAAGCAGAATTGGCCAGATGGAAAAGGAGATGAGAGCTCTCTGAGGAAAACAAATCATTCAAATGTAGAATGGAGCTAAAGGAAGCTGATGATTTTAGGAGAAGTCAAAACCAACTTCAAATCCAAAAGAATGAAAAATTAGAGGAAAATGTGAAACATCTCATTGAAAAAACAACTGATCTGGAAAACAGATTCAGGAAAGATAATTTAAAAATTATTGGGATACCTGAAAGTCATGATCAGGAAAAGAGCCTTGACATCATTTTTAAAGAATTCTTACAGGAAAATTGCCCAGATATCCTAGAAGCAGAGGGCAAAATAGAAATTGAGAGAATCCACAAATCTCCCCTGGAAAGAGATACAAAAAACCCCCCAGTCCCCAGGAATATTATAGCCAAGTTCCAGAACTCCCAAGTCAAAGAGAAAATTACAAGCAGTCAGAAGGGCACAATTCAAATGCCGTGGAGCTGCAGCCAGGATCACACAGGACTTAGCAGCAACTATATTAAGGGCTTGTAGGGCTTGGAATATAATAATCCAGAAGGCAAAAGAGCTTGGAATGCAACCAAGAATCAGCTACCCAGCAAAACTGAACATCCTCTTCCAGGGAAAAAGATGGGCTTTCAATGAACCAGGGGAATTTCAAATATTCCTGCTAAAATGGCCAGAGATGGGGGGCAACTAGGTGGCGCAGTTGATAGAACACTGGCTCTGGAGTCAGGAGTACCTCAGTTCAAATCTGGCCTCAGATACTTAATCATTACCTAGCTGTGTGGCCTTGGGCAAACCACTTAACCCCATTTGCCTTGCAAAAACCTAAAAAAAAAAATGGCCAGAGCTGAACAGAAAGTTTGATCTTCAAATACAGCACTCAGGTGAAGCATAGAGAGTGGAGGAGAAGGGTAAAATATGAGGGACTTAATGATGATGAACTGCATATATTCCTGCATAGAAAAATGATACTGATAATACTCATAAGAAAGTTTTCATTTAATAGAGCAGGTAGAAGGAGCTTTTATAGATAAAGCACAGGAGCTGAATTTGAAAATACAATATATTTTAAAAATGGAGTCAATGGCTAAAAGGGAAATGTACTGGGAGTAAGAGAAAGGAGAGGTGGAATAGGCTAAGATATTTCATATAAAAATTTTTTTTATTACAATGAGCTATTGCAATGATATGGAAGGGGGGAAGATGAGGGGGAATGAGGGAACCTTTGTTCTCATCAGAGGTGGCTCGGAGAGGAAACAGTATATATATATATATATATATATATATATATATATATATATATATATATATACACACACACACACACTCAATGGGGTAAGTCACCTAGAGTAAGAAGGAGAGAAGGGGGACAGCAGGAAGGGGGGGATGTGAGTGATGGAAGAGAGGATGGACTGTGGGGGAGAATGGTCAGATATAACACATTTTCTTTTTTACTTCTTGTAAGGGGCTGGAACTGGATGGCCTGTCCAGGACCACAGGGCCGGCTGGTTGCTGAGCCTTAGTGGTGACATGTGGGTTTGGGGCCTCTTGGCCCCAGGGCCAGTGGTCAGTCTGCTGCACCACTTAGCTACCCTACAGCACATTTAAGAAGAGGGACAGAGTGAAAGGAGAGAGAAAATATAGTGTATGGTAGTGGGGAAGTATGAATTGAGGGAGTTGCGATCAGCAATGGCTACAGTGGAAAAATATGGAAGTAGCTTTTGTGATGGACTTATGAAGAATGTGATCCACCTGTGACAGAACTGGTGGTGTTGAAACACAGTGAAGCACATTTATTATTATTATTATTTATTATTATTATTTTATTTTGTTTTATTTTATATTGATTTTTACAGGGCAGTGGGTTTGGGGTGGCTTGCCCAGGGTCACACAGCTGGGTGATTGTTGGCTGTCTAGGGCTGGAGTTGGGCTTGGATGCTCCTGACTCCAGGGCTGGTGCTCTGTACGCTGAGCCACCTAGCTGCCCCTATTATTTTTTTATTTTTAATTTTAATTTTTTTCTCTTTTCTTTATTGCTCATAAGGGTCTATATTTTTTTGGGGGGAAGGAAGTATTATGTTTACTTTTAAACAAGAATATTTTAGTTATGTTTAAAAAACATCATTTGTATGAAATAAAAATAAATATAATAAAAGACTCCCCGAATTGTACAAGGACAGGCAAGGATAGACAACTTGACTTCTTTTGAGGGGGTTATGGTACCAGGTACTTAAAAACAGCAAGTAGATGTCCTGGTAGCCCGAGTGATAGTAGCATTCCCTAATAGCCTAAGTGACAGCATCATTCTACTTCAGCCATACCTTTAAATTAACTTGAATTAGAAAAGTGAAAGTTGAGTTTAGGTAGATGCTAACTCAATAATAAAATTCAACACAGCATAAAATGAATTACATTGTAAAACTAATACAGTAGAAATCAAAGATAATATGAATTTCTACCTTTACATAAAGGTAGAGAAAAATAAAATTATCTACCTTCATAATCTATTTTAGAGCTTGGTGAATGTGTAATAACACTTAAATTGCAGAATAATGAGTATTGTAGCAATGTTATCAGAATCTAGGTAGCTGATCACTATCTAGTCATCCCTCCAGCACTCATCAATTTGCCCAGGGTTAGAAAACTACTTTTGAAGGTGGGTTACAAATCTCTGTTGCTGCTGTTTCTAGGTCAGGTATTGATTGTCCTTTTTACTGTGTCCTTGTGGCTCTCTTCATTGGTGCACACATATGGCATATAGACTAACATAAAATTAGATAAGTGCACTTGACAGGTATGAACAGATAACTTTTTTGAATGCTTAAGAGGAAAGGTCCTAAATGACTATTGGGATCATGGAGCAAGTGGAATCAGGAGCATTTCATAAGGCTGCATGTTACCTCTTGCTGGGAAAGACCCAAAGTCTCTCCCCTTACAGCATTGTGCTTCATCAGACTCAAGAAAACAGCCAAAGAATCTCAAGATTAAAAATGTAGGAAACTTAAAATGGTGCACAAACTGACAGAAATGTTGTCAAATGAATTTTGTTTAGGGAGAAAGATAATAGATTTGGTTTAGAGTGTTCTCAATTTGAAGTGTTAATGGAGAGACTCTGAAGGCAGTTGGATAAAAGTGTTTGGAAATTAGCTCAGAGTAAGAGATAAGATCTGGAGAAGCCATCCTATATAGTTTATTTGTCATTTTTTTTTAAACAAGGCAATTGGATTAAGTGACTTGCCCAAGGTCACACTTGCTAAGTAATTATTCAAGTGTCTGAGGCTAGATTTGAACTCAAGTCCTCCTGAATCCAGGGCTGGTGCTCTATCCACTGTGGCACCCTGTCCTATATAGTTTAGATGGAAATGAAATTTTCAAAGGGAAAATGTAGCACATGAAATCTTAGAAAGATTAGACTTCAACATAAAAGATGTTTCTTCCAAGAAAGAGCCATTGGAAAGGTAAAAGGAAATCTTGGTGAGTGTGATTGTAACTTAAACTAGAATTGAAGAAAGTATCCAGAAAATGGTTAACAGTATCAGATACCACAGAGAAGTGAAAGATAAGAAATCACAAAAGCATTTGTATTTTGTGTTTAGGGCATTGGTGATCTCTGAAAAAGTAATTTCAGTAGTGTTGGAAATGGAAATCTAGATACATGAAAGCAATGAAATGAAGTCTTCAGGGATAATAAACATTTATTTTGTTGTTTGACAATGAACAGAAGGAAAGAGATGAACTAAAATGGTCACAAGGCAAAATGTTTTTTTTAAGGTTTGAGGAGATCTTGGCATTTTTGTATATCAATAGAATTGTGTTGGAGAATCGCAGGTTAAATCATCTAGTATTGTGTGGGGTTTTTTAACTAGATGGGTTTAGTTGCCATTTAAAAAGAAATGGAAAGAATTTATATATTTATAAAATACATATTATATATAAAAAACTGTAGAAAATTTAGGCTATTCATCTGACATTATAGTGAAGTTATGACAAACTCAAAAACAATCTTTAGGATCTGTATTTGCTTGTTAATCATTTGTCACTTTCTCCTAAAAGCAGAATATAGATGAAACTCCATATTTTAATATTCTAATTAAGTTTCATTTATTAAAAATTTAGTTCATTTTCTTTTAACATCTTTGTTGCTTAGCATAATATTCTTAAGACATAGTACTCAATTTATATGACTTAATTACATATCATCCAAAAGTGCTAGATTCATGAACTATATCTGTGAAATCATTCTTTAGAACTATGTTGTTACTTAACTCTACAATCATAGCCTAATGAAATTTTAAACAACATTCACAAGCTTAAAGTAAAACAAGTGGTTTTTGTTTAAATAGCAGAAATATAATGCTGAAAAAAACTCAAATGTCTTGAGGACAAAAATCAATTCAAATAAAAATCAGATTGAATTTAAATGTGATTTTTGTCTAGCAAATATTCACCATGTGTATATTTTCTTGTTACTATTTTACATATTCTTAACACAGGTGGCCTAAATCACCTTCCAAAAAAAACCAAGTAGGAGTAAATAAGAAGAAAGTTTGTGAAATATCTTTGGATAAGCAATACATTTTTATCATAAGCTATTCTCCTCTTCCATTTAGGAACAATAAGTAAGAAATATTGGTCAGTATTTATTGATTGATGAGTTTTTCTTGAGAACAAATAACCTAAAGGAGAAGAAGAAAGCCTAATGAAAATTTCACATACCTTTAATCTTAGAATTATTACTTTTAAGTTAGTTTTAGAAGACAAAGAAAAAAAATAATGTAATTACTGTGTGACAGAAAGTACTAGAAGGTCAATTTGCCAAAGAAATAAAAATTATTACTTTTTAGCTGATCGAGAGTCAAAGTTGTTTTCTAAAACTCAATTGTTTTCTGTTTAGCCACTTCAGAAGAGCTTTCATTATTTCATTCTTTAATTGTATGTATTTTTTGTCCTTTCATTTTAATGTAATGAACATTTAGGAAGCCTTTTTTAATCTTCTAATGAAAAAAGAAGGTAATATTTTTGAAACTTTCTGGTAGAACATTACTTTCCATAGCTTGGTTCTTATCTGAGATCTCTGAACTTGCTTTAAAACAAATTTTGATAATTCCATATCAATATAATTGGTTTCCTTCATAATCCTATATATTTTCTTTTGTGCATTAAAAAAGAGTATTCTGAGTAGTTCTTAGGTTTTACCAGATTACAAAAGAAGTTTGTGGCATAAAAAAAGATTAAGAATCCTTGTTTTTATATCATCTTCTCTACATGAGCAACCTCTTTAAATCCAAATTGGATTTATATTGCTCTTAATTGCTGAAAGGAAAAGAATGTAGTGTTTCTGTAGAAGGAAGAGATGCCCTTTAGTTAATAATTCATTAGGCTTACCTTTCAAAGTTTTTAATGTTGCAAACAAGTAGTAGAAATGTATAATTTCCACTTTCTCATTTTTCTTCTGTATTCATCTTTTTATTTGTAAAAATGATTACAAGTAATAACCGGTCAAAAGGCTCCCTCCCCCCTTCTGAGGGAGGGAGGAAAGGAAGCAGATCCTTTGTAGAACCTGTTTCAATATTAAATGAGCAGTGAACAATGAAATTGATGTGATTAGAAAATTTTGTAATTTGTCAAGTCCTGAACCTTACTCTCGTCCATAATTATTTAAAAAATTACTCTTTGAAATTAAAATGAATCTTTTTTTATATTTTCAGTTTGCTGAATTTGATCAAATAATGAAATCAGATCCTGATCATTTGGCTGAACTTGTTAAAAGAGTCAATTATTGGCTTGTTTGCAGTCGCTGGAAAAAAGTTCAGTGGTGTTCACTTTCGGTCATCAAATGTAGGTATTTCCTCAGTTTTCTTCCTCTGAATGTACATTTTTGGGTCTTTTTTTGGTTAGTATTATAGTCATAAACTGAAGGAAGTCTGAATTAAAATGATTATTCACACTTTTGAATTTTCTCAATGTACCAATTCTATAGCTTTATAAGCCTG
Organism: Macrotis lagotis; assembly: GCF_037893015.1. Lineage (NCBI taxonomy): Eukaryota > Metazoa > Chordata > Mammalia > Peramelemorphia > Peramelidae > Macrotis > Macrotis lagotis. Next base: position 63,703,026 of record NC_133662.1, read on the forward strand.
TAATCTTATGTGAATACCTAATTATTTTTATAGATTTAGATAAATCAAACATATCAATTCATAATCCTTCAAACTGTTTCAAAACAAATAAATTTATTTAAAAAAGTATTTCTAAACATTCTATACACTAAACCAGACCAATGTAGTTAAATCATGCATTGTAAGGATTAAAGTATAAAAAGATTGCAAAGATAGGAAAGAATAAGAATTTTATATTTGATCTTGAGGGTAACAAGGAATCACTGGTCTTCACTGAGTAGAAGATGTTTTATATTTTGTGTTTTAAGAAAATTCTCTTTGGCAACTAGATGGAAAGTGTTTGAGAATGGGGAGACCTCCGACTGGAAGACTAATTAGGTAGTAGTAGTAGTAGTAGTAGTAGTAGTAGTAGTAGTAGTAGTAGTAGTAGTAGTAGTAGTAGTGGTAGTAAATAAGGTAGTAGTACTGGAGAGAAGTGATAGGAATTAGAAGTAGGTTGGTGGTGTGAGAATGTAAATAAAGGATTTTGTAAGAAGAGATGTTATAAAAACAGAAAGAACAACATAGTGGATATGCAGGGTAGGTGGGCTTGGGGAAATAGAAAAGGGCCTTCTCATGTAAATAGCATATTATTCTAACATGTCCATATTCAAACTTGCCTTAGGATCCCTGAAGTACATATGCTAAACTGTGCCTAGTGAAGATCATCTCTTTATTCTCACTGCTGTATTTCTTTTTTTTTCTTATAACTTTTCTTTTTCTCATAACTTAGTTGAAAATCAATTACAAAAGAACTTGAAGAAGAACTTATGTCTTGACCCCTCCACTTATTTTCTTGTAGGGGACTTCATATGCCTTTTTTATTGAATATCCATCTTTTTTTTTTTATTGATGATCAGGTTCATTTGCAGATTACATAATCTTTAGTCTTCAGAACACATTAACACATTCTTTGGCAGTTTCTGTAGGGTATAGAATATTCTTGTGTTATTTGAATTTAATTTACTTTATATTTGATCATCTTTTCTTCAATTTATCACTGTGTGTTCTAGAGTTTGCAGTATAGGGTTTTTTTCCTGCAAATAATCTGAATTCATTCAGTTGTGTTCAGAAGTTCTGTTTGGTTTATCTTGTTTTGGTTTTTGAGTTATTGTGTTCTTTTGGGAAACACAACCTTAAAGTAGTCTTTTTAACATTCTGACTTTGAGATCTATAATATTTTGCTTGAATAGAGATGATTTGAAAGTATTCCTTTTTATTTCTTTATTCAAGAATGTTCACTTTATTTAAAATATTCATTTACAAGCAGTTTTTTAGTTTTTGGTGAAGATTGCCAGGTTTTTCCTGTTTTGTCAGTGATTTCTGTGGTACAGGCAGTAACTTCTGCTTTCATGATTCTTATTTCTTTATTTTTTTTTAAAGATTTTATTCATTTTGAGCTTCACAATTCCCCCCCACACACACACATACTCTTGCTTCCCTTCCCACAACCCCCACAGAAGACATTCTGTAAGTGTTCACATTGATTCCACGTTATATTGATCTCAGTTGAATGTGATGACAGAGAAATCATATCCTTAAGGAAGAAAAATAAAGTATGAGATAGTAAAATTACATAATAAAATAATGCCTTTCCCCCCCCTAATTTGACGATAATAGTCTTTGGTCCTTGTTCAAAGTCCACAATTCCCTCTCTAGATACAGATGGTATTCTCCATTGCAGACAGCTCAAAATTGTCCCTGTTTGTTGCACTGAAGGGATAAGTAAGTCCATCAGGGCTGATCAACACCCCCATGTTGCTGTTAGTGTATACAGTGTTTTTCTGGTTCTGCTCAGCTCACTCAGTATCAGTTCATGCAAATCTTTCAAGTTTTCCCTGAATTCCCATCCCTCCTGGTTTCTAACAGAACAATAGTGTTCCATGACATACATATACCACAGTTTGTGAAGCCATTCCCCAATTGAAGGACATTCACTTAATTTCCAATTTTTTGCCACCACAAACAGGGCTGCTATAAATATTTTTGTACAAGTGATGTTTTTTACCCTTTTTAAAAATCATCTCTTCAGGGTTCCAGTAGTGGTATTTCTGGAGCAAAGGGTATTCACATTTTTTGTTGCCCTTTGTGCATAATCCTAAATTGTTCTCCAGAAAAGTTGGATGAGTTCACAGCTCATCAATGTATTAGTGTCCCAGATTTTCCACATCCCTTCCAACATTGATCATTGTCCTTTCTGGTCATATTGGCCAGTTTGAAAAGTGTGAGGTGGTATCTCAGAGATGCTTTAATTTGCATTTCTCTAATAAGTAATGATTTGGAGCAATTTTTCATATCACTATGGATTGTTTTGATTTCTTCTGCTGTAAATTGCCTTTGCATATCCTTTGACCATTTGTCAATTGGGGAATGGCTTTTTTTTGAAAATTTGACTCAGTTCTCTGTATATTTTATAAATGAGTCCTTTGTCAGAAATACTAGTTGCAAAAATTGTTTCTCAATTTATTACATTTCTTTTCATCCTGGTTACAGTGCTTTTTTTCTGTGCAAAAGCTTTTTAATTTAATGTAGTCAAAATTATCTAGTTTGTTTTGAATGATGTTCTCTATCTCTTCCTTGGTCATAAACTGTTTCCCTTTCCATAGATCTGACAAATTCTTATTTCTTTCTTAAACAATGTAAGGATATCCAGCTTTGATTCCATACTCTCTTGCAAACCATAAGATCCTCTGCCTTATTAAGTGTAGATTCATTTTCTTTTGTCTTGCAATATTTATTTATAGAAATTTGGCCTTTCTTGGATACAATCTTCTTTTGTTATTTCTATTATCTTCTCTATTGGTTATCTAATGCTCCAGGCTTTTGCCTGAGATCATTAATATTTGCACTTGATTCACCTTATATTATCTATTGATAATTTTCCACTTAGATGATAGTTTCTCCAGGGCTTAGATGGCAAAGTTATCTCAGCATCTTTCCACATTAGGGAATTCATGTTTTGCTGCCTTCATCTCTGCCCCAAGTGATTTCTTAGGAAACAAAACTATCCTCAGCTGATGCCAGTCCTCCTTTCTTCAGGCCTGGAAAGACCCCACCCCCTCTCCCACATGTAGCATGCCAGTCCAGTTTCTTCTGTTCCTCAGCTTCCTGACTGAGTCCCACTGCATGAAGCAGGCCTCCATACTGCCCTCCCAACAGAGCAGCTTCTGGCTTTTCACAGAGCAGATTGGGGATGAAACACAGAGCTCCTTTGAAGGTGTCTGAGTGGATTCATTCAGCCCTTCTAGAGCAGGAATTGTAGTAGAGAGAGCACTTCAGGGTTGGGGATTGGCCTTTTCTTTCATTAGTTCATTGGGCTGCTGTCTGCTTAAGGTTTATTGGTGCCTTAGACCAGCAGACACTGACCTTCTGGCTTCTTTTGCTTTGGTGGATCTATCCCTTGAGGCTGAAACAGCAAAGCCATCTTGTCCTTCACCCCTGCTGAGTTCACTTTTCACTGACCTCAGTCTTTGCCCCAAAACACTTCTATAGAGAAAGAACTGGTTTCAGTGAGATGCCAGCCCTCCTCCCTTCAGAGCTGTGAGAGTCATTCCCTGGGAAGCTTCTCTGAACTTTCATCTCCTCAGTACAATGTGTGTGTGTGTGTCTGTGTGTGTTGTCTCTCTGTGTGTCTGTGTGTGTGCATGTGACTGTGTGTGTCTGAGTGTGACTTTGTGTGTGACTTTGTGTGTGTGTGTTAAATTCTTTTACTTGTCTCCATGGAATAATGGGGTGAGGCCAGCCAGAGGATTTGCTCACAGTGCAGCCCTGCCAGAATATAGGGGTGGATGGGGCACTGAGCTACTCAGTGTTTCAGGGATTAGGAATGACCATAGTGCTTTTATTTTATTTGATTGTTACCTTGTTAGGGTTCTTAGTATCTTAGCCTGTGGATAGATGAGATTAAAATTGATCTCTTGCACAAAATTATAATTTCACAAAACTATAATTTCAAAGACATTTGAGAGATCTGAGGGTTGGAGAAAATGTCTAGTCCTTGACCTCCACTTATTTTCAGTTTTGTTTATGCCAGCTTTTTAAGCAACCTGCTAACTAAAGGTTCATTTCAAAATTGTAAGTACTTTAAGAAGAGAACTGCCATTTGGAAAGTGACTTCTTTTGTTAAAATAAGATGCCTCTTGGTTGGGAACAAATAAAAATGCACAAAAAAAGACAGTTCATTCTCTAAAATTTTCATGTAGGTAAGGCATGTTTTCTTAAACTCTTTGAGTTTTATACTTTTGTACTTTCTTCCCCCAATAAGGAATCTCAATGAATGATTAACATTGAAAAAAATTTTTCTATATTACCAAAAATCAGGTCTTCAGGTTATAGTAATGTACTTAGAAAGTCCTAGTAAATGATTTAAAGTTATTTCAGTAGTGGGACAATTATTCTTCTCTTCCTTCTCAGTTTTCTAAGAAAAATGCTGTCATGATTATTGGTATAGTTTTTAAAAACAATTTTTGTGTGTTCTTCCTGTTGGAAATTGTATTTCCCTGAATCAAGAAATTTTTAGGTTATTTTAAACCTTTTAAAATTGAAAATAGCAATTAATTTGAATTTTATATAGAAATAACAATATTTTATTTAAAATAACTCATTTTATTGCTTTTTGTTTTTAAATATTGTAAAGAATTAGAATGATGCTACATGTGATTTTGTTGGATTAAAAATCATCTTTTACTTGAGCTTGTGCTTTGAAAGGAATCAATATATTTTAATGGTGTTGTTTTTCTAATAAAATAACTTAATTTTCTGCCATCATATTTTACTCTTATAGTGAAAAACAAAATAAAATATCGTGCTGATGCTTGCATTAAAATACAGAAGACTATTCGAATGTGGCTTTGCAAAAGAAGACACAAACCACGGTAAGATTTTGGTTAAGTTCAATAACAAATATAACTACATTGTGATAAATTCATCATGACAAAAAAAAATCTAGAAGTTGAAACCTAAAGGTATTTTGTCATTTTTCACTTTATTTTTTAACAAGTAGTCTTTTCTTTTAATTTTTTTTTTTTTTTGGTTTTTGCAAGGCAGTGGGGCTAAGTGACTTGCCCAAGATCACACAGCTAAGTAATTATTAAGTGTCTGAGTCTGGATTTGAACTCAGGTCCTCTTGACTCCAGGGCCAGTGTTCTATCCACTGCACCACCTAGCTGCCTCCAAGTAGTCTTTTTTTAAAGATATATTTAGATATTATTTTGCTCTGATTGTTTTGGTAGCTTGTATTCTTTGATAACTTCTTTTAAGTATTAAAAATAAAGAAATTTGTCAAAAAAATTAAACTGTTTAATTACTAATGGTTGAACATTGCTATTGACATCCTCTGTAGGAATAATATTTAATTTTTGTTCATAGATTCAGTTCTTATTTTTTATTTGAACCTGTTATATTAATTTTTATCTTTACAACTTTTGAACTATAAAGATCTTTTGATTACCTAAGTTCTTTCATGGATTTTTAACCTATTTGAAAACTGGTCTGAATTCAGAACTGTCATCTCAGTTGTCTTATTATTCCATTGCTACCTGTGTAATATTCCTTTTATGATTGTTTCTATTTAGTTCATATTTAGAAAGGAAAATAATAAATAAAAATAAAGGAAACCTTTAGTAGTGTCTTTCAGCGTTAATGGAAATTCTATTACTTAATTATTAGATAGTGACATTAAACTCCAATTGTTTTCCTAGCATTGATGGTCTTATCAAAGTGCGCACATTGAAAAAAAGACTTGACAAATTTAATGAAGTAGTGAATGCCTTGAAAGATGGAAAACCAGAGGTGATCAAGCAGATTAAGAATCTTGATGTTTCTATTGATGCATTGATAGCTAAAATTAAGGTATGTAATTTCAGTCCTGATGACTTCCTTATTTTAAGATTGATACTTTGATTTTTTAAAAATAATTGGTGATATTTGTGAGGAAACTTAGACTATGAAAGCAATGATTAAAATATTGCACTGTACATAATAAATTTCTGCATAATGGAAATTGAAAAGATGAGTACAAATTGGCCTTTTTCTCCAGTTTTAACTGGAAGTTTGGGCTGTGTTAATCTAGCCTTTGTGTAATCTGTATTTTTTCCTTTCTCTTTCTCATTTCCATTCTTGTATTTGAGAAGGCAAAATATATCTGAAAATTATAGGTTAAACACTAAAAAAATAGACAAAATAATTTGGAGTTGGAGAGCCTCTTTGAATTTGGAAACTCAAAAGAATCTTCTCTCAGAATTGGAATGGACCTCAGAGGCCATCTAGTTCCAAAAAAATCTTTACAGTTTACCCTCCCTAGTGATCTAACTTCTGGAAGGTGTTTTTTTTTCCTATTAGTAGTATAATTTTCCTATTAGTAGTATAATTTTGCTTTTGAATAGCTTTGAATGTTTGAGAAAGATTTTTTCTTATTTTCTAAAAATTCTGATCTGAACACTAAAACAAAGGGAAAGAAAAGAACATTTCTATGCAAAACAGAATGCAGTAAAACAATTGTATGTTAAAACAGTTACTGTCCATTTCATATGATACTGCCAAAATTGTCTTACCTGTCTATACTATTTTCTGAACTTCCTTCTGTTCTTTTTTTGTGTGTTTTCTTTAAAAAAGTGTTTAAATGGCTCTTTTTTTTTCATCCTTATTAATAATCTCTCTTCCTAATCCCCTGTTGATTAAAAATGAAAGATGGGGAAAACATCCAAGTAACAAATAAGCATTGTTCAACATAATTTACAAAAAGAATCCTAGGTCCTTTGAAGACAAATATGGTCATTTCATTGATTACAGTTCTTCAGTTTTTCAAAGTTGAGTTCTTTAGTGTTATTTCCTTAAATAAGTTGTTCTTTTCATGTAGCTCTGAAATTCTCTGAAATAATATCTTTCGTAATTTCTTATAATGGAATATTTATTATATTTATATTCCGGAATTCAGATTTTGGGTTCCTCCTTAGTTTTTAGTTCTTGATTTGTCTTTCTTTTTTGTCTTTTAAATAACTCCTTTAGGATCAAGAAAATTTGTTCTGAATGTGGCTATTTCCTGTTCTTCCTCTTAACTCCTCCTCTATTCCTTCTTTTTCTCCAGTTAAGTCTGATGCATATCTGCACTTAAAATGTGCCCTTCCTTTTTTTTTCAGATGAGTGAAGTTCATCTGATGACTACTCCCCCACCCCTTCCTCTGCATTTGTTTACTTCTTACACACCCCAATTAGGAGAAATAGCAAGTTCCTATTTCTTTCTTTTTCCATTTTTCATTACATCTTTACCCCTTTAAAACCCTTGAAATGAATCCACCCATAGATTCTCCATTTTTCTCATACAACTTCCTCAATGCTCTTTGAAGACCTTAAGATACTGAAAACACTTCTTTCTCTACCCTCCCCCCATTAAGATGACCTATACCATCAAGTACTGCTCCTTTCAACTACCTCATTTCTGTGTGCTTATGTGCATTATATGTAATATGTACAGATATGAAATCCAGTTTTCTCTGAACTCTTATATTTTTAAGTTTCTGCTTAGCTTTGATCTGTTCATCAGAAAGTCTTAAAAGTGTCCTGTTCCTTTAAAAAAACTGTTTTTCCCGCTGTAGGATTATACCTAGCTTTTCAGTGTAAGTTTTTAGGGACTGTAAGCCTATATAGTTTGCCTTTTGAAATACTGTATTTTAAGATTTCATTTGTGTACTGGAACTGTGTCTGGATGCTTTCAATCTTTTTTTTTTTTTCCTTAAGGAGCTCTGGATTTTGTCTTACATTCCTAGAACTTCCTTTTGGAGTTTTCTTTCTGGAAATATTTGATACATTCTTTCTCTCTTCACATTACCCTCTAGTTAATGAGGACAGTTTTCATGTATGATTTCTTAAAATTACAGTGTTCTGGCTTTTTAGGAAGTCATGGTTTTTAGAGAGTTGAATAATTCTTAAAGTATCTCTTGATTTTATTTTCTGCAACAAAGTATTTTTAATATAAGATAATTAAATTACATGTGTATATTTTCTTATGTTGACATTTTATATTTTCCTCATATTTATCTTATATTACCATCTTAAATTTCTCTTATATTTCTAATTTAATTTTATACTTACATTTCTTGTCTTAAAGAGTCATTGATTTTTGTTCTGTCTAGTCTAGTTTTTAGGAAGTCTATAACTTGAACAAGGCTTGCCACTTTTTCTTCTATGCTATTTATTTTCCTTCCAGTTTCTTCCTCTAGAGCTGTTATTTACTTTTTGCCCTCTTTCTTTGTATTTCCAGGTCTTGGAAAATCATTTTTTCTCCTTTGAATCTATTGTAGTTATTTTGGAGTTGCTTACTGCTCTTTTTTTTTTTAAATTTCAGTTTGTAATGATTTTTTAAAAAAAGATTTTATTTATTTTGAGTTTTATAGTTTTTTTCCCCCAATCTTACTCCTTCCCCCGACTCCCAACAGAAGGCAATTTGCCAGTCTTGTAATGATTTTTTTAACCCACTGAATTTGTTTACTCATCTCTCAAGCTTTCGTTTCTGATATGGAACTTTGAGTCATGGCCTGATTTGTCCCTTGTTGGGTTTTTGGTTAGGATGGTAGGTCTTGGTCCCCTAGATTCCTGCACTGCCTATTACCTCCCAAGGTAATACCAGTCTGGAGCTTCACTTGCATCTAAGGATTGAGTGTTAAGAACCTCAAAACCCCTGGATTTAGGCAGTGCTTGTATAAGGATTGTGGCAATACAATGGCCACAGCTTCTCCCTATACCCTCACAAAGACTCTGACTTTCCTGGGAATTTTTTTTGGGAATTTTCTCCTCTTCCTGAGTCTAGATATAGAGATTTTTCAGGGTACAAAATTCTCTAGTTCATTTTTGGGTACATTGGTGCTGGTTTTGCAGCTAATCCCTTTCCAATTTCTGGCTCTCCATTCTTTTCTCAAAGTTCCTGCATAATGCCACAATTTTATGCCAGCCTCCTTTACTCCTCCATACCAACTTCTGAATGCAACTGGAGAAAATCTCACAATTGTACTGTTTGGGTATTTTAGAGAGATTGAGATGATCTAATCTCAACTAGTCTTCACTGCAGCAATGCATTCTTCCCTTCTTGATTTCCTCACAGAAATTATTTCAAATCTTTTTCCCCCCTCAAGTTTCTTATACTCACACCTCCTCTTGCACCTCCAGCTGAGTCTCTTTAATTTACTAAGGAAATTAAGGCTATTTGACATGGGTTCCCTCTTGCATTCTTCTCATTTCAAAATCCATTGTCATCCTATCTCTTCCTTTCCTGAGGTTTCTGAAAAAGAGGTGACCCTTCTTGTCAAGGCTGATCCTCTACACATGTACTCTGTCTTTAGTAGATTACATTCTTTCAAATCTTCAAACTTTCCCTATCAACTGGTTCTTACCCATCTGTCAGACATACTCATTTCCCCCATACTTTAATATCTTTTCATCATTTTTTAGTTAAACTCCTTGAAAAAGCTAATTAGTCAGCCAATAAGTATTTATTTAGAGTGAGCTATGTACCAGGCAAGATACTGAGGATATACAGAGAAGTAAAAGGTATTCCCTGCCCTCAAGGAGCTCATCATCTAATGGTGAAGCAGTGAACAAACATATGCAAGCTACATAAGGATTGAAGGAAAATAATTAACAGAGAAAAAAGCACTGTAATTAATAAGTATTGGGAAAGGTTCCTTGTAGAAATGGAATTTTAATTGGCTTTTCAAAGTGTCTAGAAAAGCAAGGAGGTTGGGTTGAAGAAGGAAAGCATTCCAGGAATGAGGGACAACCACACTAGCTGCCTTCTCTTCGCCTTTCACTCCTTATCCCTTTGAGTCTGCTTTTTGATATCATCATTTAACTGAAACTTCTTTCTCCAGATTTACCAGTAATATTTAAATTGCCAATTCTGTTGATCTTGCCTTAGAAATTATACTATCTGCCACGTTTACATGATAGAACATCCCCTTTTCCTGAATGCCTTTTCCTTGATAGTTTTTTGGTAGTTCTTTTACATTAATGTTTAACAATCTGCTCTCTGAAAATGTCTGATACAGTGTAATCTGCATTATTAAGTTTTTCCCCATCACTGTCTTAAATGTAGACGTTAAACAAAACAATAAATCAAGTCTCAATAGGCAATGTTTGCTGATTTCTGATATATACATATATATATACATATATATATATGTATATATATATATGCTCACAATAAAATATGACAATTGACTCTCATGGACTGGTACAAGTTGACTCCAGCACATTCCCACATGAATTTTTCCTTGTTCACCTATCTGCTCATCTTTTATGTTATATGTCCTTTGACATGGGGTATTCCTCAAGATCCTTATCATATTTTTCTTCTCCCTCTATACATCTTCTCTTGGAAACCTCATTTGCTTCTATGGGCTTAATTTTCCTCTCTAGACAAATGACTAATAAATCTGAAATTCTAATCTCTCTTCTGAACTTTAGTTCTATATCACTAATTGTATCTTGGGCATTTTTTAAGCTAGCAATCCTAATGACCTCTCTGTTCAAAACTGAGTCAGTTTTTCTCCCCCCTTCTTCCAGATTTCCTTATTTCTGTGAGAGTTACCATCTTCTTTCCAATCTCCTAGGTTCATGTCCTCAACATTATCCCAGTCTCTTCATTCTCCTTCACCTCACATACTCAGTCAGTTAGCAAATCTTTCCACTTCTACTTTCACAATTTCTCTTGCATTCTTTTTATTTGAATACTCTCATTATCTCTGGGTTATTTCAACAACTTCTTGATTGGTTTCTCTGCTGCAGGTCTCTCTCCATTCAGTCCTACACTGACATCCTACATATTGATGCCAAAGTAATTTTCCTTAAAAAATGGATATGATTTTTGTCTTATTTATTCAATTCCAGGGGCTTCTTATTAGTTCTTGGATAAAACATAAGGGACCTTCTTTATAAAAATTTAGGTTTATAAGGTTTTATATTTATATTTAGGTTTTATAACGTTTATAAAGACCTACAAGTTCTGGCCTATAGGCCTTCTCTCACATTTGACTCTATCTCCCATCTCTGTGCCTTTTCACTTGCTGTCCAACAAGCCCAAACTACACTTGATTTCTGCCTCTACTTTATCAAATTTTTTCTTTTTGGTTTTTTGGAAGGCAATGGGGTTAGGTGACTTGCCCAAGGTCTCACAGCTAGGTAATAAATATCTGAGACTGATTTTGAACTCAGGTCCTCCAGACTCCAGAGTTGGTGCTCTATTCACTGTACCACCTAGAAGCCCCTTTTTCTTTCAGACACAATTCAAGCACAGTTCTCTGCATGAAACCTTTCCTTATGCTTTCAACTATTATCCAAAATATCTTTTATTTAACTATATGGTGTATATTTGTATTTATGCAATTTTGTTTATACTGTTTATATTTTATATTAGAATACAGGTTATTGTTTCATTATTTGGATCCCTGACACCTGTCATATTTCCTGAAAACATAATAAGAAGTAAATAAATTCTTGCTGATTATTAGATTGACTTTTTGATAGCTTGAACTATATCAGAAAGTTGCCCCCTGTTTCAACATCTAAAATTCTTACCATTAGAATCACTTCTTTATTTTACAGTATTATTTCTACATTGCTATTGTTAAAATGCATTCATGTTACCTAGATGGAGAGTAAAGATCCTAATTCTTTTTGCTTCTTAGCATTAATTTATGAAAAAGTTAGGTACTTGTTTGGGGTTGGAATAAGGTTGAAGGGAGATGTGCAGGAAAGGGGTTGCAGTGAAGCCATGTTGAGAGATCTCATGGGTGAGCAGTAAAGCCCTAGAAAGAGAATGAAGGTATTGCATGAAAATCCTACTGACTTTACAATTCTGCCCAGTGCTAAGCTTATATTAACGGCATTATAAATGATTAAAATTGACTGCCTTACATAGTAGTTAAGTTCAATACTATGAAATTTCAAAGAAGTGTTCATTTCAAAAGCTTGCTAGTCATTTTATGAATATTCTTTTGGTATTAAGATTTTTTTTATTAATTACTAAACTTTATTAATTTTAAAGTTTTTAAAATTGAGTAAAGACTTTCAATTTTTTAATGTAAAGATAATTCTCTATATGTATGCACTCCTTAAATATTTGAGGCTAATTGTTTAACTGAATAGTAGAAAAACCAAGTAATAGAACAAGAAATATTTAAAAAATTTTATTGTTCTTTTTCCAGTCCACTCTGATGACAAGGGAACAGATACAGAAAGAATATGATGCACTAGTTAAAAGCTCAGAACAACTCCTTAGTGCTTTACAGAAAAAGAAACAACAAGAAGAGGAAGCAGAAAGACTGAGGAAGATTCAGGAAGAAATGGAAAAAGAAAGAAAAAGACTTGAAGAGGATGAGAAACGCCGAAAAAAGGATGAAGAAGAAAGGCGGATGTGAGTGACCTTATAGGTTTTATTATACTTTGACTCTGAGATTAGCAGAGTATAGGTTTTATTATACTTTGACTCTGAGACTAGCAGAGTAAATGAGTAGTTGGTATTGGTGAACTTTCATTAATATCTTTTTAAAAGCTAATATTATTTTATTTAACAATTTCCAGAATTAGATAATAAATTTCTCTTCTTAATGTTGATATAGATACCTTAAAGGTTGAAATTATAACTGATTTTTTTGTTAATAAATTTATATATGTGAATTTTCTCAGCTGTATTCCAAGATATTTTTTCTTATGTCATAATCCAAGCCCCTCCTCCATACCATTTTCTTTCTCTTACATTCATAAGTGATACCTATTAAAACAAATTTTACAATAGAAGAAAAGAAGCACTAAGCCAAGGTAATCAGATTCTCTAGATAGGTTTGATCACTTAAACTTGAATCTTTTAAAAAAACTGAAAGAAAATTTATACATGCTACTGGTTTTTGATGGTAATTATTTGTCCATTTTTATTTTATTCAAGATGTTCCTAGACTGTATCTATCTTAAATCAGTTTTGTTTTTTTGGAACTTGCATTTGATCAAGGAATCATCTAGCCCTCCATTAACTTTTTTTCTTCAACACTTATACTGTATGTTTTCTTCTTCTATATATTTAAACGTTCCCCTCCTCATTTCTAGGAAATTGGAAATGGAAGCAAAGAGAAAACAGGAAGAAGAGGAGAGAAAGAAGAGAGAAGATGATGAAAAACGTATACAGGTATGAGATAAATAGGTTAGGATTGCTTAAAATGAAAAACAAACGACTATATTCACATTCTACTATTTATCATTCATGTTTCCTAGTACTCACAATGCTAACTTCCATTGTATTTCTAGGCAAAAGCACTTTAGGAAAACCACTAATTTCTGTGCATATGCCAACCTGTTGAGACTTACTGGAGTAGACAAAAAACAAGAAGCTCCCAATGCAAAAAACATCTTCCATTTCCTTTTCACCAGTTCTACTAATTGTAATAATAGAAACAAAGTTAACATATTTGGAAGGAATTTTGGAGGCTCTTTGTTTTAACTATATCCTATATCATATTTCCCACATCTGTTCATCCAAAGTCTGCTTACATCCCTTGAGTATAAGTAACTCACTGTGGGTAGCACTAATTCCATTTTTAGACATATTTTACTTTTTAAGTTCTTTCTTTTAGAATATTGGAATATTATTATTGGCTTTTTAAACTTTGGTCTATTGACCCTCTGAGGGAATAAATATATTTCCTCAAAATAGCAACATTTTAAATATTTGAAAACAGCAATCATGTTTTTCTTAAATCTTCTTTATCTTAGGGTAAACATCCCTTCAATCCTAAGTCCCTTCAGTCTTCCTTCTTATAACATGGTTTCAAAGTCCCTCATCATTCCAATTATCTGCAATAGTTTTAAGAGTTAATTTTGTAGGATAGTTTACTTAGGGAAGAGTAGTTCTGGTAGAGCAGAATGAATACTATAGATACTCAAAAGGCAATGGAAAGGAAGATTGTCTTGGGGAAAGATTTTATCTTCTTGGCAGTCCTTTTGAGAAGGATTCAACTGTTCTCCATTTGGGGAGGAAAATAAGATATGTACCAGCCATTTGCTACTGCTAGAATAATCAATGGTCAAATTCATACAAAACATCCTAACACTATCCTCAACTCCAATCCATGTTTCTTCTGCCAGTTTCCCCCTGACATTTCCCAAATTTGTTCTTATATTTCTCTGATGTCTATTTTTGTTTTGTTCTGTTTTGTTTTTGCAAGTCAATGGGGTTGCATGACTTGCCTGAGGTCACACAGCTAGGTAATTATTTTATTTTATTTCTTAAAAAATTTATTTACTTAAGGCAATGGGCTTAAGTGACTTGCCCAAGGTCACACAGCTAGGTAGTTATTAAGTGACCGAGGTAGGATTTGAACTCAGATCCTCCTGAGTCCAGGGTCAGTGTCTATGCGCTATGTCATTGAGCTACCCTGCAACTGATTTATTACATATTTGCTTCTCTACTAAATTATGCTTGCCCTTTACATGATAAAATTATATTTCTAGAGCATTTTACATCTTGTTCCCTTTTTAATCCTCACTGCCAAAGTCTTCTGACACATATTTTTGCTATTCCAGTTATTTTTCTTCTTCTAATGCCATACATAAACAATAGTAGTAGGAAGCGTGGAGAACTGGTTTGCACTGGTCAGAGATCTGAGTGAAATATAATCTTTACTGTCTAAATGTGTGGTGCTCTATACCTATCTTCAAATAAACATCTTAATCTACATTTTAAAGAATAAGCCCAGAAGTAAATGAATATCTTTTGATAAATCTGTTATATAATACATCTCTCTTAGAAACTGTAATATTTTGCACAAATTCAAAATAGGCAACCTCATCTCTTTTTAATTTAACATATGTTGATTACAAAGCTTGTAATAATAATAATAATCACTGGCAGTAGTTTCATAAAATAGTCAAAAATTTTAGAAGTTGTCATTTTCTAGTCTTTTCTATAATAAATTAGTATTATAATAGTTTCTGATTGATCTTTTTCCTTCTGATCTCTTCCTTCTCAAAGGCAACACCAACATAAATTCCAAATTTTTTTAAGATATAGATCTAAAAAATACCACATATTATTAAGAAATCTACTATGACTTCCTTTTGCCTGAAGAAGAAAATATGAACTCCTGGGGCTGAAATAAAAACCCTTCACATTCTGGATCCTACTTAACTTTCTGGCCATATTTCATAGTACCTTTTCTTGCTTCTTTCTCTATTTCAGAGAGATGAGCCTACCAGTTCTTTCTTATTCAAATGGTGCTAAACTCAAATAGAAATGGATCCCTGTGGGCTGCATATTGATTTAGAAAACCATTTAGCATTATCTGTGTTGTACTGTGTTTTTATCTGTTTTAAACATTTCCTAGGTACAGTTTAACCTGATTATGCCTGCACAAGTTTCACCCTTTGTTTCACATGGCAGTCTTTCACCCATCTCTGTCTTTGCACACGATGCATTCCTTATATATTTTCTTCTTTTAATTCTTATCTACCTTCAAAGCATATCTTAACTTTATAAAGACCTTTAAGATTTCTGCCACTGATCATATTTTCTGTCAGGAAATTATTTTGTATATATTTCTATCTAATTGTCTGTGGACATTCTGCTTCCCTCTAAGAGAATCACAATTCACTGAAGCCAGAAACTTTTTTTTTTGACTAGTGACTGTGGCATATGCTTAAACATTGTTAATTAGATTAGCTTGAATTATTTGTTAAATTTAAGGAACATTTAACATCACCTAATCCTATCCCCTCATTTTACGGGTAATGAAACTAATATAAAGGTTAGAACTGCTGAAAATTGCACAGCAAGTTTCTGGCAAAGGCAAGACTAAATTAACAGCTCAGTGCTTTTTTTTCCACTTTTACTCACTAAAATATCTTGTTATTCCCCCAGGTAAAAATGGAGCAATTAATTTGACAATATATTTAGTTTGATGTGTTAGGAAGTAACTAGTTATATCTTGTCATTGCTTGGGAAAAAAAGCTCTATTGAAGTTTACTAGCACAGATGCCTAGGTTCTATGCCAGATTAAGCTGTAAATTTAAAATAATAAATGACCCATACTTTCTTGGAGCTTATATTTCAGAAGGGAGTTAAATGTGTCAACACTGACAAACTTTGTTTTTCAAGCTACAGCAGTATATTATTGTTACTCTTTTATACATTAATTTTTTCAACTAACATTTCTTGAATGCCTCCTGTGTATGGTATGGTGCTCTCCAAAAGCTTACAATCTAGTAGAATCTTAGGAACTCCTAATAACTAGATAAGTTAAAATACAAAAAAGAATGTCATAGCATTGCATTAGAAATGCCCATTTTTGCTTTATTTATTTTATCTTTTTCAGAGCTGTAAATTAGCTTTCTCAGAGCTGTAAATTAGCTTTCTTTATTGTAGATTGTTTTAAAATTTAATAGAATGAGACAATAATACGAGTTGCCCAAGGCCACATGGCTAGGTAATTATTAAGTGTCTGAGGTCAGATTTGAACCCAGGTACTCCTGACTCCAAGGCTGGTGCTCTATTCACTGTGCCACCTAGCCGCCCCCCAAAAAAGTTGTCTCAATAAAATTTTAGAATTTGGTTTTTTCTTGTCAAAATAATAAGAATGATAACTTATAATTCACTCAGTTCTTCCTTGGAATTGTCTCTTATTATTACAAACTGATTAAGTCTTTGACTTCTGAAAACAATATTGTCAAAGTATTATTACTTAATGTTTCATAAGTCAGCTGAAGTTTTGCTTTTCCAAATAATTGAAAAAGCAATCAAATTTTGTTTCATATATTTTAGTTCCTCATATTAACAGCATGTGATCTAGGTCATACTTAGTGGATAAAAAAAGTGAAAGAGAACTGGAAAAATTGTTTCTGAATTACAGGCTGAAGTGGAGGAACAACTAGCTAGACAGCGTGAAGAAGAAAGCCAACAGCAGGCGGTGCTTGAGCAAGAGCGCCGTGATCGGGAGCTTGCAATGAGAATTGTTCAGAATGAAGCAGAGCTTATCAGTGAAGAGGCACAGCTTGATTTAGGATTACGCAGGTACTTTTGTTGGACTTTATTTTTAATGTAAATAAATTTAATTTTTCATTTTTCTCTTCTTTCATTAAAAAAACATTCACCTCCTCTTTAGCTATTTTAAAAATGAAATTTTACATTTATTTATGAGTATCCTATACTCAGAATAAAGCATTTTAATTTTCTTTTTTTTTCCCTAACAAGTTGCCTAATTGTGGAGATATGTTATTTCAGAATTGTTTTTAATTAATCTATCACTTTTTGCTGTGAACATCTCATATCTTTTTATTAAAAAATTATTCTAGAATGTATGCTGCCTTTTATGGAAAGCCAACTTAATGAAAAATATTTTCCTTGAATTTTTTTGTATTTTTAACAGTTTTGATTATAAGATTGATTTTTCTCCAATGTATATATACACTTTCACATAAAATAAAAAAAGGAAGTTATTTTCCAGTTTTAGTATAAATAATATAATAGTATAAACAAGTCTTAATCTTCTCTGTAAAGGAATAGTTATGAAATTTAATTGAAGCATTTAATTTTCTCTCTCTCTCTCTCTCTCTCTCTCTCTCTCTCTCTCTTTCTCTCTTTTTGCAAGGCAATGGGGTTAAGTGGCTTGCCCAAGGCCACACAGCTAGGTAATTATTAGGTGTCTGAGGTCAGATTTGAACTCAGACTCCTGACTCCAGGGCCGGTGCTCTATCCACTGCACCACCTAGCCGCCCCTAATTTTCTCTTTTGAAGATATTAACTTCTTTTGAGGAGAGAAAGATATTAATATGGGCATTCTTAATAGAAGAGTTTTAGGACATTTTTCTTTTTAAAAAATTTGCAGCACTTTTGAGAGACTTAGAAATTATAGTATTTTGGAATTTTTAGGGGGTAGTAGAAAGACTGTCACCATTTTTCAGTATATATAAATACCGATAAGATAATGTATTTATATATGATACTTATTAAGAACAACTGGTTATGTCATACATACCATATAGCACTGCTTCCCAGGATTTCAGAAATCTCTAAAAAAATTATTTTATTTTAACTATAATTTTCAGAATATAACCACAAGATGGCATAATTTCCCTGTGTCTTAAGAATCCTTTAAAAATAGAAATTGTTTTCAAAATAAGGCATTTTCCTAGCTCCATCTTCCCAGAATAACAGCCAGATTTTTTTCTTTCAGTTGAAAATGATGAAAAGAAAAGCACAGAATACCTTTGATTTGGTTCCTAATTTCAATTAGATTCAAGAAGTTCAGGGTCTCTTAATAGATGGGAATTTTAAGCTTTCTAGTTATGGTAGTTGTCATCAGGATTTTAAAATAAAATTAAAATTTTTAAAAATGTGTCATAGGCTGACATGAATCCCATTGCCATGCAGTCTTTATTATTTTAGTCCTTGGACTTGGCACATGTGCTATGACAAGCTGTGAGAAATTCTGGTGCAGGTGTTGAAAGAGCTGAACATTTGACCAAGTAGTGTGATTTTAGGAAAGAAACTGACTTATATCCTAGGTCATTAATAGATATGTTATTGTATGTTATATCTACAACAAATGTGGTCAGTTCATGCCTGCTCTCTCTCTCTCTCTCTCTCTCTCTCTCTCTCTCTATATATATATATATATATATATATATATATATATATACCTATACATACAACTAATTACAGAGATGACTTTAATCTCATTCTAACTGATAGTGAAGGACTATCATTGCAAATCATTGCATATCTGCTCTAAAAACTTTTTAAGAGACTGGGTATTATTTTCTTTTGATTCTCCCCTAGGCACAGAGAACTATTTAGAGTTCTTCTAAGTCAAATGAAGTCCCAGACTTTAGTAAACTAAAAATGCATAGCTATTTTTTGACTTGGGATATGTAGAATGCCAGTAAGCCCCATTAAGATGAAATTCATATTTAGGTTTTGGTACTATAGAATGTCAGAAGAACTTGTTACCTTTGGAAAGTGGAGTTCAATTTTTCTTTAATTTAGGTTAGAAACAATAGTTATGATAATCTTGTTCTTTTTTATGTGTTTTCTGATTTGCTTTCTTTTCTTCCTCTACCTGTCTCATTTTTATTGATGCTCTTGCCTTTTTTTTAGATTTTTTTTCAAGGCAATGGGTTTAAGTGGCTTGCCCAAGGCCACGCGGCTAGGTAATTATTAAGTGTTTGAGGTCGGATTTGAACCCAGGTACTCCTGACTTCAAGGCGGTGCTCTATTCACTGTGCCACCTAGCTGCCCCAATGCTCTTGCTTTTTGCCAGAACCTTCCTTAGCTATTTCTGTCCTTGTAAAACCCTATGTCAATTATATTCAATACCTACACAGTTTTGTGTCTAATTATACACCATTTTGATTTGGTCATATCCTTGACTGAATATGTTACATAACTTTTTATAATTGTAGAATAACTAAATATTAGCCTTTAAGAGCTATTGAAATAAATCAATGCAATATAAGGTAAAATATAATGATATACCATACCTCTTGAAGAATCCATTTGCAAATGTATTTTTATATATTTGCAATAAAAAATTCCTTGTCATATAGATTGGATTCCTATTTAGTAAGTAAAATCATTTATTCTCATATAGAATTAAGTCAGTTGAATTTATCCTGAGGAATAAAATCAAATTGCCTAAAATAAGAAAATTGTGATCTATGTATACGTACACACACACACACACATATATATATATATATGATAAGTTTGTTTTATAATTGATGCAAAAATATAATTTTACTTTGAAATAAAAAGTGTCATCCTACTGTCTCTCTCTTTTCTTTGTCATATGGATAATAAGATATGCTGCTTAATTTACATAGCTTAGTCTTTTTAGGAATTCTTAAATTCTGGTACTTCTATGAATTAGCTTCTGGAGTTTGACATTATAAGATTTTAGCTATTTTTATAGAAGCAATTACATATTTCTCTTTAAATCGAAACATAGTTTCTTTTTTTAAGATTTTTCTTTTGCAAGGCAATGGGGCTAAATGACTTGTCCAAGATCACACAGCTAGGTAATCATTAGGTGTCTGAGGTCCGATTTGAACTTAGGTCCTCCTGACTCCAGGGTGGGTGCTCTCTGCACTGCGCCACCTAGTTGCCCCTTGAATTGTATTTTCAAATTAGTATAAATTAATAGCATCTGTTTTAAGCTATTGAAGTCTTTTAAATATATAACACAGACAATGTACGTCTTTGTCAAAGTAATATCAGTCTGAAGTTAAATTTCAGAAACTGATTTTATTATATATTAATTTAAGGTACATTTTCTTATGAAAATCTCATTGGTAAAAATACCAAAGCAAGGTTATTATAATCATGCCATCTTTCAATAATCATTTGAATATATATATATATATATATATATATTTTCAATCATGAAAGGTTCCCAAATACTCCACTGTTTCCATTTTGAGTATGAATTAACTTTTACATCTAAAATCTAAATGAAACATTCTTATTATGTATATGTGAGAAGAGAATACATCTAAATTAAAGAAGCAAAGAACATCTTTTTCCAACATGCATTTTCTTAAATTTATTGGATAAACTTTCTTACTAAGTAGAAATTGAATAAATGCTGTTTAATGATGGCTATTTAAACATCAAACAAGTTATTTAAAAAGGTTGAGCTCACTTTTTTCCAAACTCCAAATTAAGAAGATTTAACTTTCATTCTGAATATTGACATCAATTATTTCAAGACCAAAGTTTAAAATTAGCATTATTTTACTTAAAATTTGTTTCTTGATAAATTATTTACTTAATAGTATACATGTGGATTTTACTATTAATATATACGTGTCTATGAAGAAACAAATTTATACCCTTATATCTGTTACTGAATTTTGAATCTTAAACTTTACAGAAAGAATAAATCAGTGGGTAATTTTTAATGGGGAATGGAGGGAAAGTTTAGATCTGATCCTCATGATGAAATAGCTGAACAATATCTCAAACCAGGATTGGAGGATTAGGAGTAAGATAAAAGAAGTGACTATCACAGGTAAGATTTCTGAATGCACATACTAGATCACTATTTATTCATATGAACATCAGGTATTTGTCATCAAACAGTTCCAAAAAATAGTGAAAGAAGTTGGAAGCTAGTATGTTTGTTCTGGTTGAGGATAATTGTGGAGAGTTTTAGGAGTTCAGAAAAAAAGTTATTATGGACTGTGTGATATACACTGAGAAGCAGTATGTTTTAAAAGGAAAAAAAAACACATACATTTTGGGAATTAGAACAGCCAAAGAAACTATTCGCAGATGAAATATTATTTGTTTAAATGTCTATTTCTTTTAAGTCTGTATATCTTGCTTAATGCTTATTCTACTTATCTAAGTTATTGAAATTCATCTTTGTAAAATTATTAGGTTTATAAATTCATGATCATTTAGGTTATTTGGATGGATTATTCTTCTATCACCACCTCAAGGCAGTTTTATATATTATAAGGAGGAGTAGAACAAAAAAAGATATTCTGTTCTCTTGAGATGCACATCGAGGTTTCATCACTTGATTGTTAATACTCATCCAACAACCTCTACTTTGTACCCTGAAAAAATTACTGTATTAAAAAGTAATGATTATGAGATTAATTAAATTAAATTATGAAGGAAAACTTTATTTTAAATGTTGACATCAGTTTTGAAAACTAAAAGCTAGATTTAACATTATTTTATTTGCAAACTATCTCTTTAATAAATGAAAATAATTACATCTAAAATTGTATGGATGCTAATGTTAACCCAAAGAATTGTGCATATGTATATCTATGAAAGAAATTTAGATACTTTTTCAGTTACTTGGTTAGTACATAAGTTATTATATGAATTTATATAGTAGATACAAAATATAAATCAGCTGAAAACTGAAGGAAAAGCATATTGTAAGGCATGGAAATAGAAAATGAATAAGGAAAAGGACAGCTCTTTCCTTTGACTAAACAGCTAAATTTC
Organism: Macrotis lagotis; assembly: GCF_037893015.1. Classification (NCBI taxonomy): domain Eukaryota; kingdom Metazoa; phylum Chordata; class Mammalia; order Peramelemorphia; family Peramelidae; genus Macrotis; species Macrotis lagotis. Next base: position 63,725,041 of record NC_133662.1, read on the forward strand.
TCCTTTTCCAAAAGTTGAATACTATACCAAAAATTGGGAAGAAATTCATCTTTATAATAAAGAACCCAGATTACTTTTATACTTCAACAGATCCTGTGATCTGACCATTACAGATGATTACTCATCCGAAGGACATATTTAGTAGAATATTTTTAATCCTTATAAAATATTCTTCCAAGGTCAGAATGATTCATATCTTTATAGGTAATATTTATTTTATCATTCTCTCCAATGTGTTTTATTTAGAATTACAGTCAAAAACTGACTTTTATTTGAATCTCTGTCTTGTAAAATACAATAACTTGCCCTCTTTGTATTCTGACTGTTTAACATTAAGGATTAACAATTCACTAGGCAAAGAATATAATCCACAAACATCTTGATAACCTTGTCTAATTAGAGCTTCCATGTTGAAGAATGATCTGTATACTGTATACAACTCATATTCAAAAGCAGAGACAGAGACAGAATGTCATCTAAAATAGGTATTTGAAAATATGGTGTTTCTTTTGCTCATTTTTGTAATATTAATGATTTTCTTGTAGAGAACAAATGGCCAAAGAAATGTCAGAACTTTTGGCTAGGTTGGTGCAATAGAACTCCTACAATAATGACTAGCTCAATGAAATCAACTTGTCAAATTATTTTTTTGATTTGTGAGACCAGAGATTGTCATGTGACTAAGTTACTTCTTGTTTATGAATTGGGCATTCCTACAGTTGGTCAACTTATACCTTCAATACTTTAGGAATTCTTTTTATTTATTTATATTTATGCAATTTGCTTTATTTTTGCATATAATTTATGCAAATTTCTTTAAATATTTACCTATTGCTTCATCCCCAGAATTTAATTTCTCAATCAAAGGAAGTAGCTTTCTCACTTGACAGAATCTGGCCCATCATATTTATCTAAATATAAGCTAATAAAAATTTAATTGTCAGTTTAAAAATTATAAAATGAAATGCCTATGGGATGTTGAAGTTGGGAAGTTAAAATTACTAATTAGCATTATTTCTGTCAAAAGTCAATAATGAAATTACCTTACTGAGACATTTACATCATTGCATTCATTGAATTTAAACCATCTGTAAGTTGTATCTTGATTGAAAGCTCAGTAATTTTCATTCTCTAGCTGTTGCTTTAGCCAGTATTACAAATTCTAATGGTTTGTAAATAAAGTCTTTTGTTTTATAATAATTTCATAAAACAAATTCTCTGTTGAAGATTTACATTATAATATTAAATTCACAGTTAATATAATGCTTCATGGTTTTCAGACCTCATTCTTCTAGCAGCCTAGTGAATTATGGATATTATTGTCTCCTGTTAGAGAAACTGAGGCTGAAAGAGATTAAATCACTTGATCATAGGCAAACAGCTTAAAGTTAGGTTCAAAGTTTTGGATTCAAGTCTTTGACTCCCCAGTTCATGCCTCTTTCCAGACTTATAGACATATGACAAAAAGCATTTGAATTTTACTTTGCTAATATTTGCTCAAAAACATTAATGTATTTGTAAGAAAATTTGACTTATGACTATTAATAGTGGCAGTAATTCCTGAAGCCAATCTTTCTAAGAAAGAAAAGTGATTACATATTGGATTAGCAGTTTTCTTATTTCTCTAATAACAGTGATTGTTATCATATTATCTAACATTTATATATCACCAATATATCCAAGGCTCTAATTAATATTCACTTTTTTGCTGATATAGAAAACATTTCTTGTTCTAACATATAAATATATGATTACAGAGGTCCTGCAGTCCAGGCTACCAAAGCAGCTGCTGGATCAAAGAAATATGATCTTAGTAAATGGAAATATGCAGAACTCCGTGATACGATCAATACCTCTTGTGGTAAGTTTGTACAAAGAAGTAACATATACATGCATATATGCATATATATGTATATACATGCACCTATATACCATACATACATTATAAGGCTTAAACACAGTATGTGGTTTAGTAAACTTTTGTGTGAACTGGTATAAATTTTCTTTTTATTAATCTTTCCCCTAAAAGAAGTTTCCAAGAAGTTAAAAGAAAGAAAAATCAGGGGCAGCTAGGTGGCGTAGTGGATAAAGCACCGGCCCTGGAGTCAGGAGTACCTGGGTTCAAATCCGGTCTCAGACACTTAATAATTACCTAGCTGTGTGGCCTTGGGCAAGACACTTAACCCCATTTACCTTACAAAAAAAACTTAAAAAAAGAAAGAAAGAAAGAAAAATCATAAAATATAATCTTTCTCTTGCCCATGACAATGTAGAAGAGAACTAGAGAAATGTATTTGCACTGGAGAGTTATATTAAATAGGAGATATTATGATAATGTTGATTGGGATGGTGGCTTGCACATGTAGCTCAGTCAAAGTCTGAAGGGAAAAATAAATTTAGTTTTCTTACATGAAAGTCTGCTACTTTTCTTTCCAAGAAACATTCAATGTCATGCTTTGCTTCCTTCTCAGATGAGTTAGGCAACAAGATTTATTAAACTCCTACCAGTACCAGGAATTGTGCTAAACTTTGGGGATTTTTGAAGATATAAAGAAAGACAAAAGTCAGTCCTTGTCTAAAGGATGTCACAGTCTAATAGGTGTTCCCTACCTTTCAATTATTTCTTCCTTAGATACATTTTGTTGTCTCAATCTCACTTATGAAAATAGTTATCAATTAAAAATCTCTTGATTTTATCCTTTTTTTTCCATGTGCTCTCTTAATAGTCTCATACATTCAAATAGATTTAAATGTCACCTCAGTAAGACAACTCCTAAATTTATATATCTGTCCCTCATACTCTGGTTCTATATTTCCATTATCAGTGGAAAGCTCATCCTGGATATTTTGTGGCAACTCAAATTCATCATGTTCAAAACTAAAATTAACATCTTCCTCCCATTATAGTCTCTAATGGTCTACCTGTTTTCAATCATTTTGTTTTTTAATCCACTTCTCTTTCCTGCTTCCTAATGACATATTCCATAGTCATTGCCTATTGAATGCAATATGAACTCCTAATTTATTATTATTATTATTATTATTATTCATGTTCTGACTTCATACAACTTTCTAATCTTCATTCACATTCTGTTCTCCTTTATATTTTTCTACATTCTAGCCAAACTAGCTTATTCTCTATCCACAATTCTTATTCTGCGACTTTTTCATTGTAAATGTTCTCATCATTTTCCATATCTAATAGACTCTCCTTTTTCCTTTTTACAATTCATTACCATCTATTGAAATCCTTTCTTCTAAGCCCAATTCAAGTATTGCCTCATTCAGGAATTTTTTCCTGACTCTATTTCTTCTACCATCCCAACTTAAAGGGATCTCTTTCTCCTTAAATTTCTTGTTCTTTTCTTCAACCATTTTCCTTTGTATGATAGTTATTCTGTGTGTGTGTGTGTGTGTGTGTGTGTGTATAATGTCTGTGTGTACATTATTCTGTAAGATAGATGCCTGTATTGTGTCTAGTTTTATATATGTGTTCAATAATAGAAAACATTTATGCTAAGAATTTTACAATTATGATCTCATTACAACAACCCTGGGAAGACAGGAGTTATTACTACCCTCATTTTCCAGATAAAGAAACTGAGACAAAGGGAATTTAAATGATTTGCCCAGTATCACACAAGTACTATGAACATAGGGTCAGTCAGATTTGAACTTAGGTCTTTCTGAACTCCTGACTCAGCACTCTATCTTCTTTCTCCATATATCTCCCTAAATATTTGTTGAACTTAATTGAATCATTACATTGTTTCTTTAAAATTCTAGTATTTTAAATGGAGCTTTTATATCTTAGAACAAAAGGGTCTCATTTTTGCTGAGCTTTATAAAAGATACTGAGGATAAAACCATGAAATTCCATAGTTGTAACTGAAAAAGATCTGAATGACCTGAAATCCACTCCCTTATCTGAAACTTGAGCTTCTAGTACTTGTTCTAGAAAGTTGGTCATTCATTGCCCACTTTAAGACTTATATGAGGGGCGGCTTGGTGGCATAGTGGATAAAGCATTGGCCCTGGAGTCAGGAGTACCTGAGTTCAAATCCGATCTCAGACACTTACTAATTACCTAGCTGTGTGGCCTTGGGCAAGCCACTTAATCCCATTTGCCTTGCAAAAACCTAAAAAAAAAGACTTCTATGACCAAAGAATCAAATAAGATCATTTATGTTTAAGATTTTCCAAATCTTAGAGCATTGTGTATGCTTTCTTTCTATTAGTTATCTGTAAACTGTTGTAAAGTTGTCTCATTGAACCAAATCTAACTAGCCATCATTGCTGTTTCAACACAATGAAAGAATCAATTTAATCATTGTTTAATTTATTCTTGAATTTGTATTTGTTTTCAGTTTCTCTCAGACCATTTTTCTGTACTTCAGAAAGTTTTGGGGGACATATCTCTACCAGTACAGGTTGGCAGTTGTTTTGAAATTTAAAGTTTTAGAGAGTTGCCTGGTCAGTATGGGGCAGAGGTTGGACTGGATCTCAATTCTTCCTGACTTTCTTCACTATAGCATTTCTACATTTCTGTCTTTCCTTCTATGAGAAAATTGGAATTAATTTTTTTCTTTTTCTCTTTGCCTAATTGTTTATATTTGGTAGATATTGAACTATTGGCAGCTTGTAGAGAAGAATTTCATAGAAGACTAAAGGTCTATCATGCTTGGAAATCCAAGAACAAGAAGCGCAATACAGAAACAGAACAACGTGCACCAAAATCGGTCACTGATTATGGTAAGACTTTGTTATAACTTTGAGGAGTCTGTCCATAGGAGTTTTAAAATAAGCTAATAAATTATACCAGAGCTTATTATGGTTATTTTACCTTGCTATAGATTCTGTACAGTATTTTTGTTATACCTTTCCAATAAATGAAATCACTGTAATCACTTTCAGTACGATATAGTTTATTTTTCATTGAGATGTCATTATGTTATTTGAATATAATTATTGTTCTACTTGTTTTTAAACAATATCTATTAAGGACTGAGGAATTATCTTTGAAAATGATGTAGTTCAATTTTACTAATAGAGTTCTAATTAGTATCTTATTTACATCTATAATGATAATAATAAAAGTTAATATTTATATAGAACTCAAAATTTTATAAAATAATTTACATATATTATGTCACTTGATCCTTATAAAAATCCTGTGATGTATTATACTTCAGGTGGTATCATCTGCATTTTATAGATAAGGAAACTGAGATTCAGTGATATGAAATGATTTCACGGTCACACATGTTAGATTATAATCTCCTTGAGGTCATAGGGCTTTTTTTGTGCCTTTCTTTGTGTCCTCAGCATTTAGGACAGTGCCTGATACATAATAGGCATTTAATAAAAAGCATGTTGCTTTTTCAACAAAATGCATTCCTTCCAAGTCACCTGTTCTTCCACTAATGAAAGTGCTGAATTTTAGGATGCCTAAAATTCCAAGGTGGCTTTCTTTTACTCCAGTTTAAATGAATATACCCTGAATTATGCTATATGTAGCAAAAAACATAATCAGATTTCCCCAAATAATAAAGGTGAATAAACCATGACAAGGGAGTGAGTAACAATACTTGTGGCCTGCATCAAGGACCTACGTTAAAAATTTAAAAAACAAAACAGCTACCTACATATACTATTTAAAAAATTATTTCTTTGATTTTCCAACAATATGCAACAATAGTTTTTACCAATCAATTTTTTGGCAAGATTTTGAGTTTTACATTTTTTCCCTCCCTTCCTTCCTGCCCCCCCTTGACAGAAATCAATCTAATATAGAGGCTACATGTGAAATTATGTTAAACATAGATTCATATTAATCTTGTTCTGAAAGCAAAAATCAAATCCAAAAGGAAGGAAATAAACATCAGAGAGGAAAAAGACTATGTAATACACAAGACAACTTTTAAAAATTGAATTTAGTAAGCTTTGTTCTGCATTTAAATTCCACATTCCCTCTCTGGATTTATATAGTATTTTCTATTACAAGTCTTTTAGAATTGTCTTTGATTATTGTATTGCTGAAATGAACAAGTCCATCATAGTTAATCATCACTCAATGATGTTGTTAGTGTGTATGACTACATATATTATTTAACTACATTCTGAGAACAGACAAGATAAATGAAATTCTGAGTCAGACCAAGGGTCTCTCCAGGTTTGTAGTCTATTTCTAATTATATCAAGCCAGGGTCTTTACTTTTTAAAATATTATGCCTAAAATGGACCCTCAAAAGTTATATTTGCCTTACTAATATTTAAAACTTCATTATCTATGAATTTATCATAGTCATTTAGAGCAACTTGTATTGACATCCTGTATAACTCAGAGTAATCAATTCACAGTCATTAAAAATTTACAAGGCAGATATATGTTAGATAGTATACTAGGTACTGAGGACAAATGCCAAAATGAGATGATGCTGCCATCATGAACCTTATTCTAGGGAGGTACAACATAGTCATAATTTAGTAAATAGGGAAGATAGAGTAAAATAAATACTCTGTTATGTGAAAGGGAACTAACAATATTGGGAATCTCAAAAGACTTTTTTAATAAGGTGCCACTTGTTCTGAACCTTGAAGGAATTGTTAGTTGTTCTAACAGATGAGGAAAGGAGAGCTTTTCAGACATGGGAGCAGAGTGGGGAATCTGTGCAAAGGATACAGTTTCACTGAAGTGGAAAGTATATGAGGGGTAATAATGTATATATTCAGCCTAGAAAGAGAGAATGGAGCTAGCTCGTGGAGGGATTTAATTGCTGACTAGAGAAGAGTTGCTAATTTTGTCTTGAAGGCTAACCCCAGAATCTTCTTGAACATAGTGACATGGACAGACTTTTTTTATTATTGTGATTATGAAAGGAAGAAGAAAAAACAGAATGAAGGGTAAAATTTATTTCTTTTTTTTAAAAGATGGAGAGATCCTTACTGTGGACATTTCAGAAGCTATAATATACTCATATCCAGTTATTTCTTTTTTCCCCTCAAAAAATAATTTTCCAAATATCATATCAGAGATAACACTTAATTCTAGTGTTCCAGGATTTTGAGTCTATATCATTTATACACTTCATTAGTTTGTTGATTTTGATGACTTTATTCTTTGTCTTAAGCTTTTCTGACTATAGTCAGTCTTTTTTAAGTCTCTCACATCCTCTTGAGTATGTTAGCTACCTTGTCAGAGTTTTCTAATAATAAGTTTTTCTTGAGGAACAGTGATCAAATGACAGTTTTCTAGATGTAGTGTTGCTATTCTGCATGAGAAACAAAGAGTCATATTCCTCTCAGAAGAAATAAAAGTAATAGAGGCAGGAAGAAAGAGAATTGAAAGAATTCACTGTCCTTCAAATAAAAGTCCATTTCTTGAGTTGTGTGAACAAATGTTATGTTATTTAACAACATGGTTACAATAAAAATAATAAATCCTTTCTGGGGGCCAGACCTTTTGGTTTGTCCAGAATAAATCATACAGCTATTACTGTCTCAGCTGGAACTAAAATCCACATGTACTGACTATGTATCTTTTTTTAATTTTAAAAAGAATTTTAAAAATTGCCTTTTCACAATAGCTGTAATAGTATATTACTTGAATGCTGTTTGATCTTTTCCTCTGTAGTATAGTCAATTTTCAAGGCAAATTTTATTATTGATACTTTTAACATTTAGAAATTTCTTCTAAATTTTCTCTTTATTTCTTTTTCTTTCTAATTGAATCAAATCCAGAAATATAGAATGTGGCTAATAAGAAGGTACCTAGAAAACTTTATGAGCGAGAAACCACCACACTTAAATAGTTATCTGCTGACCTGAAATAGCAGAATTTTATGAAAAAAATCATGTTTCTTTATTTGAAGGATTAGACCTTAAACTTTTAAAAAAATAAAATGAGGGAACAACTGCCGAATGTGATTAACAAAAATATAACAATTTGATATTAGTGACCATCATGAAGTGCCATGGTAAATTCTTATAGTTATAAATAATATGACAAAATTAAGATTTTTACCAAATCTTTGTAATATAGTTAAAAGTTTATTATTCAGTGATTTCTTATATATCACTAGTTTCATTAAATCTGAAACTTGATGTACTTCAAGTATATGACGGAAGAATATGAGGGAAGGGGCTGGCTAATGACTCAAAGATTTATGATATTTAACTGCTTAAAACTATTATATTAACAATTCCCATTTAGCTGTTCTGTGGAATGAGAAATGGCATAAACTTATGTTATAGGATATTTGAAGTAACAGAACAAACTAAATCTATTACATAAAAGTAGTAATTTATTTTCATATCTAGTGACTATAAACTCTTTAGAACTTTTAGTTATTTCTTTTTGATAAAAATTTTGCTACTATTGTATCAAACATTAATTATACAAATTTGATACATTTTTGTTTTGTATACCACAGTTGTCACCACTAAGAACAGATATTACTTTTGTCTTTGCATAGTTAAAGCAAATAGAAATTTCTGAAACCTAATTAATCAATAAATCTTATTTTTTAAAAAAATCAGACAGCACCACAAACATGTGGTTTTAATTAGCTCAGATGCTCATGTTGTTATATACCAGATTGGAATTCTCCTTGCCATCTTAAAGGAAGGATGGGTTTAATGAAATATGAATGTTCATTTTTGTGGCATGTTTATATTTTCTTCAATGTGAAATATTTGTTCACAGATTTTGCACCATTTTTGAACAATTCACGTAAGTGGGAAGATCCTAACTAATTTACAAGCTAACTGGAAGATGGGTTAAACTTTCTAACTTCAGTCAATCAGTGTTTTGCTACAATTTTCTATTAATTATAGTTCAATAATATACTAATTTGTTTATTTATAGTAGAAAACTTTTTGAATTGAAAAAATCTTATTTATTCTTATATTAAAATTCTAAAATGCTTGGTTGTTTTCCCTCCTCATTTGAACCACATATATGTTGAGGTAAATTTAATTAAATCCATTAATCTACTATTTAATAGTTTAATAATACCATCTTTTAATGAAGTAACAGTTATTTTAAACCATGGTTATGTATAAAATATTTTTCTATTGTAGCAAAACTCTATAATCTTAATATAATAGCTGTTTGTATAGAAGCAAAACTAACTTTAGGTGATGGTTCTTAAACAGTATCTTTTTCTAGGTGATGGTATTAGAACATAAAAATTGAATCCAATAAACTGTTGTGCTGTTTAATAAATTACAGAATTTGGATGTTAATACATGTGCTCAGGACTAGAAAGAAAACCTACCAATTCTTATAAAAACAAACAAACAAACAAACAAACAGGAATGGATTGATCAGGAAGAGATTTTCTTTGAGTTTTTTCATATTCTATACTATGCACTCAGATAACACAATCAGTGATTCACCTTACTATTTGACAGATTTCTCTCATGATCAATAGGTTGCTAATATGATGCGCATTTTTCTAAAGGGTGTCTGATAATTTTTAGTACTGGATATAAAACTTGTCTTATTCTACAAAAATTTTTAAATTAATTTGATGGAAAGTTATTAGGATGATTAATGATTTGATGTTTAACATCAGAATTTTTAGAAATCCAAGGGAAGATTGCTTTCTAAACTCCCAGAAAAATGTCAGCATTCAATTCAGTCAACAAACTAGCTTTTGTTAAAATGCCTATTACTTACCAGTATTGCTCT